>NC_136629.1:6088038-6388038 GCF_933228915.1 Telmatherina bonti
AGGTGGAGACAGAAGACGTCCCAGGAGACGGACAGACTAGAGGAGGAGACAGAGGACGTCCCAGGAGACGGACAGACTAGAGGAGGAGACAGAGGACGTCCCAGGAGACGGACAGACTTGAGGTGGAGACAGAAGAGGTCCCAGGAGACGGACAGACTAGAGGTGGAGACAGAAGAGGTCCCAGGAGACGGACAGACTAGAGGTGGAGACAGAGGACGTCCCAGGAGACGGACAGACTAGAGGAGGAGACAGAGGACGTCCCAGGAGACGGACAGACTAGAGGTGGAGACAGAAGACGTCCCAGGAGACGGACAGACTAGAGGTGGAGACAGAAGAGGTCCCAGGAGACGGACAGACTTGAGGTGGAGACAGAAGAGGTCCCAGGAGACGGACAGACTAGAGGTGGAGACAGAAGAGGTCCCAGGAGACGGACAGACTTGAGGTGGAGACAGAAGAGGTCCCAGGAGACGGACAGACTAGAGGTGGAGACAGAGGACGTCCCAGGAGACGGACAGACTAGAGGAGGAGACAGAGGACGTCCCAGGAGACGGACAGACTTGAGGTGGAGACAGAAGACGTCCCAGGAGACGGACAGACTAGAGGAGGAGACAGAGGACGTCCCAGGAGACGGACAGACTAGAGGAGGAGACAGAGGACGTCCCAGGAGACGGACAGACTAGAGGAGGAGACAGAGGACGTCCCAGGAGACGGACAGACTAGAGGTGGAGACAGAAGAGGTCCCAGGAGACGGACAGACTAGAGGAGGAGACAGAGGACGTCCCAGGAGACGGACAGACTAGAGGAGGAGACAGAGGACGTCCCAGGAGACGGACAGACTAGAGGTGGAGACAGAAGAGGTCCCAGGAGACGGACAGACTTGAGGTGGAGACAGAAGAGGTCCCAGGAGACGGACAGACTAGAGGTGGAGACAGAGGACGTCCCAGGAGACGGACAGACTAGAGGAGGAGACAGAGGACGTCCCAGGAGACGGACAGACTAGAGGTGGAGACAGAAGACGTCCCAGGAGACGGACAGACTAGAGGAGGAGACAGAGGACGTCCCAGGAGACGGACAGACTAGAGGAGGAGACAGAGGACGTCCCAGGAGACGGACAGACTAGAGGTGGAGACAGATGAGGTCCCAGGAGACGGACAGACTAGAGGAGGAGACAGAGGACGTCCCAGGAGACGGACAGACTAGAGGTGGAGACAGAAGAGGTCCCAGGAGACGGACAGACTAGAGGTGGAGACAGAGGACGTCCCAGGAGACGGACAGACTAGAGGAGGAGACAGAGGACGTCCCAGGAGACGGACAGACTAGAGGTGGAGACAGAAGACGTCCCAGGAGACGGACAGACTAGAGGTGGAGACAGAAGAGGTCCCAGGAGACGGACAGACTTGAGGTGGAGACAGAAGAGGTCCCAGGAGACGGACAGACTAGAGGTGGAGACAGAAGAGGTCCCAGGAGACGGACAGACTTGAGGTGGAGACAGAAGAGGTCCCAGGAGACGGACAGACTAGAGGTGGAGACAGAGGACGTCCCAGGAGACGGACAGACTAGAGGAGGAGACAGAGGACGTCCCAGGAGACGGACAGACTTGAGGTGGAGACAGAAGACGTCCCAGGAGACGGACAGACTAGAGGAGGAGACAGAGGACGTCCCAGGAGACGGACAGACTAGAGGAGGAGACAGAGGACGTCCCAGGAGACGGACAGACTAGAGGTGGAGACAGAGGACGTCCCAGGAGACGGACAGACTAGAGGTGGAGACAGAAGAGGTCCCAGGAGACGGACAGACTAGAGGAGGAGACAGAGGACGTCCCAGGAGACGGACAGACTAGAGGAGGAGACAGAGGACGTCCCAGGAGACGGACAGACTAGAGGAGGAGACAGAGGACGTCCCAGGAGACGGACAGACTAGAGGAGGAGACAGAAGAGGTCCCAGGAGACGGACAGACTAGAGGAGGAGACAGAAGAGGTCCCAGGAGACGGACAGACTAGAGGAGGAGACAGAAGAGGTCCCAGGAGACGGACAGACTAGAGGAGGAGACAGAAGAGGTCCTAGGAGACGGACAGACTAGAGGAGGAGACAGAAGAGGTCCCAGGAGACGGACAGACTAGAGGAGGAGACAGAAGACGTCCCAGGAGACGGACAGACTAGAGGAGGAGACAGAGGACGTCCCAGGAGACGGACAGACTAGAGGAGGAGACAGAGGACGTCCCAGGAGACGGACAGACTAGAGGAGGAGACAGAGGACGTCCCAGGAGACGGACAGACTAGAGGTGGAGACAGAAGAGGTCCCAGGAGACGGACAGACTAGAGGAGGAGACAGAGGACGTCCCAGGAGACGGACAGACTAGAGGTGGAGACAGAAGAGGTCCCAGGAGACGGACAGACTAGAGGAGGAGACAGAAGAGGTCCCAGGAGACGGACAGACTAGAGGAGGAGACAGAGGACGTCCCAGGAGACGGACAGACTAGAGGAGGAGACAGAAGAGGTCCCAGGAGACGGACAGACTAGAGGTGGAGACAGAAGAGGTCCCAGGAGACGGACAGACTTGAGGAGGAGACAGAAGACGTCCCAGGAGACGGACAGACTAGAGGAGGAGACAGAGGACGTCCCAGGAGACGGACAGACTAGAGGAGGAGACAGAGGACGTCCCAGGAGACGGACAGACTAGAGGTGGAGACAGAAGAGGTCCCAGGAGACGGACAGACTAGAGGAGGAGACAGAGGACGTCCCAGGAGACGGACAGACTAGAGGTGGAGACAGATGAGGTCCCAGGAGACGGACAGACTAGAGGAGGAGACAGAGGACGTCCCAGGAGACGGACAGACTAGAGGAGGAGACAGAAGAGGTCCCAGGAGACGGACAGACTAGAGGAGGAGACAGAGGACGTCCCAGGAGACGGACAGACTAGAGGTGGAGACAGAGGACGTCCCAGGAGACGGACAGACTAGAGGAGGAGACAGAAGAGGTCCCAGGAGACGGACAGACTAGAGGTGGAGACAGAAGAGGTCCCAGGAGACGGACAGACTAGAGGAGGAGACAGAGGACGTCCCAGGAGACGGACAGACTAGAGGAGGAGACAGAGGACGTCCCAGGAGACGGACAGACTAGAGGAGGAGACAGAGGACGTCCCAGGAGACGGACAGACTAGAGGAGGAGACAGAAGAGGTCCCAGGAGACGGACAGACTAGAGGAGGAGACAGAGGACGTCCCAGGAGACGGACAGACTAGAGGAGGAGACAGAAGAGGTCCCAGGAGACGGACAGACTAGAGGTGGAGACAGAGGACGTCCCAGGAGACGGACAGACTAGAGGAGGAGACAGAAGAGGTCCCAGGAGACGGACAGACTAGAGGAGGAGACAGAGGACGTCCCAGGAGACGGACAGACTAGAGGAGGAGACAGAAGAGGTCCCAGGAGACGGACAGACTAGAGGTGGAGACAGAAGAGGTCCCAGGAGACGGACAGACTAGAGGAGGAGACAGAAGAGGTCCCAGGAGACGGACAGACTAGAGGTGGAGACAGAGGACGTCCCAGGAGACGGACAGACTAGAGGAGGAGACAGAGGACTAACAGGGAACCAGAAGAGGGTCAGAGGACAGAAAAGTGGAGACAAAGGGGGTCTCAAGCTGGTGGTGGAGAGACTTGAGGCTTACTATGATTTAATATGTTGAAGAAATATAGTTGTGTATTAAATATCTTGTGCCGGCATGTTCAGGTCACACTGAGCAGTAGAAACATTTCTCAGAACGTCTTTTATAATCAAGAGTTATTATTCAAAAGTTTAACTATTGAAACTGTATAATTATTTACCCACCACAACCTCAAAAGTAGAAGAAGAAGAAAAAAAACACGGAAACAGAATTATTTCCATTTTAAGGAAGTAAAATGCTTCGTACATCTACTACTGTTGGTCCTGCTGGTTTTGCAAACATGAAGACAGAATCCAGGAAAATGGCTGTAATGAATAATCCCAACATCTCTGCTGGTATGATGGCTTTTTATTCATTCATGTTAATAAGAATGATAATTTTTCAGGGAACATTTATAGATTCTGAAGTTTTGTTGAAGTTTTTTATGTTTAAAAATTCTGTGAGTTTAATGTAAATATTTAAGAACTTTATGGATGAATTCTTGACTATAATAAATATAATTTCATGTTTTGTAAGATATATTTCCTCTAGGTTTTTCCAAACCTGAGGGATGTTTCTTTCATTGCAACACATAGTTCCAATGATCCAATATTACCTAGTATATGATGAATATCACCATTTCATCATTTGTTTCCATTATCTTTTTCTATGTGTAGTTTTTCATTATGTCGCTGCTGTTTCAGATGCACTTGAGGAAGACGAGGATTATGTCAATGCTGCAGTTTGTGTTGTGGTTAATGACTCAGCTTCACCGCGTATCCAGCCAAAAGAAAGTAGGAACTAAAGTATTTAATATAAAAAAAATGACTCAAATTTAGTCATAAAAAAAACTAACAAAAAAGTATATAAAGTACAAATAAAATGCTAATCAATTTACTTTGAAATTTGATCTTTCAGAAAAGAGGAAGACTTCATTCATTATGCAGTCTCTCCCACTAGCAGCTGTTTGCTGGCTCATACTGGTGATAATCATGGGGCTCCGCATCCACTGTGAGTCTAATGCAACAAAAACTTACAGTTTCACCCCAAAAGAATGGTAGTATATATATATATATATATATATATATATATATATATATATATATATATATATATATATATATATATATATATACATATATATATATACATATATATATTTATACATATATAATTGGGCAACATTTTTTTCTGTTCTTTTTTTTCTATCCCAGTTACTATAGGAATAACAAATGAGAGACAAACTTGTCTGGTCAACATAACAATCCTTCAAGGACAAATTCAACAGATAATGGCAAGAATTCAGCAGTTCAGAACAGAAAACCAGACAATGGTTGAAGAAATTCAGCAGTTGAGGGAAGAAAACTATCGGCTCAGAGCAGAAAATCAGACACTGACAACAGAAATCCAGAGGATGTCTCAGTGGTTCTGGAACTGCAGTGCTGAGGGATCCACAACACCCCTACCGTGGAGGACAGAGAACCAAACTTACCAAACTTCTTGCTTCTACGGCAGAAAAAGTGAAGTATTCTCTCTTCTGAGCCACTCTAACCTGGAACTGAGTGAGAAAACATTAATATGCTTGGTTTCCTTTAACTCTCAGAGAGGCAGACTGAACCTTGTCAGCCTGGCTGGCTCCACTTCCGGTCTAACTGCTATGGGATTGGTAGCAGTGACTCTCTGCAGCTAAAGACCTGGGAAGCCGCTCGACATGACTGTAGAGGACAGGGTGCAGAATTAACTGTAAAAGAGTCCTGAAGAACAGGTAAGGCTTTGGTCAGTTTTCTGAAGCAGCTGGTGAAAATGTGTAAACCAGTCCCTCATGCTGGGTTTTCAACAAACTGGTTTATGTATGTTTACTACAGCAGCTGAACCAGTTATTCCATGAACATTTCTGTCTGTTATCAGGACTTCATCTATAACAGCGGTTTGGTTGGTTCTGAAGCCAGCAGGTTCTGGATCGGTCTTACAGCTGAAAGTGATGGCTGTAAGTGGGTCAATGGCAGTTATCTGACAGACAAGTAAGACCTGTAAAGACATGTAAATGCCCTGAATTATGAGTTCTGTAAGTCTTCACCCAACCGTCCTGATCCTCTTTCAGGTTTTGGCTACAACCGCCTGCTGACAGCCATCGTTGTGGGATGTCTGTTGCAGACACCAGTGGCTGGAAAGCTGTGAGCTGTGACGTTAACAATCCATGGGTCTGTCAGAAGGTGGCGATGACTGTGTGAATACTTCCAGCACAATCCATCGCTAGCATTGTATGTCTCTGCTAACCATGAATATGTTTATAGGACCTGAATGATGCTTCTGAATGTAAAGAACCTACTTGTACTACCAACTCTGCAGAACTTATTCTCTACTCATCATTTTAGCATACATTATTCATAACTCCATGTTGCCCCACCCCAACATTTAGCATCTACATGTAGGAGTTCCACAAGACCCCATGTTGGGCCCACCATTGTTTGGTTTCTACATGTGGAGTTCACTACATATACTCCTCCTACTGTTCATGTGGAGTTCAATCTGAAGATAAATGTGAAGTTGTTGTGTTTGGAACCACAAGTGACCATCTAAAGATGAGTGTCCAGTTTCAGTCAGCAATGTTGAAATCAACTGGCCGATGCTGAAATCTTGGTGTCACTTTTAACTCCGGGCTAAATACGAACCTTTATGTTTTAATATGGGAACCACCTGAAGAACAGATCTAGTATAAAGGATGGAGGATTCCCCATGATTAACAAAAACTTCATAATCTCTTTTCAGTAGTCTTGACCAGGGATCCTCCATCCTTGTCCTCAAGGCCCAGCGTTCTGCAGGTTTTCCCAGTTTCCCTGCTGGAACACACCAGACTCAGGCTCCAACAAGCTGTGCATACGTCTGCTAAACACATTGATCTGAATCAGGTATGCTGCAGCTGCGACGCCTGGAAAACCGGCAGGACACGGTCCTTGAGGACCTGGAAGGAGGATCCCTGGTTTTGACGACTGACTGATCTCCTGACTCCATGTAGCCCAGAGAGATGTATGCAGTTTCCTCAGCATTCTGAGAAACCAGACTGAACTGGTGACCTGTCCAGGTGAACCAGTCGCCCAGTGATTGCTGGAATAGACTCCAGCCTCCCGCAACCATGAACTGGAACAAGTGGTGATGAAAATTTATTTGGTCTGATCCTGATCTCTGAAAAAAAAAACCAAAAAAAACCCCCAGAAAACCTGGAGTCTGATCCACAATAAACCCTAAATTTCTTTTATAGATGACACTTCTTTTCATTTCTGTTTGTTTTTCAACCACCTGTGTGCACTGTAAATACGGCACCTGAACGGGTTCTGTTGACGGTTTCTAATTCTGCTTCTGAAGGCTGACCCAAGACAAAGTGGAGTGAAAATTCACATTTTCCTTTAGTACTTATTTGTCCCTTTAATAAAATGTTTTTTTTTAAGAAAGAAAGAAAACAAATTTACCAAAAATCAAATATTTGCTGTTTGTTACTGTTTGACTGAGGTGGCAATTCCAGAAAAGTAAAAGTCCTGCCATGTCTTTGGATCTACCTGTACATTTAGAACATGTGTTTTCACCAACAGGCTGGTTTACCTGGCTAATAAACTCTGCTCATTAAATTCAGTTTGTTTGGTCGGAACAGCTGCCGGACAGAACTTTTACTTTCTGGACCAGGAATTACCACCTCTGCTGTTTGATTTAGCCAAAGGTTTCCATCAGAGGGGCGGGAGACAAGCATCAGACTGGTAAAGTCCTGTTGTGTTCTTCACCGTGAAGTGATGCACCAGGTCTCAGGTGCTTTTGGTGGAATTATGATATTTAGCACATTGTAGGGTTAATTTTTCTGTTCTACTTTAATCTGTCTTAATTCTCGTTATGCTTTTTGCACCTTGCTGTAATGCTGTTAATGAGTTGTATGGTACAGAAAATGAATAAACCTGCCTGTCAGACTGTCTCATGTGTGTGAAGGTAAATTGATCCTGACTGAGGTAATGCCAGCCAGATCTGTACCTGCCCAACCTCACAAAACCTAATGTTCAAGTTTCAAGCTTGTCTTGGAGAAATTAAAGCCTGCACGATCAATAATATTTTAATTTAGAAATCAGAAAAAAATGAGGCCGCTGTGTGTTCCTAGATGACTGTGACATCTGTAATTCTCCAATCAGGTATTTGTGTTTTTACTGCTGTTTTATCAATATTTTACTGTTACCCATAACTGGTTTTCTTGTGAAAGTTTGTGTCAGCAGGCAACAGTTATTCTCCGAGCACAGCTCAGACTCTGACTGTTGTTAATGATCGACCCGTTTTGTAGCTCTGCTGCATTTCTAGACTTGGCATGTCTTGTCTTTGGAATGAGGGTGTTTTCTTAGAACACTTAGGCTACAGATATCTACCAGGCATGTAGTTTATGGCTGCAGTCAGTTCTGTTTTCCAAACGTTTACTTTGGGATGACACGTGAGGAATGGGAGGAAAATTTTAATTCGATTAAATGTTGAGGGATACGTTTAATCTCTTCTTGACTAAATGAGAAGATATAGAGCACAGGAGATGTTAGCAGACAGCAGCAATGCTAATACACAGCAAAGCAACCATGCTAACTTGTAGCGTAGCAAGCATGCTAACACATAGCAACATGTAAGGGAGAAGCTAAGGAAGAAAAAACTCCCTGGTCGGGAGTCAGGTCCTGCCCCAAGTGGAGGAGTTTAAATATCTCGGGGTCTTGTTAACAAGTGAGGGAAGGATGGAGCGCGAGATCAACAGACGGATCGGTGCGGCGTCTGCAGTAATGCGGGCTCTGCGCCGGTCTGTCGTGGTGAAGAAGGAGCAGAGCCAGAAGGTGAAGCTCTCCATTTACCAGTCGATCTACGTTCCTACCCTCACCTATGGTCATGAGCTGTGGGTCGTGACCGAAAGAACAAGATCTCGTATACAGGCGGATGAAATGAGTTTCCTCCGCAGGGTGGCCGGGCTCACCCTTAGAGATAGGGTGAGGAGCTCAGTCATCCGGGAGGAGATCAGAGTAGAGCCGCTGCTCCTCCGCATCGAGAGGAACCAGTTGAGGTGGCTCGGGCATCTGGTCAGGATGCCTCCTGGACGCCTCCCTGGTGAGGTGTTCCAGGCACGTCCCTCTGGGAGGAGACCCCGGGGAAGACCCAGGACACGCTGGAGGGATTATATCTCTCGGCTGGCCTGAAGATGGATGGATGGATGATAGAGACTCCACCAAGCATCAGCATCCAAGCTAATCATACAGGAATGTCCACAGACCATGATAACAGCACTGTTCACCATAAAGCTTCTGCTTATTCATTCCTTTGAGCACTTTACTAACCCCTAGGATTACTTTAATCATTCCTCTGATTATTTTAATCATTCCTCGGCTTATTTTAATCATTCTTAGGATTACATACTCACTTTTAGGAGGAGTTAATAATTACATTTTCAACTGTGTTCCATGGGAAGTTAGTCTGACACAGTAATGTATATGTTGACTCTGAGATTTCTGTAGACATCTCACATGTTTTAGCTACATGGGTATGTACCTTCAGACAAGAGGCAGAAAAACCAGGCCTTTATGAGAAGAAATTATTCAGTCATAAACACAGAAATGGTGAGGAAGGTTGGTCAGAGTATGATTGTCAGAAAAGAGAAATGAAAACTTGCCAGTTAGTTAAATGAAAACCTTCTGGATCTTTGTTGTATTTCAGACTTCTACAAATATGCAGGAGTGAAAGTGCAAACATACATACATACATATATACATACAGGGTCATTATGGGGTGCATGGCCGAGTCAAATGGGCTGCAGCTGCATTCCTGTAGGTTTTTGTTGATGTGTGCTTTGCAGCGCTACGAAGCTGTCTGGACTCTCAGCCTGTGAATCCAAACATAGAAGGGTCAGGACCTCGCCATATTTGTTTAACGCCAAGATAGGTGTCACCATGGCGAGGTTACAGCGAAGCATTGACAGGCATAACTGGCTCTGGAATGACAACAAATAGAGCCCAAGTGTTGTTCTGGCTAATTTGCTGGCGTTTTCCCAAAGCCAGGGCTTATCTGACAACACAGGCCGTTTGACTCCATCAATGTTCCGTTTTTTTCTTTAATCTGCTTTGTTTTTCACATGCCATGTTGTTTCCCTCCCCGTCCCTCAACCTAGAACTTCACTCAGCCTGGCCGAGCTTCATGTCTATATTAACAGCCTCTAAATGGTTGTGATTGGCTTTGATATTTCAGCAGGCCAATCACCAGCAGAGAACATGAAGACATGAAAGGAAACCAAAATAATGGTGTTATAATGGATCATTGTGGATTTGCCTTGTAAAGTCTCTGAATAAACACTACATTTTGTGGCTAGATTGTAAACCTCCTGGATGGGACATACAGTAAGTGCCTGGAAAAGGTCCGTAGATCAGCTGAAGGGTTGGATCTCCATCACCGTTTACCCCACGGAGATACATACACAGCGTCCTGACATGCTGATGATGATAGAAGAGATAAACATCGAAGAGATCTAGGAAGTTTTAAACATTATACATTATTATACAAACATGAATGTAAATGTTCCATTTTCCAGATCAAAATGCTGTACTTATATATGAGTTCCAGCAGACGTTCCAGTGGTCAGCATCATGCAGGACGTTCCCACCACGTCTCTTCCTGGAAGACGATGCTTCTCCACCATCCTTCCAGTTTAATGATGTGTTGGACACTTCTGAACTGGTTTTAGTGGTTCCTGCATCTCCTGACATGTTTTCTCTGTGTGATGCCGATGGTCTGACCCTTCTGGAACACGCTAACATCTTTCCACAGGATGTCGTTCCACATGCATGTTTAGGAGACGAGAAGCTGCATCAGATGTTGCAGCTGGAAGATCGTCGTGCTGCAGGAACGATCCAGCAGGACGCTCCGACCTGGTAGCTCAGTTCCATCCTGGTGGGGACTTTCTTTTGGCCAGACTGTGTAAAACCTTCAGCATCCATGACCATGTTTAGGTGTCACATGAAACCACTTGTACTGGTGCCTGACTAGTGTTCTCATGAGCCGTAAAACAGGTCTGCATGTAGAGAAGACGTTTTATTCGCAGGAATAAATATCAGTCAAACGGTCATTTTTTTCAGCTTCCTGCTTCCCTACACCTTCTCCTACTGGCCACATGATTCGCCTCCACACCTCTTTTCAGATTAGAAGTCGATGAAGCTGATGTGCTGGTTTTATTTTTAACGTAACAGACATGACGTAACAACATAGCAAGAAAGCTGCCATCAAACCTCACAAATGGCGAATATTAAGCCTGATATAAGAGCACAGAGGAAACCTTAAAATAAACATGTTTACAGCAGAAATAAACATGTTTACAGCCTGGTTCAAAAATCCATTTTAGGTTTAATAGGTCAGGTTTACCTTCATGACAACTGTGGGGGGAGTGAATTTTTTTCTAACTCGCCCGTTTAAAAGTAATTTAATCTCAAAGTTCGGCATATTTAGGGGCGTGTCATTTTGGTTGACAGGTACCCGATCTCCCGCTTCAAGTCAGAAGAACGTAGAACAACCGCGGTTTTTAGCCGGTTAACAACGTGACTTGGCTTTAGCATGCTTACCTCTGTTAGCTGGTTAGCTCGGTTAGCTCTTAGCTACAGAAAGCCTGGAGTTAGCCAGATGTCAATCATCCACCATGATGCTCACAGCCCCCCTCTCAGCTCCACCTCTTTGCCCATATTTGTATTTTCCAGGTGAGATAACCCTGCCAAGATGGCGATGGTAGGAACTGCCGACCGAGCTTCAGTTCAGCTCTTCAGAAACCTACGAGTGACGTCACGGAGGCTCCGCCCATCTCTTTCTCTACAGTGCATGGTTACAGACCCCCCCGCCCCACCCCCAAGCCAAGCCTCCAAAGGAATGCTTGTTCACCTTATTGTGATTTAGGATGCTAGCTGATGTAGCGAGCCAAACTCCGGCTCTCGCTTCGTTGCCTTTACAACAGCTCCAAGCCTCCAAGAGCCTCCAATTTCTGCACACATTTGGCTGAGGGGGAGGGACAAATGGTCGTTGAGTTTGACGAACATATTGCCAGCCAATCATTTAAAATGACTGGATGGTGGGTTTTCAGTCCTGTTGTGCATTTATTTTGTGTTTGAGTGATTTTAGTCGGGGTGTGAAGAAAATTTTGAGAGGATTTTTAGAGGATTTTAAGCAATACAGTAAAAAATATTCCCGGAAAACTCCTCGACGCAGCTTTAACAGCTCATGTTTCATCCATATGCTTCAGGAAATCCTGGGATTTTTCCACGATTAAACACGCAGCTTTGGATAAAACTTTCCCTCCATCTTTGTGATATTTCATCCTTTGTGTTTCCAGTTGGCGTCAGGTGAAAACAGCTCCTACAATGCTCAGCTGAATGACAGCAGGAGGAGCCTCTTCACCTTGTTGGCTGGTATGAAACACCTGCTGTGACACGGATCTGCAATTTTCAGCTCAGCCGCTGTCTAGCAAGGCTCCTGTTAGTGGAAAAGTCTTAGAAAACACATGTGACCTGCTTTTGACCTGCTGCGCGGAGCTTGCATGACCGGTTCAGACTGACATTTTTTACAGTGTATCTGTCTGTCGCTGCTGTAAAAGCAGAGCAGGCTGTCTTTGTGTCAGTGTTGTTGCTGAGTGCAGTGACCTGGGGTTACACTCTGTTCCCGTTCGGGTAAATATCCCTCTGTTAGCAACAAGTGGTCTGAAAGCTCTGATCCTCTCCGAGCTGCTGGAAAACTTTCAGAGGAACAAGAGAGGACACGCAGCTCCGTCCTTCTTCCTGATACAAGCTGGCTTACTGCTGTTTGTTACGTTTACACCGCCTGAAACGTTTCCCTGCAGGTCTTTACTGACCTCATTTCCATCACAAACTTGTGCAGTTTATAAAGTTTGATTACACAACTCTGAAATATAGAAGCTATTTTTTTACATAAACATTTTATGACATGTTTGAAATGTGGTTTAACCAAACCCATTACTGATATTTACAATAGAGCATTAAAAACATTACGCGCTGAGAGTGAAACTCCTGGTTATTGTCCTGAACACGCTGCAGCGAGGTTTCTGATGAGGAATATCATCACCTTCCCCAGAATCAGAAAAACTTCTATTGCCATTGTCTGGGAACACAATTCACAGACTAGGAACTTGTTTCGGTGATAAGGTGCAACATAAAAACACTGAATAATGATGATATAAAAGTAGAAATACAGATATTTTACAAATAAGATAGGGGCGTGTAGAAAAATGAACATTTTTAAAAAAAAAAAAGGTATAATAAAGCGTAAAGGTAAAAATAATCTTGTGTATATACAGACATGCAGATATGCACCGTAGCATCCGAACTGTGCAGATTGGCAGTGCCATAGAGGAAGAGATGACTTATTTAAGCGACTGGAGTTATAAAGAGTCCAGCTTTGGTATAATGAGTGTTGATGAGTCCGACGGCAGAGGGGGAGAAACTGTTCTTATGGAGAGGTTCTGGTCTGAATGGACTGTAGCCTTCTGCCAGAGGGAAGGGGCTCAAATAGTCCATGTCCAGAGTCAGCTGCTATCCGGGATACTCGTCTCCGAGTCCTGGAGACGTGCAGGTCCCGGAGAGATGGAAGGTTGCAGCCGATCACTTTCTAAGCAGAGCGCACAATGCACTGCAGCCTGTGATGGACTGGAGACGTGTCCAGGTGTACCTGCCTCTCACCCAATGATTGCTGGAATAGACTCCTGCTTCCCCCGACCCTGAATGGACCGGGGTAGGTAATGTTGCTCGGAGACATGTTTTTACTCTGGGTGAAGTGGTTCCTCTTCCTGATAGTAGGCTATACATTCTGTAATCATGATCAATAAGAAATATAGTTCGACCCCTCAGTTTACTGTAAATCTGTAAAAACTCTGACCAATCCAAACGTTCAGACGCAAATAGAGTTGTTCATTTCTTATCAAAAACAGCCTTGGATCACGCAAGGAGCTAAACCAGAGGGGGCGGAGTCAAGGCAGGGTCTGATGCATCACCTTCCTCCAGTTTTATCTTCACTGTACTGGCTGGTAAATCCAGGAGAAAATCTAAATTTCTCCTGCTCACATTTAAAACTCTTTGAGACCAAGATCCTCTAGATCTTAAAGGCCTGCTTGATAACACGAACAAATCCGGGTTACTTCTGGCACACATAGTTCGGTTTCGGCACAGCATTGGGTGGGCCAGATGTGGATCAGTTCTCAGCCTGGACTGAATTAAGGCGACTCTCCTGTGGTGGTCATGTGACTGATATTTGGCAGCTTCTCTCACAGTTAGTCAACACTGGAAGTCGAAGCCACATCTGGGTCACATCTGGGCCAAAACATTCTTAGCTATCTGGGTCTTTGGAGCTCTAGGAACCCGCGGTAAACCGGCAATCTGATGCACTGAGCTCTTCTGTCCTTCCCTCTGATCCTACTCTCCATATTAACTCATGATAATATCGGCTAGCTAACATTATCTAGCATTAGCGAACACTTCTTACACACCTCTGGACTCTGCCTTGTTACAAAAGCAGACTGAGTTGAACTGTTCCTGCACAATATTTTTGCCTTTTAGGCACGTTTGGCTCCATGTTTGTCTTTATTCTTTTGTTTTAAATACTTCAAACTTCATAACTTTTGCTACAGGCTAATGGCTAGCTAAGCTACGGGCTAATGGCTATCTGAGCTACAGGCTACTGGCTAGCTGAGGTACAGGCTAATGGGTAGCTGAGCTACGGGCTAGTGGCTAGCTGAGCTATGGGCTACTGACAAGCAGAGCTAAGGGCTAATGGCTAGCTGAGCTATGGGCTAATGGCTAGTATAGCTACGGGCTAATGGCTAGCTGAGCTACGGGCTAATGGCTAGCTGAGCGTTTTTTCTGCTTATTGGAGTTTGTTAAACTGACTTATTGGCCACACACTGGTCTTTGATCTACCACCTGTTTGATTTAATGCTTGTTTGTTCACACACACACACACACACACACACTCACAAACACACAAATGCCCACACACACACTGGCTTTGATTTACCGCCCGTCTGTTCGTTCATAACATTTAGTCACATGCCATTCACGGACATACCAAAAAACAGAGTGTGTGACAATACATTTAAACACACATGAAGACCCCGCCCTCTCAGACACGGCGCCGCATGGCAGCAGAGCTTTTCATGAATCATGGTTTTATTGTGCCGGATTGATAAGGGGCCCATTCACAGCCCTCTAGGAGGCGCTGGCGGGCCCATGCTTAAGAATCACTGGTCTAAACTACATGTTGATGAAACCAGTAAGATGAAGAGGCCTCCATCAGAGTGTGTCATTATCTCCAGTTAAACCTGCTTCCTGCTAACTGGAGTTTACAGTCCAGATCCAGTTTCTCTCCAGCATGAAAACAACGGGTTGACGGTAGAAACACATGAAGGTCCTCTTCAGATGAAGCCGCACGACGAGTTCATGCAAGTTCACCTGCACACACACACACACACACACACACCCATCCCCCCCACCACACACTCTGGTCTTTGATTTAACGCCTGTTTGTTCGTTCATATTACACATTTATGAACACGCCAGGCTGATCACTGCATGTATAAACAAAACCTGAAAACGTACCCAAAAATAAAATGTGTGTGCATGCATCTACAAACACACACATACTCACGCACGCACATGGAGACCCCTCCCTCTCAGACACACGCTGCAGCAGCTCCTCCACTGGAACCAAAACAGTGATTTAGAGCTTCAACTCTTCACCTCCACGTCAAGCCGCCAGATCTGCCGGCGGGTGTGATTACAGGTGAGGAGGGATGGGCGGCGGTCCAGCTCCATCAGCTGCATGCGTCAAAGCTGATGTGCACCCAACACACACACACACACACACACACACACACACACACACACACACACACACACACACAAGAAGCACAACAAACAGTAGCAACCAGTAAAAATTACAGGAGTAAAAAGGAGACAAAGTTCAGACAGAGGTTGTTTATCGTCTGCTGCTTCCCACAAGTCCTGGTCCCGGTCCTGGACTCAGCACCAGGTTCTGCTCCTGCCAGGCCCTATAGGGCTCTGGTCTATAGACCAGGTTCTGTCCAGGTTCTGGTCAGGTCCTTCCTCACTTCAAGGTGATGGAAGCTGACTGGCCACTCTAGACCTGGTCCAGCTGGAGGTTTCCTCATTTCTACTGAAGTCAGGTTCTACATTTAGATCTGATCATGTAAAATGTTTGTACTCCTGCAAATAAAGACACAATAATGTTGCTTTTAGATGCGGTCAGTTTTATACAGTTTCTACATTTTATGCTAAAAACTGCTAAAATAAATGAATGAATAAATTAATAAAAAAGAAATAAATAAACCAAATAAATAAAAGTTTGACGAATTGAGATTCTTGTCACGCGCCCCCTGGTGGACAACTGTAGCACTGCAATGATCCATACATTCATTCATTCATTCATTCATTCATTTTCTAAACATTCATTCATTCATTCATTTTCTAAACATTCATTCATTCATTCATTTTCTAAACATTCATTCATTCATTCATTTTCCGAACCGCTTATTCCAATTCAGGGTCGCGGGGAAGCTGGAGCCTATCCCAGCTGGCTTTGGGCGACAGGCAGGGTACACCCTGGACAGCTCGCCAGTCCATCACAGGGTCCATACACTGATAAACAGCACATATTTCACGCTGCTCGCGTGCAGTGGGGGATAATCGGCTGTTTGTCCACCATAAACTTTACAGGGGAATTTATTTTCACTTTACTCTACACACCATGCTGTTATTTTTATTTAAACCTTTATTTATCTTGTTTTTAGAAAGTTTAAGCTTTTTTTTTAAATAACCTTTTACAAACTTCAGCTTGTATTTTTTTCTCCAAGTCATAATGTTCAGAATTGGTATTTCACAAGTTAAAACCAGCTGCAAATTTTATTTTCAAATGTCAAGAAATTTAAAAAAAAAATTATTTTAAAGGAAAATTTTCACTCTTGCAGAATAAAACTCCAACTCTGTTAGGGATCTCATTTTAGAAATATAACGACCTGCTGCTCCTGCTTTTTAACATTTTATACACTGAAGCACCACAGATTATATTTCTTTTGTTTCTTTTTACTTCGATGTAAGACGGCAGCTTTGACGTTTAAACCAGATCCTAAACAAAAACCCAGAAAACTTCCCAGAACTGAAAAAGGAAAAACACTCCCAGAACCTCCTGTAGATGCAGAAGAGCAGACCGGTGGGGCCATCTGGTGGTTCTACCTGCAACACGCAGCCGTTTGTCTGACAGGAAAAACGGATCCAGAACCAGAAGCGGATCTGATGCAGGTCTGAAGGACTTTCACTCACTAAGAAGTCAACATAGCTGCAGTTACATCGATCAGAACCACTTTCTGATCCAGTACCGGAGGGTGGTTCTGATGATGGTGGTCATGATGAAGATGAAGGTGGTTCTGATGAAGATGAAGGTGGTTCTGATGAAGAGGACATGGTCCTGATGAAGATGAAGGTGGTTCTGATGAAGATGATGGTGGGTCTGATGAAGATGATTGTCGTTCTGATGAAGATGATGGTGGGTCTGATAAAGATGAAGGTGGTTCTGATGAAGATGATGGTGGGTCTGATGAAGATGATTGTCGTTCTGATGAAGATGATGGTGGGTCTGATGAAGATGATGGAGGTTATGATGAAGATGATTGTCGTTCTGATGAAGATGATGGTGGGTCTGATGAAGAGGATTGTCGTTCTGATGAAGATGATGGTGGGTCTGATGAAGATGATGGAGGTTCTGATGAAGATGATGGTGGGTCTGATGAAGGTGATGGAGGTTCTGATGAAGATGATGGTGGTTCTGATGAAGATGATGGTGGGTCTGATGAAGAGGATGGAGGTCCTAATAAAGATGATTGTCGTTCTGATGAAGATGATGGTGGGTCTGATGAAGAGGATAGAGGTTCTGATGAAGATGATGGTGGGTCTGATGAAGATGATGGTGGTTCTGATGAAGATGATGGAGGTTCTGATGAAGATGATGGTGGTTCTGATGAAGATGATGGTGGTTCTGATGGAGAGGATGGTGGTTTTGATGAAGATGATGGAGGTTCTGATGAAGATGATGGTGGTTCTGATGAAGATGATGGTGTTTCTGATGAAGATGATGGTGGTTCTGATGAAGATGATTGTCGTTCTGATGAAGATGATGGTGGTTCTGATGAAGATGATGGTGGGTCTGATGAAGATGATGGAGGTTCTGATGAAGATGATGGAGGTTCTGATGAAGATGATGGTGGTTCTGATGAAGATGATGGTGGTTCTGATGGAGAGGATGGTGGTTTTGATGAAGATGATGGAGGTTCTGATGAAGATGATGGTGGGTCTGATGAAGATGATGGTGGGTCTGATGAAGATGATGGTGGTTCTGATGAAGATGATTGTGTTTCTGATGAAGATGATTGTCGTTCTGATGAAGATGATGGTGGTTCTGATGAAGATGATGGTGGGTCTGATGAAGATGATGGAGGTTCTGATGAAGATGATGGAGGTTCTGATGAAGATGATGGTGGTTCTGATGAAGATGATGGTGGTTCTGATGGAGAGGATGGTGGTTTTGATGAAGATGATGGAGGTTCTGATGAAGATGATGGTGGGTCTGATGAAGATGATGGTGGGTCTGATGAAGATGATGGTGGTTCTGATGAAGATGATTGTGTTTCTGATGAAGATGATTGTCGTTCTGATGAAGATGATGGTGGTTCTGATGAAGATGATGGTGGGTCTGATGAAGATGATGGAGGTTCTGATGAAGATGATGGTGGTTTTGATGAAGATGATGGTGGTTCTGATGAAGATGATGGTGTTTCTGATGAAGATGATGGTGGGTCTGATGAAGATGATGGTGGTTCTGATAAGGATGATGGTGGTTCTGATGAAGATGATGGTGGTTTTGATGAAGATGATGGTGGTTCTGATGAAGATGATGGTGGTTCTGATGGAGAGGATGGTGGTTTTGATGAAGATGATGGTGGTTCTGATGAAGATGATGGTGTTTCTGATGAAGATGATGGTGGGTCTGATGAAGATGATGGTGGTTCTGATAAGGATGATGGTGGTTCTGATGAAGATGATGGTGGTTTTGATGAAGATGATGGTGGTTCTGATGAAGATGATGGAGGTTCTGATGAAGATGATGGTGGGTCTGATGAAGATGATGGTGGTTCTGATGAAGATGATGGAGGTTCTGATGAAGATGATGGTGGTTTTGATGAAGATGATGGTGGGTCTGATGAAGATGATGGTGGTTCTGATGAAGATGATGGTGGGTCTGATGAAGATGATGGTGGGTCTAATGAAGATGATGGTGGTTGTGATGAAGATGATTGTCGTTCTGATGAAGATGATGGTGGTCCTGATGAAGATGATGGTGGTTCTGATGAAGATGATGGTGGGTCTGATGAAGATGATGGTGGTTCTGATGAAGATGATTGTCGTTCTGATGAAGATGATGGTGGGTCTGATAAAGATGAAGGTGGTTCTGATGAAGAGGACATGGTCCTGATGAAGATGAAGGTGGTTCTGATGAAGATGAAGGTGGTTCTGATGAAGAGGACATGGTCCTGATGAAGATGAAGGTGGTTCTGATGAAGATGATGGTGGGTCTGATGAAGATGATTGTCGTTCTGATGAAGATGATGGTGGGTCTGATAAAGATGAAGGTGGTTCTGATGAAGATGATGGTGGGTCTGATGAAGATGATTGTCGTTCTGATGAAGATGATGGTGGGTCTGATGAAGATGATAGTGGGTCTGATGAAGATGATGGTGGGTCTGATGAAGATGATGGAGGTTATGATGAAGATGATTGTCGTTCTGATGAAGATGATGGTGGGTCTGATGAAGAGGATTGTCGTTCTGATGAAGAGGATAGAGGTTCTGATGAAGATGATGGTGGGTCTGATGAAGATGATGGTGGTTCTGATGAAGATGATAGAGGTTCTGATGAAGATGATGGTGGTTCTGATGAAGATGATGGTGGTTCTGATGAAGATGATTGTATTTCTGATGAAGATGATTGTCGTTCTGATGAAGATGATGGTGGTTCTGATGAAGATGATGGTGTTTCTGATGAAGATGATTGTCGTTCTGATGAAGATGATGGTGGTTCTGATGAAGATGATGATGGGTCTGATGAAGATGATGGTGGTTCTGATGAAGATGATGGTGGTTTTGATGAAGATGATGGAGGTTCTGATGAAGATGATGGTGTTTCTGATGAAGATGATGGTGGGTCTGATGAAGATGATGGTGGT
Organism: Telmatherina bonti; assembly: GCF_933228915.1. Classification (NCBI taxonomy): domain Eukaryota; kingdom Metazoa; phylum Chordata; class Actinopteri; order Atheriniformes; family Telmatherinidae; genus Telmatherina; species Telmatherina bonti. The sequence goes on from NC_136629.1 coordinate 6,108,007, forward strand.
TCTGATAAGGATGATGGTGGTTCTGATGAAGATGATGGTGGTTTTGATGAAGATGATGGTGGTTCTGATGAAGATGATGGTGGTTCTGATGGAGAGGATGGTGGTTTTGATGAAGATGATGGTGTTTCTGATGAAGATGATGGTGGTTCTGATGAAGATGATGGTGGTTCTGATGAAGATGATGGTGGTTCTGATGAAGATGATGGAGGTTCTGATGAAGATGATGGTGGGTCTGATGAAGATGATGGTGGTTCAGATGAAGATGATGGAGGTTCTGATAAAGATGATGGTGGTTTTGATGAAGATGATGGTGGGTCTGATGAAGATGATGGTGGTTCTGATGAAGATGATGGTGGGTCTGATGAAGATGATGGTGGGTCTAATGAAGATGATGGTGGTTGTGATGAAGATGATTGTCGTTCTGATGAAGATGATGGTGGTCCGGATGAAGATGATGGTGGTTCTGATGAAGATGATGGTGGGTCTGATGAAGATGATGGTGGTTCTGATGAAGATGATGGTGGTTCTGATGAAGATGATTGTCGTTCTGATGAAGATGATGGTGGTTCTGATGGAGAGGATGGTGGTTTTGATGAAGATGATGGTGGTTCTGATGAAGATGATGGTGGGTCTGATGAAGATGATTGTCGTTCTGATGAAGATGACGGAGGTTCTGATGGAGAGAATGGTGGGTCTGATGAAGATGATTGTCGTTCTGATGAAGATGACGGAGGTTCTGATGGAGAGAATGGTGGTTTTGATGAAGATGATGGTGGTTCTGATGGAGAGGATGGTGGTTTTGATGAAGATGATGGAGGTTCTGATGAAGATGATGGTGGGTCTGATGAAGATGATGGTGGGTCTGATGAAGATGATGGTGGTTCTGATGAAGATGATTGTGTTTCTGATGAAGATGATTGTCGTTCTGATGAAGATGATGGTGGTTCTGATGAAGATGATGGTGGGTCTGATGAAGATGATGGAGGTTCTGATGAAGATGATGGTGGTTTTGATGAAGATGATGGTGGTTCTGATGAAGATGATGGTGTTTCTGATGAAGATGATGGTGGGTCTGATGAAGATGATGGTGGTTCTGATAAGGATGATGGTGGTTCTGATGAAGATGATGGTGGTTTTGATGAAGATGATGGTGGTTCTGATGAAGATGATGGTGGTTCTGATGGAGAGGATGGTGGTTTTGATGAAGATGATGGTGGTTCTGATGAAGATGATGGTGTTTCTGATGAAGATGATGGTGGGTCTGATGAAGATGATGGTGGTTCTGATAAGGATGATGGTGGTTCTGATGAAGATGATGGTGGTTTTGATGAAGATGATGGTGGTTCTGATGAAGATGATGGAGGTTCTGATGAAGATGATGGTGGGTCTGATGAAGATGATGGTGGTTCTGATGAAGATGATGGAGGTTCTGATGAAGATGATGGTGGTTTTGATGAAGATGATGGTGGGTCTGATGAAGATGATGGTGGTTCTGATGAAGATGATGGTGGGTCTGATGAAGATGATGGTGGGTCTAATGAAGATGATGGTGGTTGTGATGAAGATGATTGTCGTTCTGATGAAGATGATGGTGGTCCTGATGAAGATGATGGTGGTTCTGATGAAGATGATGGTGGGTCTGATGAAGATGATGGTGGTTCTGATGAAGATGATTGTCGTTCTGATGAAGATGATGGTGGGTCTGATAAAGATGAAGGTGGTTCTGATGAAGAGGACATGGTCCTGATGAAGATGAAGGTGGTTCTGATGAAGATGAAGGTGGTTCTGATGAAGAGGACATGGTCCTGATGAAGATGAAGGTGGTTCTGATGAAGATGATGGTGGGTCTGATGAAGATGATTGTCGTTCTGATGAAGATGATGGTGGGTCTGATAAAGATGAAGGTGGTTCTGATGAAGATGATGGTGGGTCTGATGAAGATGATTGTCGTTCTGATGAAGATGATGGTGGGTCTGATGAAGATGATAGTGGGTCTGATGAAGATGATGGTGGGTCTGATGAAGATGATGGAGGTTATGATGAAGATGATTGTCGTTCTGATGAAGATGATGGTGGGTCTGATGAAGAGGATTGTCGTTCTGATGAAGAGGATAGAGGTTCTGATGAAGATGATGGTGGGTCTGATGAAGATGATGGTGGTTCTGATGAAGATGATAGAGGTTCTGATGAAGATGATGGTGGTTCTGATGAAGATGATGGTGGTTCTGATGAAGATGATTGTATTTCTGATGAAGATGATTGTCGTTCTGATGAAGATGATGGTGGTTCTGATGAAGATGATGGTGTTTCTGATGAAGATGATTGTCGTTCTGATGAAGATGATGGTGGTTCTGATGAAGATGATGATGGGTCTGATGAAGATGATGGTGGTTCTGATGAAGATGATGGTGGTTTTGATGAAGATGATGGAGGTTCTGATGAAGATGATGGTGTTTCTGATGAAGATGATGGTGGGTCTGATGAAGATGATGGTGGTTCTGATAAGGATGATGGTGGTTCTGATGAAGATGATGGTGGTTTTGATGAAGATGATGGTGGTTCTGATGAAGATGATGGTGGTTCTGATGGAGAGGATGGTGGTTTTGATGAAGATGATGGTGTTTCTGATGAAGATGATGGTGGTTCTGATGAAGATGATGGTGGTTCTGATGAAGATGATGGTGGTTCTGATGAAGATGATGGTGGGTCTGATGAAGATGATGGTGGTTCAGATGAAGATGATGGAGGTTCTGATAAAGATGATGGTGGTTTTGATGAAGATGATGGTGGGTCTGATGAAGATGATGGTGGTTCTGATGAAGATGATGGTGGGTCTGATGAAGATGATGGTGGGTCTAATGAAGATGATGGTGGTTGTGATGAAGATGATTGTCGTTCTGATGAAGATGATGGTGGTCCGGATGAAGATGATGGTGGTTCTGATGAAGATGATGGTGGGTCTGATGAAGATGATGGTGGTTCTGATGAAGATGATGGTGGTTCTGATGAAGATGATTGTCGTTCTGATGAAGATGATGGTGGTTCTGATGGAGAGGATGGTGGTTTTGATGAAGATGATGGTGGTTCTGATGAAGATGATGGTGGGTCTGATGAAGATGATTGTCGTTCTGATGAAGATGACGGAGGTTCTGATGGAGAGAATGGTGGGTCTGATGAAGATGATTGTCGTTCTGATGAAGATGACGGAGGTTCTGATGGAGAGAATGGTGGTTTTGATGAAGATGATGGTGGTTCTGATGGAGAGGATGGTGGTTTTGATGAAGATGATGGTGGGTCTGATGAAGATGATTGTCGTTCTGATGAAGATGATGGTGGGTCTGATGAAGATGATGGTGGTTCTGATGAAGATGATGGTGGGTCTGATGAAGATGATGGTGGTTCTGATGAAGATAATAGTGGTTCTGATGAAGATGATGGAGGTTCTGATGAAGATGATGGTGGGTCTGATGGAGAGGATGGTGGTTTTGTTGAATATGATGGTGGTTCTGATGAAGATGATGGTGGTTTTGATGAAGATGATGGTGGTTCTGATGAAGATGATGGAGGTTCTGATGAATATGATGGTGGTTCTGATGAAGATGATGGAGGTTCTGATGAAGATGATGGTGGGTCTGATGAGGATGATGGTGGTTCTGATGAAGATGATGGAGGTTCTGATGAAGATGATGGTGGGTCTGATGAAGATGATGGTGGTTCTGATGAAGATGATGGTGGGTCTGATGAGGATGATGGTGGTTCTGATGAAGATGATGGAGGTTCTGATGAAGATGATGGTGGTTTTGATGAAGATGATGGTGGGTCTGATGAAGATGATGGTGGTTCTGATGAAGATGATTGTCGTTCTGATGAAGATGATGGTGGTTCTGATGAAGATGATGGAGGTTCTGATGAAGATGATGGTGGTTTTGATGAAGATGATGGTGGTTCTGATGAAGATGATGGAGCTTCTGATGAAGATGATGGTGGTTCTGATGAAGATGATGGAGGTTCTGATGAAGATGATGGTGGGTCTGATGAAGATGATGGAGGTTCTGATGAAGATGATGGTGGTTTTGATGAAGATGATGGTGGTTCTGATGAAGATGATGGTGGGTCTGATGAAGATGATGGAGGTTCTGATGAAGATGATGGTGGTTCTGATGAAGATGATGGTGGTTTTGATGAAGATGATGGTGGTTCTGATGAAGATGATGGTGGGTCTGATGAAGGTGATGGAGGTTCTGATGAAGATGATTGTCGTTCTGATGAAGAGGATAGAGGTTCTGATGAAGATGATGGTGGGTCTGATGAAGATGATGGTGGTTCTGATGAAGATGATGGTGGTTCTGATGAAGATGATGGTGGTTCTGATGAAGATGATTGTATTTCTGATGAAGATGATTGTCGTTCTGATGAAGATGATGGTGGTTCTGATGAAGATGATGGTGTTTCTGATGAAGATGATTGTCGTTCTGATGAAGATGATGGTGGGTCTGATGAAGATGATGGTGGTTCTGATGAAGATGATGGTGGTTTTGATGAAGATGATGGAGGTTCTGATAAAGATGATGGTGTTTCTGATGAAGATGATGGTGGGTCTGATGAAGATGATGGTGGTTCTGATAAGGATGATGGTGGATCTGATGAAGATGATGGTGGTTTTGATGAAGATGATGGTGGTTCTGATGAAGATGATGGTGGTTCTGATGGAGAGGATGGTGGTTCTGATGAAGATGATGGTGGTTCTGATGAAGATGATGGTGGGTCTGATGAAGATGATGGAGGTTCTGATGAAGATGATGGTGGGTCTGATGAAGATGATGGTGGTTCTGATGAAGATGATGGAGGTTCTGATGAAGATGATGGTGGGTCTGATGAAGATGATGGTGGTTCTGATGAAGATGATGGTGGGTCTGATGAAGATGATGGTGGGTCTAATGAAGATGATGGTGGTTGTGATGAAGATGATTGTCGTTCTGATGAAGATGATGGTGGTCCTGATGAAGATGATGGTGGTTCTGATGAAGATGATGGTGGGTCTGATGAAGATGATGGTGGTTCTGATGAAGATGATGGTGGTTCTGATGAAGATGATTGTCGTTCTGATGAAGATGATGGTGGTTCTGATGGAGAGGATGGTGGTTTTGATGAAGATGATGGTGGTTCTGATGAAGATGATGGTGGGTCTGATGAAGATGATTGTCGTTCTGATGAAGATGATGGAGGTTCTGATGGAGAGAATGGTGGTTTTGATGAAGATGATGGTGGTTCTGATGGAGAGGATGGTGGTTTTGATGAAGATGATGGTGGTTCTGATGAAGATGATGGTGTTTCTGATGAAGATGATGGTGGGTCTGATGAAGATGATGGTGGTTCTGATGAAGATGATGGTGGGTCTGATGAAGATGATGGTGGTTCTGATGAAGATGATGGAGGTTCTGATGAAGATGATGGTGGGTCTGATGGAGAGGATGGTGGTTTTGATGAATATGATGGTGGTTCTGATGAAGATGATGGTGGTTTTGATGAAGATGATGGTGGGTCTGATGAAGATGATGGAGGTTCTGATGAATATGATGGTGGTTCTGATGAAGATGATGGAGGTTCTGATGAAGATGATGGTGGGTCTGATGAGGATGATGGTGGTTCTGATGAAGATGATGGAGGTTCTGATGAAGATGATGGTGGTTTTGATGAAGATGATGGTGGGTCTGATGAAGATGATGGTGGTTCTGATGAAGATGATGGTGGGTCTGATGAGGATGATGGTGGTTCTGATGAAGATGATGGAGGTTCTGATGAAGATGATGGTGGTTTTGATGAAGATGATGGTGGGTCTGATGAAGATGATGGTGGTTCTGATGAAGATGATTGTCGTTCTGATGAAGATGATGGTGGTTCTGATGAAGATGATGGAGGTTCTGATGAAGATGATGGTGGTTTTGATGAAGATGATGGTGGTTCTGATGAAGATGATGGTGGTTCTGATGAAGATGATGGAGGTTCTGATGAAGATGATGGTGGGTCTGATGAAGATGATGGTGGTTCTGATGAAGATGATGGTGGGTCTGATGAGGATGATGGTGGTTCTGATGAAGATGATGGAGGTTCTGATGAAGATGATGGTGGTTTTGATGAAGATGATGGTGGGTCTGATGAAGATGATGGTGGTTCTGATGAAGATGATTGTCGTTCTGATGAAGATGATGGTGGTTCTGATGAAGATGATGGAGGTTCTGATGAAGATGATGGTGGTTTTGATGAAGATGATGGTGGTTCTGATGAAGATGATGGAGGTTCTGATGAAGATGATGGTGGTTCTGATGAAGATGATGGAGGTTCTGATGAAGATGATGGTGGGTCTGATGAAGATGATGGAGGTTCTGATGAAGATGATGGTGGTTCTGATGAAGATGATGGTGGTTCTGATGAAGATGATGGTGGTTTTGATGAAGATGATGGAGGTTCTGATGAAGATGATGGTGGGTCTGATGAAGATGATGGTGGGTCTGATGAAGAGGTTGTTTTCCAGGACTCTGTGTGAAAGTAACGGATCTGAATAAGAGTAATCTATTACCTGTAGTGGTAAGGACCCCCCCCCCACGGGCTGCGCGTCACAGCGGCGAGGTGAGTCCACAGAGTCGCGTGCGGACAGACGCACAGACTCGAACTGACCTGCGCTGCGCGCGAGCGTCCGGACCGAGGATCAGCCTGAAGCTGGATTTCCAACTCGAGCGCGCAGAGAAACTCTTTTTTTTTTTTTTTTTTTTCCTCCACTCGCAGTTGCGGGTGGCGCGCGCGCGTGACATTACGCGGCGGCTTTCATCGCTTCGAGAGGAAGATGGAAAACTACACGACGTGGACTCCTTTCACTCCTATCCCGTCAGAGCTGGGCGAGGAAGAGGAGGAGGAGAAAGGTGTGGAGGGGCGCGGGCTGCGCGTCCTCGTGGGATGCGTGCTCTTCCTGCTCATCGTGTCCACGCTGCTCGGGAACACGCTGGTGTGCGCAGCCGTCATCAAGTTCCGCCACCTGCGCTCCAAAGTCACAAACTTCTTCGTGATCTCCCTCGCCGTGTCCGACCTGTTCGTGGCCGTGCTCGTGATGCCCTGGGAGGCCGTCACGCAGGTGACCAGCGCGTGGCTGTTCGGACGCTTCTGTGACGTGTGGATCATGTTTGACATCATGTGCTCCACGGCGTCTATCCTCAACCTGTGCATCATCAGCGTGGACCGCTACTGGGCCATCGCCAGCCCGTTCAAGTATGAGCGCAAGATGACGCAGCGCGTGGCCTTCATCATGATCGGCGTGGCGTGGACGCTGTCCATCCTCATCTCCTTCATCCCGGTGCAGCTCAACTGGCACCGGGTGGAGGAGGGGGGGGACGTGGAGCCCGGGAACTGGACAGACTCAGAGGTGAACGCGAGCGGCACCGCCACGAGCTGCGTGGCCAACCTGAACAGGACCTACGCCATCTCCTCGTCCGTCATCAGCTTCTACATCCCGGTGGTCATCATGATCGCCACCTACACCAGGATCTACCGCATCGCTCAGACCCAGATCCGCCGGATCGCGTCTCTGGAGCGGGCCGCCGAGCAGGCTCAGAACGCGGGTCACGGCGCGACCAGGAACCATCTGCTCCGACCCAACGAGGAGGCCAGCCTGAAGTCCTCGTTCCGGAAGGAGACCAAAGTCCTGAAGACGCTGTCCATCATCATGGGGGTGTTCGTGTGCTGCTGGCTGCCGTTCTTCATCCTCAACTGCACCGTCCCGTTCTGCGACCCGCCGTGCGTCAGCGACACCACCTTCACCATCTTCGTCTGGTTCGGCTGGGCCAACTCCTCGCTCAACCCGGTCATCTACGCCTTCAACGCCGACTTCCGCCGGGCGTTCGCCACCATTCTGGGCTGCAACCGCATGTGTTCCAGCAACGCCGTGGAAGCCGTGAACTTAAGCAACGAGCTGGTGTCGTACCACCACGACACCACCTTCCACAAAGAGACGCTGGCCCCAGCGTCGCCGCACCGCCCTCGGGGCCGCGCCATCGGGTCGGACCGGCTGGAGGAAGCCAGCGCGCAGTTCGACGAAGAGTCCATCGTCTCTTACGGCTCACCGAGCCACGACAGGCTGCTTCCCGCCACCGTTCAGCTGGGGGACGATGCCGAGATCTCCTTAGAGACGATCACACCCATCACTTCAGCTGCAGAGCTGGAGAGCGACGCTCTGATACCGGGACAGGTCCAGCAGGACGGGTAGGACACCCGGCCCGCAGGACACGGGGAGATACCAGGATGCAGTAGCAAAGCAACCAGCAGACCATCCATTAACCATCCATCCATCCATCCGTCCATCCATCCATCCATCCATCCATCCATCCACCCATTCTTCTATCCATCCATCCATCCATCCATCCATCCACCCATTCTTCTATCCATCCATCCATCCATCCGTCCATCCACCCACCCGTCCATCCATTCATCCAACCATCCATCTCCTCGCCACTTCTTCCAGCTCTTCTGAAAGGATCCCGAGGTGTTTCCATTCCAGCTGAGAGATGTTTTCCCTCCAGTGTGTCCTGGTTTTTCCCGGCATTCCTCCCAGCAGGACAGGCCTGGAAAACCTCTTCATGGAGACCTGCAGGACACATCCTAACCAGAGGTCTGGTCCACTTCATTTGGCACATTTCTGCACAGGGGTCAGTATGACACAGTTCAGCAAATCCTGATTTCTGTTCTGTTTCCATAACAACCGTACCATTACCTGGTAGGTGGGGCATCAGCCGGATAACGATAGATCCTTTAAGTCTAATGCTGAAGAAGGAGGCCCAGAACCAGAGGACCAGACGACGTCCAGCTTCTGGCTTTAAGCAACAATAAATCCAGCGTTTATTAAACATGTAGATGATCCTGCTCTGTTCTGACTGATGAGACACAGGAAGTGATTTCAGCCAATCAGAGCACGCCCATGTTTTAAACTCCACCCAATAGAGCCGGATAAGATCAGGACCCCAACAGACTGAAACACAAAGAAATGCAAACCAAATTGGACACGTGGTGAAAACGTGTTGGTTTGTGTTTCTGCCTGCAGCTGGTGACTATAGGTGAGGCTGGGCTGGACCACCATCAGCCAGAATCTGAGTCAGAACCGGAACCAGATCCAGTTCCAAGGAAGATCATCATTAACCCCAGTCTGAATCCTATTAATGTCAGCTTTTTTCCATCTTCAGGAATTGTTTTCCAGGATCCTTGACAGACTTTCCAGGAATAGTTCCCCAGGATTTATTTCGGAGAACCAGCATGGGTTGTCACGGTGGACGACAGGTGATAACGCGCTACAAAAACAGGCTCTATATATGAACAGAAATGCAAGCAGTAAAAGCTGCAAGAACAGACACGTGATGCAAAGAAAGAAAATTGCTGCAAGAACAGAAATGTGCTGCAAATACAGAAACATGATGCAAAGAAAGACAAGTGCTGTTTAAACAAAAACTCCAAGAACAAAATGCTGCATCAACAAAATCTTACATAACGGGAGTGGTCAGGTGTCATGCTAAAAAAAAGCACCCCTTTCAAGTCTGTAATATGCTGCAATGCGCTCCTTAAGAGATGGGGCTTTTAACAGCAGTGGTGCGTTTTCCAACAAAACACCTGTCTTTCAGTTAGCAGTTTTTTTAGACACAGTCAACGATGAGAACAAAGGTAATGGTGGGAAGTTTGGGCAACCTGAGGGCAGGAAGAGAAACTACTTCAAGGTACGCATTATTTATTTATGTTTTACATTTTACCTTTATCTTGTACAATATAAAAAGATTTATATCAACTGATTTCAATTATTGATTTAAGTGTAGTAGAAACATTGATAATATGTGAGTACTACCGTTGTGACAGTGAATATGCTGTTTTCTTCCTACAGTTCTAGTTTATGCGAGACTTTTCATTCTTTGCATCAAATTTCTGTACTTGCAGCACTTTTCTTTCTTTGCATTACATTACTGTACTTGCAGCACTTTTCTTTCTTTGCATTACATTACTGTACTTGCAGCACTTTTCTTTCTTTGCATTACATTACTGTACTTGCAGCACTTTTCTTTCTTTGCATTACATTACTGTATTTGCAGCACTTTTCTTTCTTTGCATTATCTGTCTGTACTTGCAACACTTTTTCAATCTTTGCATCACATTTCTGTACTTGCAGATGTCCTCAATACTTGCAGCTATTCCTTCCTTTCTGTTGGTATAAGCAGCATATTGTATATGAAGTGCAATCGCACCTGCCATCACTTGCTGTTAGTTTCAACATGGTGAAACCAACTGTCTTGCTGTTAGTTGCCTGCAGAACAGACAACGTGTGAATGCTTTAGTTTGATAATAACGCTGTTAACATTGAGTGTAGATAAAGGTTTGTGATACTAGAGTGTATCCAAAACATCTGCTGTCGTCGGTTTCCTGTTTAGTTTGATGATAAGCCGTCCATAGAAACTTCCAGTGTGTGCGGATCTGGTCAGTGGTTCTCATCGAACTGACTTTGGTTCTAATAAATGTTCTAACCAAAATGTTCTACCCTCTTACTGAAAATATTGGAAAAACAGATTTACTTGCATAAAGAAGTATGAGTATGGAGGCGTTTCTAAGTGTGGAAATCTGATAAATAATTGATCAGTTATCTGATGAAAGGTATCAGATTTAACTTTTTTTATGATCACCTGAATTGTCTGATAAGTACGGATGTCCAATTTAATATGTGTGTATGTTAACGGAGTGTAAAAACTGTTGAGGTCCTGGTTCTGGATCCGTCCCTCCATCAGACCTGTTTCAGCAGATCTTCCGTCCAGTTCCTGGTCATGTGACTTCAGCCTTTTTTCACTTCTTGACAGCCATGTTTCCATGGAAACCATTTCTGATGAGGCTTCGGCCAACAGTAGATGATCAGCTGAAGGTCCTGGAGGTCCTGTTTCAGGTCTAAAATCCAGTTTTCTGTCTGATCTTCGCAGGTTTTGGTCTTTATGACAAAGCCTAAAGATCCAGTTTAAACCGGTTCTTTGCTAAACTGTTATGTGTCGACGCTTTGTCCATCCCCTGGAAATAGTCCTGTACCAGGACCGGACCGGAACTTGTCTGGGACCATGACCGGAGTGGAACTGGTCCTGTACCAGGACTGGAGTGGGAATTGGGGAATAAAATGACCTTCAGAAAAAGAGAACTGAAGAACTGATCGGAACCACAGTCTGCTGAAAGTAACGTGGAAATAAACTCTCTTCCTGACGACAGAAACACACTTTTATTTTAACCTCCATGATGCCTCTTTTCTTCATTTGTTTTCAACACTGCCTACCTGTCCAGGTGTTCCGGTCCAACGGTACGCCTCCTAGTTGCTGGGATGGGCTCCAGTTTCTCCGAGACCCTGAACTTCCGGAACGTATAGAAAATAAATGAATGAATCTTTGATTTTTAAAATATGTTTAATGAGAATTATATGCCAGAAAAACATGATTTGGCGATGAAACACCTTCCATCCTCTCCTTCAGGTCCACCTTCCATGACCGGGTCGTCCTCTCCGTCAGGTCATCCTTCCGGTCCCGGTTGGACCTGCTGATGGTAAACGGATTAATGTGGAAATGTTCATCAGAGGTTTTGCTGCATATTAACAGGAATCATCACACAGCTGCGAGCACATGATGAGAACCTCGCCTTCCGGCAGGATGGATCCATGATGTTTCCAGCAGATTCTGATCCCACCGTTTGCATGTGGAGCTGGACTGGAGACCCATCAGACCAGTTTCTCCATCTCCTGCTGCATTCTGGTCCAGACAGCTGCTGCTCGCTGGATATTTTCTCTTTTTCAGACCTCCTCTGGAAACCCTGGAGATGCTTGTGAATACTCAGACCAACAACCTTGAATCTCTGATGCTCAATTTGAACTTCGGCCAGTCGTCTTCTCCGCTTCGACATGCTGCTGTGTGATTGGCTGGTTGGATATTTGTGCAAACAGGAAGTACAACGTGATGAGGTGGACGTTGTGTCTGTAATGTTCCTGGTCAGGAACATTTTTTCTGACCTACTAACTAATCTGGAAATGATTAAGCTCATGCTGGGATTTCATCCACATTTCTCCTCATAAAAGTGTCAGTCTTGCAGTTTTGGGAGCAAATATGCAGGATACAGCCTGTCTTTGTGTTACCTAGGCAGCCAGGTAAAATGGCTAATATTCTACAGTGTTCTGAGTCTGAACGAGTTGTTTCAGCTCGGATTGGCTTCAGAGTGAGCTGGAGGTGACATGGATGCTGGCCGTTTGGTTGTTTCTGAGGAAAACAGAGACTGTACGTCTGTAAAATCTGCCATGTGCATTAAAATTGCATAAACAGCTGCTCACTGTGTCGTCTCTGGCGGAAGTTTCCAGACATTCAGACTTTATTGTTTAGCTTTAGTTGACTGAAGTCTAACGGGAAACAAGACAGGAAGCAAACGAAGAAGGAAACTACAGGAACTAATGACATGCTGGAAGCTAAAACGACATTTAGCATCATCTGTTTTTTTATGTACAAAGTTCCAGTCGATGGTCATGAGCTGTGGGTCGTGACCGAAAGAAGGAGATCTCGTATACAGGCGGCTGAAATGAGTTTCCTCCGCAGGGTGGCCGGGCTCTCCCTTAGAGATAGGGTGAGGAGCTCGGTCATCCGGGAGGAGAACAGAGTAGAGCCGCTGCTCCTCCGCATCGAGAGGAACCAGTTGAGGTGGCTCGGGCATCTGGTCAGGATGCCTCCTGGACCTCCCTGGTGAGGTGTTCCAGGCACGTCCCTCTGGGAGGAGACCCCGGGGAAGACCCAGGACACGCTGGAGGGATTATTTCTCTCGGCTGGCCTGGGAACACCTCGGGATCCCCCCCGCAGAGTTGGTAAATGTGGCTGGGGAGAGGGAAGTCTGGGCTTCCCTGCTTAGGCTGCTGCCTAAGCAAGGATGGATGTATTGATAAGAAGCGTTGAACACATACAGTGCAGACACGGTATTTCAGTCTTGCACCACGAGGCTCCAGGATTTCAAACTGGATTTCATGGAAATGATCCTGATCCTCTCAGATAGATGTTTTTAAATCCATCCTTCCCACTGGATCACAGACAGGAAACAGGAAGTGATGTCAGTCTGAGGACATTTTGGTTTCCTGTTGCATACAGTCAGTGTTTGCTTAAGTTCTCTCAGCTGGCAGCATGCTAGCAAACAGGACATGGATCGTTGACCTGTCCCGATGAGATGGTGGAGGAATGATTCGGCAACGTTTCCAGAAAAGGTTCTGTGCCAACTCTAAATACGAAGTCATGGATGCCCAGTTGTGCATGTTTACCAGTCACACTGCTAAGACCAGACCTACTGAGATCCCAGTTAGCATGTGCAGTCTCGACTTTATCGGCTGTGTTTAAGGGTGATGGCGTAAAATGGTAGCAGGTGCAGACATGGTTTGCAGTTTTGGGTTTGGAGATAAAACACAAAAGGAAACCGGACCCTGACAGGAGGTGACGACTGACGAAGCCAACAGACACCTAAACGACCTTCAGCACAGAAATCTGACGCCACACACATTCTAGGAGAAGCGCTAGCAGTGCGTGGAAAACCAGTGAGGTACACAGAAACCTACGCATTACTGCCACATGTGCTCTGCCTCCTCTCACCGGCCCAGACCACATTTCCCAGGATTCTCCTGCTCCTGCCAGTGTGGAGATCCTCTGTGTTCCCGTCGTTCTCCTCACGTGTTTTTAATCCCTGCTGTTGGTCCGATTCCCCGTGTAGACGTCGTCCTCTTTCCAGCCTCTCTCTGGGTTGACACCTTACTAAGGGACTTCTCCTGCACGTGTCTCCACCATCTCCAAGCTCAATCTGAAACTTACATCTTACCACGAGACGCAACGTATCGGCCGCCGTGTTGTTTTGGGGTTTTTAACCCGCTGCTAACATCCGGATGCAGAAAAGTGAAATGAGCCAGTCGGAAGAGGGAAACAAACGTTTTTTCCAGACACGTTGATGCTGCTGCCATACTTATCCCGATCATCCGCATCCTGAAGGAGGGCTCGTTGTAAATCTTCCTCTCGTCGAGGCTTTTATGTGTCGTAGACGCAGTTTATCATATACGTCAAACATCACGTTGCTTTTCGGTGAAATATCTTTGTGAAATCTTTGTGCAAACCTGCTTGTCGCTCCTGTTCTCGCTTCCTTTCGCTGCTTTTTGCTTTGTGACTCTGCTTCGTCCTTTCATCTCCAGCCAGCAGCAGAGTTGAAACACAGCCGAGGCCCCCGGGGGCCATGCAGGGCCTCACCTCTGAACCACACAGGTGCTTTTACAGCAGAGCATCATCATCATCATCACCGCAGCTACATGAGTGCTGGAGGTTCAGGTTGCAGACCGAGCGGCAACAAAACCTGCAGGTGTTTAAAAGGAACGAATAGAATAGAATAGAATAGAATAGAATAGAATAGAATAGAATAGAATAGAATAAAATAGAATAGAATAGAATAGACACGCAGGAAGAAAATGCCTCCCTGTAAAATGCACCAACAGGATAAATGAAGCTGTGAGGAGGTCGTGGTGGGATGGTACATGCTAACACCGGGAGTTCTGCTGGTCCGGAGGTAGACTGGATCCACAATGTGTAAAGGTAAAGATCTGCTCCACTGATCCAGGACCTGGACTAAACCCAGCTGGTGCTCTTGAGTCTTAGGGTCTTAGAATGTGGGGTCATCTGTGATTCTGGCTGATATTTCCAGTCCCGTTCCAGATATCTGGACGAAGAGGAACCGTTCCAGAGTTTATGTGATGACATCATCGAGTGTTTGTCTGAGAAACTCTGGAAGATGGAAAAACTGATGAAAACAGGCCTCATCTACAGAGACATGGAACTATTATGGTTGCTATCATGGTGTTATTGCACTTCATGTGTATCTCTGAAGAGGAGGGGTAGGGCTTATAGGAGGACGAAGAGGAGGTCTTCATCATTAGCCGTTTGGACAAATAAACAGCTCAATGACTTTTCAATGACAAACAGCTCTTCTGGAGTCCCGTATATATTCTACAACACACACACACACACACACACACACAGGTTACGGTTTGGCATCATCATCATCCTCATGGCAGTAATCACAGAAGAAGAGGTAACAATGACCGCGTCCTGATTGCAGCCGCCTCTCAATGACTTCAGGAGTCTAAAGTGGACACCTCTGCTGTTGAAGACTCAGAATCATCATCATCAGTCCATCTCTCTCTCTCTCACACACACACACATAAATACACACACACACTAACACACAGACACACACACACTAACACACAGACACACACACAGGAGTCTAGACAGCTGCTGCAGATTTATGATCTTCAGCTACAAAATGAAGCTTTTGAGCTTCAGACTGTTTTTGCCTGTAAAGAAAGTTTGGTAAAAATCTGCCTGAGTCAGATCATTCTGGAACAGAAGCAGGATGTTCAGGTGTTATTCTGGAACAGAAGCAGGACGTTCAGGTGTTATTCTGGAAAAGAAGAGGGATGTTCAGGTGTTATTCTGGAACAGAAGCAGAATGTTCAGGTGTTATTCTGGAACAGAAGCAGAATGTTCAGGTGTTATTCTGGAACAGAAGCAGAATGTTCAGGTGTTATTCTGGAACAGAAGCAGAATGTTCAGGTATTATTCTGGAACAGAAGCAGAATGTTCAGGTGTTATTCTGGAACAGAAGCAGAATGTTTAGGTGTTATTCTGGAAAAGAAGTGGGATGTTCAGGTGTTATTCTGGAAAAGAAGCAGAATTTTCAGGTGTTATTCTGGAACAGAAGCAGGATGTTCAGGTGTTATTCTGGAACAGAAGCAGAATGTTCAGGTGTTATTCTGGAAAAGAAGCGGGATGTTCAGGTGTTATTCTGGAATAGAAGCAGAATGTTCAGGTGTTATTCTGGAAAAGAAGCGGGATGTTCAGGTGTTATTCTGGAATAGAAGCAGAATGTTCAGGTATTATTCTGGATCAGAAGCAGGATGTTCAGGTGTTATTCTGGAACAGAAGCAGGATGTTCAGGTGTTATTCTGGAACAGAAGCAGGATGTTCAGGTGTTATTCTGGAACAGAAGCAGGATGTTCAGGTATTATTCTGGAACAGAAGCAGGATGTTCAGGTGTTATTCTGGAACAGAAGCAGGATGTTCAGGTGTTATTCTGGAACAGAAGCAGGATGTTCAGGTGTTATTCTGGAACAGAAGCAGGATGTTCAGGTATTATTCTGGATCAGAAGCAGGATGTTCAGGTGTTATTCTGGAACAGAAGCAGGATGTTCAGGTGTTATTCTGGATCAGAAGCAGGATGTTCAGGTGTTATTCTGGAAAAGAAGTGGGATGTTCAGGTGTTATTCTGGAATAGAAGCAGAATGTTCAGGTATTATTCTGGATCAGAAGC
The DNA here is from genome assembly GCF_933228915.1 of Telmatherina bonti. Taxonomy (NCBI): domain Eukaryota; kingdom Metazoa; phylum Chordata; class Actinopteri; order Atheriniformes; family Telmatherinidae; genus Telmatherina; species Telmatherina bonti. The sequence continues at coordinate 6,124,423 of NC_136629.1, forward strand.
AGGATGTTCAGGTGTTATTCTGGAACAGAAGCAGGATGTTCAGGTGTTATTCTGGAACAGAAGCAGGATGTTCAGGTGTTATTCTGGAACAGAAGCAGGATGTTCAGGTGTTATTCTGGAACAGAAGCAGGATGTTCAGGTATTATTCTGGAACAGAAGCAGGATGTTCAGGTATTATTCTGGAACAGAAGCAGGATGTTCAGGTGTTATTCTGGAACAGAAGCAGAATGTTCAGGTATTATTCTGGAACAGAAGCAGAATGTTCAGGTGTTATTCTGGAAAAGAAGCGGGATGTTCAGGTGTTATTCTGGAACAGAAGCAGAATGTTCAGGTGTTATTCTGGAACAGAAGCAGGATGTTCAGGTGTTATTCTGGAACAGAAGCAGAATGTTCAGGTGTTATTCTGGAACAGAAGCAGGATGTTCAGGTGTTATTCTGGAACAGAAGCAGGATGTTCAGGTGTTATTCTGGAAAAGAAGAGGGATGTTCAGGTGTTATTCTGGAACAGAAGCAGAATGTTCAGGTATTATTCTGGAACAGAAGCAGAATGTTCAGGTATTATTCTGGAACAGAAGCAGGATGTTCAGGTATTATTCTGGAACAGAAGCAGGATGTTCAGGTGTTATTCTGGAACAGAAGCAGGATGTTCAGGTGTTATTCTGGAACAGAAGCGGGATGTTCAGGTGTTATTCTGGAACAGAAGCAGAATGTTCAGGTATTATTCTGGAACAGAAGCGGGATGTTCAGGTGTTATTCTGGAACAGAAGCAGAATGTTCAGGTATTATTCTGGAACAGAAGCAGGATGTTCAGGTGTTATTCTGGAACAGAAGCAGGATGTTCAGGTATTATTCTGGAACAGAAGCAGGATGTTCAGGTGTTATTCTGGAACAGAAGCAGGATGTTCAGGTGTTATTCTGGAACAGAAGCAGGATGTTCAGGTGTTATTCTGGAACAGAAGCAGGATGTTCAGGTATTATTCTGGAACAGAAGCAGGATGTTCAGGTGTTATTCTGGAACAGAAGCAGGATGTTCAGGTGTTATTCTGGATCAGAAGCAGGATGTTCAGGTGTTATTCTGGAAAAGAAGTGGGATGTTCAGGTGTTATTCTGGAATAGAAGCAGAATGTTCAGGTATTATTCTGGATCAGAAGCAGGATGTTCAGGTGTTATTCTGGAACAGAAGCAGGATGTTCAGGTGTTATTCTGGAACAGAAGCAGGATGTTCAGGTGTTATTCTGGAACAGAAGCAGGATGTTCAGGTGTTATTCTGGAACAGAAGCAGGATGTTCAGGTATTATTCTGGAACAGAAGCAGGATGTTCAGGTATTATTCTGGAACAGAAGCAGGATGTTCAGGTGTTATTCTGGAACAGAAGCAGAATGTTCAGGTATTATTCTGGAACAGAAGCAGAATGTTCAGGTGTTATTCTGGAAAAGAAGCGGGATGTTCAGGTGTTATTCTGGAACAGAAGCAGAATGTTCAGGTGTTATTCTGGAACAGAAGCAGGATGTTCAGGTGTTATTCTGGAACAGAAGCAGAATGTTCAGGTGTTATTCTGGAACAGAAGCAGGATGTTCAGGTGTTATTCTGGAACAGAAGCAGGATGTTCAGGTGTTATTCTGGAACAGCAGCAGGATGTTCAGGTGTTATTCTGGAACAGCAGCGGGATGTTCAGGTGTTACTCTGGAACACAAGCAGGATGTTCAGGTGTTATTCTGGAACAGCAGCGGGATGTTCAGGTGTTACTCTGGAACAGCAGCAGGATGTTCAGGTGTTATTCTGGAACAGCAGCGGGATGTTCAGGTGTTACTCTGGAACACAAGCAGGATGTTCAGGTGTTATTCTGGAACAGCAGCGGGATGTTCAGGTGTTACTCTGGAACACAAGCAGGATGTTCAGGTGTTATTCTGGAACAGCAGCAGGATGTTCAGGTGTTATTCTGGAACAGCAGCGGGATGTTCAGGTGTTACTCTGGAACACAAGCAGGATGTTCAGGTGTTATTCTGGAACAGAAGCAGGACGTTCAGGTGTTATTCTGGAACAGCAGCGGGATGTTCAGATCTTATTTTTCTTTTTGTATTTTTTGTATTTTTCATTGTAAATAAGTTACTGGTTTACTAACAGTCTATTTAACCTGCTATGCAGTAAGTACGGGTTTTGCTATTGATCTGTATGTATTGATAAAATTTGAAGAAAGAACCTTTTTCTTACAATTCTACTTGGAACGACTTACAGATGCAACTTCGGTGAACTGAAGGTTTTCAACTTATTGTTATACAACAAAGAAAACATCATTGGATCGTTGTTCTTTTTCTACTATATTTTACTGTTAATTTCAGTTGTTTTTTCCAAGAAGTGTTATTACCATGATATGCTTTAACATGTAGGTTTTTCTGTATATTTAAAACAAATTATGTTTGATAATAAGACCTTGTGTACCAATTAGTACTACTAGTATACGTAAGTGTCAAAAAATATTTCCGAATTATTTTTCACCTTTTCATTTCCAGCCATAAACGTCATAAAAAAAAAATGTCTTATTTAAATGTAGAAATATTCTGTTTTAGTCATTTTCATCTGACATATCTTACTCTAATCTTACTTTAAAAAAAAAAAAAAATATATATATATATATATATATATATACATATATATATATATATATATATATATATATATATATACATATATATATATATATATATATATATATATATATATATATATATATATATATATATATATATATATATATATATATAAATAGTCATATTTACTCTCTGCATTTTCTTTCACTGTATCATTTTTAATTTTATCTCCAGTTTTCTTTCTGGAGATTTCTCCGTCATGATGCAGTTGAAAAGCTTCAATCACACCTGGAGTGTTTCTCCATCAGCCTTTTAGTTCTTACAAGCACCCAGGAGGCGGCGCCACCGTCCCAGCTGGAGGATTCCTCCACATAGACATACTTATAGTTCCTGCTCTCTTATTTATGTTTATTTATTTATGTTTTTGAAGCAGACTTCACAGATTATGTAATAAATTATTTCGCAGATCAGTAATTCCAATGACACAAAATGGTTTTTATTCGTTTCATATGAGAAAATAAAATAAAACAAAACACAACACTGCCACGTTCATTTTTTATCACCCAAACTAAAAATGTCTTAAAGTTTCTCCAGTTTAATATCTTTTATTTTCTGATTGGTATAATTTAGAAAAACTAGAATGTATGAATGTTTCCTTGATGATCTCCAGATGTGGTCTCCATGCTGACGTCTTATTGGTATTAAGCCTTCCATAGTTTCAGTGTACAGACATGACCATGTTAAAGACATAGAAATCTAGTTTCCCTGTCAGTATGACCCTGATGACGATGGTTTATAATGGATATTGGTGTGATGTGACCGTTCTCCAGTTCTGGTGGCTGTCCAGCAGCTGCAAAGACATCGCTGTTCTGACTTATTTATGCTAAAACCATGTTAGCACAAACTTCCAGCTGCATTCAGGGACACCTGCTTATTCCACATCCACATACAGTTACTGTTGCATTCAAGGATGTCAGTTTTTACCATGTCCACACCAATGTCCTGTTGCAAGGCAACATTAAGGAGGAACTCATATGGGTTAGACATTAAAAAAAAAAAAAAAAGATTTTATAAAGTATTTCAGCAATTTATCAACTTTCTTTCAGTTCCTGAACTTCCAGCACTCACATCTTTCTTGTTTATTACATTCACTCATGGTTAAAACTTTTTCCTTTGTGGAAACAAGTTTGCAGATGTTTTTGTTTAAAGTAAATCCATCTAGTTATGTTGGCTGACCTTTAGTTACATATTTTTTTTAAAGAATATAAAATTAGTGTAGTTTTCTCTCATTTCCATAGATTAACATGAGTTGTTGCTGATCACGCAGCTGAAATGGGTGAAAAGCAGCATAACGAAACCAACCAGTTGATATAAAACTAAAATCCAAACCCATTAACAAAACAACATGCAAAAACAAACAAAGAAAAATTAAACAAACAAACAAACAAATAAAAAAACGGGAAACACTAAGTTTGGCAAACTGAATTAATTTATTTATCAATTCTCTTTTTAATCGCTTGGTCCAATGGACTCCAACTAAAGCTGGAGTCTTTCCCAACAATCTTATTTATTTATTTATTTATATGTCTGATGAAAGCTTTTCTTAAATGTCATCTAATTAAAACAAGTAAAAACGATCCAAGTAAAGCAGAAAAAAATAAACCCACAGACTTCAGTTGTGCCTCCAAACATCTTCAGGTCTCTGAAGAATTAAGGCTCAAGATAAAGGAAGTGTAACTTGTAAGAGATCACAGCCAAGCTGAAATGTTTAAAAGGAACTTTAATGTAACCAACAACAATAAGGGAGAAGGAAGCATCGACCCCGGAGAGATTACAAGATCAAACTCTACTAAAACGCCTTAATTTGTGAGCAGATGTTCAGCATCTGTCTGGTCCTGTGGATCTATATATATATATATATATATATATATATATATATATATATATATATATATATATATATATATATATATATATATACATATAGTTCCTTTGTCCATATAACTGCTCCATCTCCTCTGTCTCTGGATCTTTATGTCACCTCTCATGAACAGCTTAGAGCCAAAGAGGAGTTCAAACGTAAAATCGAGCAACTTGAAAAGTAGAGTTATAAATGTAATGTGCATGTATTTGGCCTGAAGAACGACATTGAAAAGGGGACTCTGACCACCAAAGTGACCGCCTTGTCTAAGGAGTTCTTTCAAGAATAAACGGCTGTGTGATCCAGGTGGAGATGGCTCGAAGAATTGGATCGTTGGGGAAAGGTGCTGATCGAGCAAGGATAACAACATTTAGAAGGAAGACTGAAAAGTTTAGAGTGCAGCAAGGCAGAAGTGTGTGTAAAGACTATAATCGAAGGTGGTTTGAGTAAAAGCAACTAGATAGGAGTCTTGCACTTAAGACCACATTGCTAAATTTAGGAGACTAATAATTTGTCATGAGCAATCATAGCTCCATTGGTGTATCTGTTTTTTTTTATTTCATCACAATGATGATTATATTTTTGTGCTTGGGTGTGTATGTGATGTGTGATAGTTTGTGTGTCTGAATTATCAATATGTATTGATGAAAGCTCAAGGTAATATGAAAGATTAAAGCATTTTGGTTTAATAGGTGACAGATGGTGAGAAACCCTTTTTGGGCACAAAGGGGGGGTAAAGTATTATTTACAGATATTAGCCTTGTCAGAAACACATTTGGATTCAACTATTAATAGTCCTGTATTGAACATAGATGGCTATAACCTTTATAGGCAGGAGGAGTAGCGTTTTATATCCTTAAGAATATTCCAGTTAAAGTTAGAAGAGATCTTGCTATATTAGGGGTTGAAGTAACATGACCTGTCCTTGTTGGATGCTGTTATTTGGACCAAATATGTGAAATGTTGGATAATGCATGTGAAATTGTAAATGAGATTTACTTCTTAGGAGATTTTAAAATACATTGGAAGTCTACTGATTGTATATTGAATAGTAAGTTTATTTTATTTAGCTAATATTTTTAATTTGTCTCAAATAGTTATGGATATGGATTTATACAAGAGTAAATTTAAAAGCAGATGAAACATATTTTTGACTTGATTTTTACAAATGCGACAGACTTATTTACAGAGGCTGCTCCTATTCCTGCTGTGATCACAATTTAGAAGCAGTTAAATAAAAAACCACAGTTCTGAAATTGGGTCAGAAATGAATTTATAAAAGGATATTTAAAATGTTTAAGTTTAAAATGTTGATGAGTAAGGTTGCTCCTATAAGAAAACAAATCGTTAGAAATGTCTCTACTCCGTGGCTGGACCAAGAGATCAAAGAATATATGAGGTAAAGACGTCAAGCTAAGGTGGAAGCAATTAAAAATAATGACGTGGCTCAATGGCATAACCATCGTAAATTAAAAAATATGTGACAAAAACGAATAAATGTAAAAAACTAACGTACTATCAAATTAAAATTAAAGAATGGATAGTGCAAAGTTATGGAGAATATTGAATATATTGAATATTGAAGTCATGGGAAGAAGAACAAAAGGAAATTTAACATCTTTAGAAACTGGTGGAATTCATCTCCCTAAACCGAAAGCGACAAATGTTTTAAAAAGGAAATATTAAAAATCAGAAAAGTCATGGAGTTGGATCAAGATTTTAATATTTCATATGACTTGATACATAGTATAATGACGTCAAAAGAAAATACATTTAAAGTTAAAACTGTAACAGAAAACAGTGTGAGAAAAGTTTTTACAAGTGAATAAAGATAAATAATATACTGAAAAAAATGGTGCGGGAGTAATAAGATATTGGAAGAAATTTATTCCTCAGTTGCTTACCAAAAGATTAGCTCAATCATTAGTGTTTTATCTAGATTATGCATCAGTTGTTTGGTTACGTACTGATAAAAATCATTTACATGAACTGAAAGTCGCACAGAACAAAGCAGCACGATTGTTTTGGGTTGTCCATATAGAAACAATAGAATTACAATGCACGACAATTTGAGATGATTAACTGTGAAACAGATTGAAGTATTTTTTATAATCATTTATTCATATTATGATAGTTTCCTAAATTCCTGAAGGAATTTACAGGAAATTGTCATGTTTTACTGATCAGCATAGTTTTCGTACGAGACAAATAAGCGGGATGAGGTGTGAACGGATCAGGTTCATGGTTGCATTGAATGGATTGAAAGGATTAATGTTGCTGGAAAATAATACTGAATGTTTTCAAAATACACAAACTTTTTTTGTTTTTCTCTGTTTACAGACATGATAATGTGAGAGCATAGATAATGAAGTATGTTCCATCAGTTTAAAAAAAAGCTACAGTTTTGTGAACAATTAATAGTGTTTTTTGTTGGGTTTTTCTTTTCCTCTTTTTTTTATTGAGATGTTGTATTTTACATTCTGCTCGTGTGTTTATGTGGGATTGTGGGTGTGCATGGTGTATAATACTGTTTACAGAATTTGTAATGAAATATAGAGGAGACCCCAGCCTGATGTTTCAGTTGCTAATGGAAATTTTAATAAATGGACTGAAATGAAAAACAAAGTTTTTATTACCTGAATAATAGAGCTGTCACGACAGGCGGAGGGAATGGTGAAGGTGTGGACCCAAATGGAGAGACGAGGGAACAGGGATACGGATTCCAGGAGGTTTAATGTTACCCAAAGGACTAAAGCAACATACATACAAACTAACTAAATGATCCCGCAACCAAGAACTGAAACTGAGGGGTATAAATACACTGGGGAACCAAACAAGAAACAGGTGTACTTAATGAACAGGAAATCATCTTCATCTTCATCTTCATCTTCTGCCGCTTATCCGGGGTCGGGTCGCGGGGGCAGCAGCCTAAGCAGGGAAGCCCAGACTTCCCTCTCCCCAGCCACATTTGCTAACTCTGCGGGGGGGATCCCGGGGCGTTCCCAGGCCAGCCGAGAGATATAATCCCTCCAGCGTGTCCTGGGTCTTCCCCGGCGTCTCCTCCCAGAGGGACGTGCCTGGAACACCTCACCAGGGAGGTCCAGGAGGCATCCTGACCAGATGCCCGAGCCACCTCAACTGGTTCCTCTCGATGCGGAGGAGCAGCGGCTCTACTCTGATCTCCTCCCGGATGACCGAGCTTCTCACCCTATCTCTAAGGGTGAGCCCGGCCACCCTGCGGAGGAAACTCATTTCAGCCGCCTGTATACGAGATCTCCTTCTTTCGGTCACGACCCACAGCTCATGACCATAGGTGAGGGTAGGAACGTAGATCGACTGGTAAATCGAGAACTTCGCCTTCTGGCTCAGCTCCTTCTTCACCACGACAGACCGGCGCAGAGTCCGCATTACTGCAGACGCCGCACCGATCCGTCTGTCGATCTCACGCTCCATCCTTCCCTTACTCGTGAACAAGACCCCGAGATATTTAAACTCCTCCACTTGAGGCAGGACCTCACTCCCGACCCGGAGAGGGCAATCCACCCTATTCCGGCTGAGGATCATGGTCTCAGATTTGGAGGTGCTGATTCTCATCCCAGCCGCTTCACAGACGGCCGCGAATCGCTCAAGCGAGAGCTGGAGATCACGACCAGGTGAAGCCAACAGGACCACGTCATCTGCAAAAAGCAGGGACCCAATCCTGAGGCCACCAAGTCGGATCCCCTCAACACCTCGGCTGCACCTAGAAATTCTGTCCATATAAGTTATGAACAGAATTGGTGATAAAGGGCAGCCTTGGCGGAGTCCAACCCTCACCGGAAACGAATCCGACTTACTACCGGCAATGCGGACCAAGCTCTGACACTTGTCGTACAGGGACTGGACAACTCGTACAAGGGGGTCCGGTACCCCATACTCCCGGAGTACCCCCCACAGGAGCCCCCGGGGGACACGGTCAAATGCCTTCTCCAGGTCCACAAAGCACATGTAAACTGGTTGGACAAACTCCCATGCCCCCTCCAGGACCCCAAAGAGGGTATAGAGCTGGTCCACTGTTCCGCGACCAGGACAAAAACCACACTGCTCCTCCTCAATCCGGGATTCGACGATCCGGCGGACCCTTCTCTCCAGGACCCCTGAATAGACCTTACCAGGGAGGCTGAGGAGTGTGATTCCCCTGTAATTGGAACACACCCTCTGGTCCCCCTTCTTAAAAAGGGGGACCACCACCCCAGTCTGCTAATCCAGCGGTACTGCCCCCGATGTCCACGCAATGCTGCAGAGGCGTGTCAGCCAGGACAGCCCCACAGCATCCAGAGCCTTAAGGAACTCCGGGCGGATCTCATCGACCCCCGGGGCCTTGCCGCCAAGGAGCTTTTTGACCACCTCAGCGACTTCAGCCCCAGAGATAGGAGAGTCCACCCCTGAGTCTCCCAGCTCTGCTTCCTCATCGGAAGACGTGTTGGTAGGATTGAGGAGGTCTTCGAAGTATTCCCTCCACCGACCCACAACGCCCTGAGTTGTGGTCAACAGCTCCCCACCTCCACTGTACACAGTATTGATGGAGCACTGCTTCCCCCTCCTGAGCCGCCGGATGAAGGACCAGAATCTCCTCGAAGCCGTCCGGAAGTCTTTCTCCATGGCCTTGCCAAACTCCTCCCATGCCCGAGTTTTTGCCTCGACAACAGCCGAAGCCGCATGCCGCTTAGCCTGTCGGTACCCATCAGCTGCCTCCAGAGTCCCACAGGCCAAGAAGGCCCGATAGGACTCCTTCTTCAGCTTGACGGCATCCCTCACTGTTGGTGTCCACCAACTAGTCCTGGGATTACCGCCACGACAGGCACCAACGACCTTACAGCCACAGCTCCGGCTGGCCGCCTCAGCAATAGAGGCACGGAACACAGCCCATTCGGACTCAATGTCCCACGCCTCACTCGGGACATGTTCGAAGCTCTGCTGAAGGTGGGAGTTGAAGCTCGCTCTGACAGGGGACTCAGCCAGACGTTCCCAGCAGACCCTCACAACACGTTTGGGCCTGCCAGATCTGACCAGCTTCCTCCCCCACCATCTGAGCCAACTCACCACCAGGTGGTGATCAGTTGAAGCTCCGCCCCCCTCTTCACCTGAGTGTCCAAGGCATGTGGCCGCAGGTCCGACGATACGACTACAAAATCGATCATGGAACTGCGGCCCAGGGAATCCTGATGCCAGGTGTACATATGGACACTCTTATGCTGGAACATGGTGTTCGTTATAGACAATCCATGACGAGCACAGAAGTCCAATAACAAAACACCATTTGGGTTCAGAAGAGGGGGACCATGCCTCCCAATCACACCCCTCCAGCCCCTCTCGAGGGTACTGGTTCTAGAGCCCAAGCCATGCGTCGAGGTGAGTCCAACTATATCTAGCCGGAACCGCTCAACCTCGCGCACAAGCTCAGGCTCCTTCCACACCAGAGAGGTGACGTTCCACGTCCCTAGAGCCAGCTTCTGCAGCCGGGGATCGGACCGCCAGGGTCCCCGCCGCTTGCTGCCGCCGAGCTCACACTGCACCTGACCCCTACGGCTCCTCCCGCAGATGGTGAGCCCACGAGAGGTGGGGTCCTTGTAACCCTTTCGGGCTGAGCCCAACCGCGCCCCATGGGTAAAGACCCGGCCACCAGACGCTAGCTCACATACCCCGCCTCCAGACCTGGCTCCAGAGGGGGGTCCCGGTAACCCGTGTCCGGGCAAGGGAACATTTCTGCCCGAGTTTGTATATATCCGAGTTTGTGAGCTGTACTTGGTCTGGTCCCTCCCATAGACACCTGTTTGCAATGGGTGACCCTACCAGGGGCATAAAGCTCCAGACAACATAGCTGCTAGGATCTTTGGGACACACAAACCCCTCCACCACGATAAGGTGACGGCTCAGGGAGGGGGAACAGGAAATCAATAAAGCTAAAAAAAAACAAACAAACAAGAGAACCAAACAGGAAAAACTACAAAACAAACAGGAAACCCAAAACCAAGGCACAGCAAAAAACCAAATCATGACAAGAACTTCTCATTTCTGAGGGTCTATTTCCTGTTAAATCCTTCAGCCGATGTTCCGTCTCAATATGTACTGGGGAACTCACTGTGCTGAGTTCCACACATGGCTGAACCCAGCTCTAACACTGAAACCACAAATATTAAAGCCATAATGAAAATGAATACATTATTTTCTGAGTGTGCCTCTAGACCCAATAAAATCGGTCTACTAACATTATGTAGTTATAAGTAAACCAATCAGAGGAATGAGGAAATAAATTAAAGGAACACATAAAGTAATCCTCAGAAGTAGTAAAGTAATCCTAGGCATGAGTAAAGTTATCCTGGGCATGCTATTATGCTACATGTTACACTAACTGTTATGCTACATGCTAGCATTGCTATTATGCTCCATGTTGGCATTGCTATTATGTTACATGCTATCATTTCCACTATATTACTTGTTACCATTGCTGTTATGCTACATGTTAGCATTGCTAATATGTTACATGCTATAATTTCTGTCATATTACATGTTAGCATTGCTGTTATGCTACATATTAGCCTTGTTGTTATGCTACATGTTAGTATTGCTGTTATGTTACACGTTAGCCTTGTTGTTAAGCTACACGTTAGCCTTGTTGCTATGCTACATGATAGCATGGCTGTTATGCTCCATGCTAGCATTGCTGCTATGGTACATGTTAGCATTGCTGTGTTGTTACATGTTAGTATTGCTGTTATGCTACATGTTAGCCTTGCTGTTATGATACATGATAGTATTGCTGTTATGCTACATGTTAGCCTTGCTGTTATGATACATGATAGTATTGCTGTTATGCTACATGTTAGCCTTGCTGTTATGATACATGATAGTATTGCTGTTATGCTACATGTTAGCCTTGCTGTTATGATACATGATAGTATTGCTTCTCCTAGTGTCTGCTAATATCTTCTGGATGGTAGCATCCGCTGATCCCGTATTAATGTTAGATCATCATGATCTTTATGACCTGTGTTAATTATATTGTAATGAAACACAACCAATGGCACAGTAAATATTTAAGAAAGAAAACTGCAATTATGCAAATGAAATCATCCATCCATCCAGCTTCTGCTGCTTATCCGGGGTTGGGTCTCGGGGGCAGCAGCTGAAGCCTAGACTTCCCTCTCCCCAGCCACATTTGCCAACTCTGCGGGGGGATCCCGAGGTGTTCCCAGGCCAGTCGGGAGATGTAATCCCTCCAGCGTGTCCTGGGTCTTCCCCGGGGTCTCCTCCCAGAGGGACGTGCCTGGAACACCTCACCAGGGAGGTCCAGGAGGCATCCTGACCAGATGCCCGAGCCACCTCAACTGGTTCCTCTCGATGCGGAGGAGCAGCAGCTCTACTCTGATCTCCTGCTGGATGACCGAGCTCCTCACCCTATCTCTAAGGGAGAGCCCGGCCACCCTGCGGAGGAAACTCATTTCAGCCGCCTGTATACGAGATCTCGTTCTTTCGGTCACGACCCACAGCTCATGACCATAGGTGAGGGTAGGAACGTAGATCGACTGGTAAATCGACTGGTAAATCTTCACCACGACAGACTCCACGACAGTTTGCTCGATGTCAATCATCCACCACGACGCTCACAGCCCCCCCTCTCAGCTCCACCTCTTTGCCTATATTTGTATTTTGCAGGCAAGACGACACGCATGTCTCTGCCAAGATGGCGATGATAGGACCCGCCCACCAAGCTTCAATTCAGCTCTTCAGAAACGTCACGGAGGCTCCGCCCATCTTTTTACATACAGTCTATGGATTCGACTCTGATACCGCAGTTCATTGACTATTTCAACAAATGTAAGAGGACACAAATCAGAGGATTTATTATGTTTTCATGAACTAGTTAAAGTTTCCATTTTGCTGTTTGGGTTGGCTTGTTGATTCCCTGAAGGGATGTTTGTGAAATAAAATAGAAGCGTTCCTATTCTGGGACTGGAAACCTGAGTGACGGTGCTCAGAGACTGTGTAATGTCTAACAGAGCTCCATTGATCCAGGCACTGAGACAGAAGGTTCCTGAGGGTTGAAATAATGTAGAGGAGACTAAAAGCCCTTCTGCTGTTGAATCCAGAGAGAAATGAAGATAATTCCTCTCCACACAAAGACCCGGCACGACTGATCTGCCTCAGATTAGACTTAAAAGATGACACCGCCCCGCTGGAAGAACTTCCACAGATGAAAAGGTGGAACATTTCTTCCTGATTGGTCCAGACTGGGCGGAACGCTGTGTTTTCTCTACTTGACTTGTTTTGCAGAGCATCCTGCGCTCCGCCAGCAGAGTTTTGGCCAGAAAGAAACTTGGAGCTCCATGGAGTCCTGATCTGAATGAGAAGGAGCCGAGCAGCGATGGCGGGGAGTCGGTGGGGGGTTAAGCTGTGACCCAGATTCCTACACGAGTCTTTGTCCCGAAGGAGAGAGAAGATTCCCCACATTCATCCCGCTGAAGGCTTTGCTTCTGAATACAGAGCAAGAAGGACTGGAGTTCACATGGAGGGAAGAAGTGACTTCAGTTTATTTCATGTCACAGATTCTGTATCGCAGACCGTTGTAGGACAAAAACCAGTTGACTGCTTTGTTTGTTAATGACCAGCTGGACAAACTGAAGAATGCTTTGAGCGACTTTCATTTTTGGACTTTCGGTTCTGCTAAAAAGCAGCAAATACAGACATTTCAGCCTCAGCTGTCAGATTCTGAGGCTAAAATGATGTAAAATGAATGAATGAGCAGATGAAGCAGCATAAAGAGCAACCAGAAGTTTGTAGAAATAACACACATAGATCAGCAGCGACCAAGCCTTTTCACATCATTCTCACGTATGAAACACACACACAACACACACAGTTTCCATGTTTCCACACGTCTTCCTGCTACTATCTACCTGCTGTCCTCACTGCAGCACCTCCACCTCAGCTGCATCCCAAACGTCTTCTTGGCTTTATTCCAGCCATAGAGGATCATTATTTTCCTGCTTTTCTCATCACTTGTTGATCTTTGGCTGCTCCTGATTGGACGTTACCGTCAGTTTAAGCTCTCTGATTGGTGGAAAGAATGTGAACGAAAGCTAAGCTGATAAAAAGGGATTTTTTTTATTTTTTTTATTTCAAACTGTAAAATTGACACACGTGACAGTACACTGAATGAATGGTTCGATAATTGGAACATAACATTATGCAAACAATTATGAATCCACATAATCATGTAACTTAAATAAGAAAAAGAAAGGGGAGGAGCGGGAAAAGAAAAGAAAAAAATGATAAGGCACCTTTTAAATGAAAACATTTTAATGAATCTCAGATTTTGGCTGAATCACTGCAATTCTTTCAGAAAAGTTTAAATAATATTCATGCATCTAAAGCATTTTTATCTTCTAGTAATTCTATTCACTGGTAGAATTTATTGACGTCAATATGAAATTTAAGAGAGTTAGATGTAGTTTGTTGGCATGAAAATGACATTGTAGGTGAAATTGTAAATTGCCAAACTTCTCAAAAATATGATTTAGAATAAAGTTAGGACCCCCTGAACACCGTTTTAACCACTGCACCTTGAAAGTGGAGTTTACATCCATAAAATCTAAAAACTCCCACGCCGCCAATCCCTTCAGGGTCCCCTAAAATTTCTTTTCTTAAATGATGGATTTTCTTTTTCCATTTGAAGTTAATCAACATTTTACTGATATCTCTGCACAAGGATTGTTGGACGAAGAGACGGAGTGCAGGGTAGAAACCTTCCGCTTTGCTCAGCAAAACTCCTCCTAGAATTAAGAGGCCTCTTTGGCGTCACATATTGAATTTATTTTTTGTTTAAAGTATTTTGGATTTAAAATTTTTTTGTCTTCATTTGTGTTTTTTTAATAAATAAATACCAGATATTTTACACGTTTTTTGATAAGGATCTCATTGATGCTGGTTTCCTCTGTTTTTTGGCTTAAAGTTTCACATTTATCCAGACTAAGTTTCAGAAGTGGAGCAGTTGAAAAGTCACCAGTTTAAGAGCAGAAATTATTTCACGTTTGTCTTTTAGGAAAAGGACCGTATCATCAGCCAGTTGTGTAATCTTCCTCTCAAATAAATTCAAACTTTAATAGCACAGCTCTGTCGAATATAAATTGACAGGAGTTCCGTAAGGAAGAGAAATGGAGAACTTGGACAAGCAACGGATCTATGCAGGGAATCTTTTTGTTGTACATGACACTGCTGCTGATATCTCTATAAAGCATAAGAGACAAATTTTCCCCAAAACCAAAAGTTTGTAATGACCCAAATAAAAACTGATATATATCAAATGTCCAAGACAGTCCCTGTCTGAGCGGGTCATGTCCTCAGCGATGCGGAGGTTCATCTTCTTCATGACATCTGTGACACGCGGGTATCTCCCAATCCAGTCTTTAGTTTCAGGTCGAGGCGACGAGTCCTCTCTGGGACTCCATGAACCGTGTCAACCAGGAAGCTTTGGCTGCGATTTGGGTCAGAACTCGCATCATGTCTTCCCTCACGTGCTCGCTTTCTTTTTCCAGAATGTTATTAAGACGCAGATTGTACCTTCGTCTATATTCGTCTCTTTTTCCTTCTACTCTTTTTCCAATTATTTTACTTTCTCATCAGGTTTGTTAGTTTGGGCCACGATTTCTTTCACCTCCTCTTCCACACCAGTTATGTCAGCTGTGTTTTTGTTTATTTGCACTTCAGTGGCGGAGAAACGACTGTTCAGCTCACTGATAGCTTTGAGAATGTCCGCGTTAGTAACACTCTCATCTTTCTCAGCATTAGCTTCACCGCTAATTAGCATTCTTTTAGGGTCGGGACTGTGAAGTGGGGTCGCAGGGAGGGGCGTGCTTAGACCCTGGAAAGCACCTTTTGAGTTATCGTTCACATCTAGTAGGCCTACAAAAGTCCTTTTCATGTCTCTTTTCATTCCTTTCATGTTCAAACCTCACTTCCTCATCTTCAAATCATGTCCAGATAACGGACAAGCTGCTGAATTAAGTCGACCACGAATGATTTCTTTTGGTTGGTACTCCAAGTTGCTTCAGAGCAGCATAGAACGTCTGACATCGCCGCCATCTTGGCTCCGCCATAAAAAGGGAATAACATTTTGTGACATCATTAATGTTGTTTTATATTGTTTGCAAAGAAAAAAAAACAATTAAAATTAAAAGTAAAAAACTTTGTACTTTATATTATGACCATAATCTGGATCCGTAATTAAAAAATCGTCTCATGACTGAAATTTCAAGCCAAATGGTATTGATACGAGCATCATCAATACTTGCCCTGATTGGCTGGACGTCAGCCTGAAAATAAAACTTTACTAAAGGAGGTTTAATGGTTAAACCTGTAAAACTACTTCAACCAGTTAAGTTAAGCTCCGTGTGAAACATTAAAAACATTCAAATATATATGAATATTTGGATTTATTAACATTAACTCGGCCCTGCAACGTGTCCTGGGTGTTCCTGCCTCCAGCTTTCTGCCACCCTTAATTGGACGTTTAGTAAATGAATGAATGAATATTTACTGCTACTTGTCGGAATCAGGTGACACGCGGCGGTGAAAAGTTCAACATGAAACTTTGATAGGTTTCAGTTACGTCATTTACAGGATCGATTCAAACACATCCAGCTCCCACATACACTGCCTGAAAAGAGGGACCACCACCCCAGTCCGCCAGTCCAGAGGCACGGTCCCCGAAGTCCACGTGACGCTGCAGAGGCGTGTCAGCCGGGACAGCATCCAGAGCCTGAAGGAACTCCGGCTAGAAGAAGTTGATGCAATAAAATCAGTATTTATAAACAACAAAAAATTTAACTATGGAAAAAAAAATCTGTATTTATTATCAATATTGATATATCCAAGGATCTAAAAGTGACCATAGGTGAGGGTAGGAACGTAGATCGACCCCCCCCCCCCCCCCCCCCCCCCCCACACACACACACACACACACACACACACTCGCACACATAAAGTGATTTTTTATTCATATGAAAAGTGTTGAATTATATAAACAAAAAGATATAAAATATAAACTTTTATATAATTTATGAAATGCTGGTAAATGTAGTAATTATGATCAAGGCTGAAGGTTTAAAGGTTTGTTGCAATAAAGCCAGAAAATCAGATAGACATGTAGACATAGACATGTAGACATAGACATGTAGACATAGACATGTAGACATAGACATGTAAACATAGACATGTAGACATAGACATGTAGACATAGACATGTAGACATAGACATGTAAACATAGACATGTAGACATAGACATGTAGACATAGACATGTAGACAGAGACATGTAGACATAGACATGTAAACATAGACATGTAGACATAGACATGTAGACATAGACATGTAGACATAGACATGTAGACATAGACATGTAAACATAGACATGTAGACATAGACATGTAGACATAGACATGTAGACATAGACATGTAAACATAGACATGTAGACATAGACATGTAGACATAGACATGTAGACATAGACATGTAAACATAGACATGTAGACAGACATGTAAACATAGACATGTAGACAGAGACATGTAGACATAGACATGTAGACATAGACATGTAGACATAGACATGTAAACATAGACATGTAGACATAGACATGTAGACAGAGACATGTAGACATAGACATGTAGACATATACATGTAGACATAGACATGTAGACATAGACATGTAGACATAGACATGTAAACATAGACATGTAGACATAGACATGTAGACATAGACATGTAGACATAGACATGTAAACATAGACATGTAGACATAGACATGTAGACATAGACATGTAAACATAGACATGTAGACATAGACATGTAAACATAGACATGTAGACATAGACATGTAGACATAGACATGTAAACATAGACATGTAGACAGAGACATGTAGACATAGACATGTAAACATAGACATGTAGACATAGACATGTAGACATAGACATGTAGACAGAGACACGTAGACATAGACATGTAGACATAGACATGTAGACATAAACATGTAAACATAGACATGTAGACATAGACATGTAAACATAGACATGTAGACATAGACATGTAGACATAGACATGTAGACATAGACATGTAGACATAAACATGTAAACATAGACATGTAGACATAGACATGTAAACATAGACATGTAGACATGTAGACATGTAGACATAGACATGTAGACAGAGACATGTAGACAGAGACATGTAGACATAGACATGTAGACATGTAGACATGTAGACATAGACATGTAGACAGAGACATGTAGACATAGACATGTAAACATAGACATGTAGACATAGACATGTAGACAGAGACACGTAGACATAGACATGTAGACATAGACATGTAGACATAAACATGTAGACAGAGACATGTAGACATAGACATGTAGACATAGACATGTAGACAGAGACACGTAGACATAGACATGTAAACATAGACATGTAGACATAAACATGTAAACATAGACATGTAAACATAGACATGTAGACATAGACATGTAGACATAGACATGTAGACAGAGACATGTAGACATAGACATGTAGACAGACATGTAAACATAGACATGTAGACATAGACATGTAGACATAGACATGTAGACAGAGACATGTAGACATATACATGTAGACAGACATGTAAACATAGACATGTAGACATAGACATGTAGACATAGACATGTAGACATGTAGACATGTAGACATAGACATGTAGACAGAGACATGTAGACAGAGACATGTAGACATGTAGACATAGACATGTAGACATAGACATGTAGACAGAGACATGTAGACATGTAGACATAGACATGTAGACATAGACATGTAGACAGAGACATGTAGACATGTAGACATAGACATGTAGACATAGACATGTAGACAGAGACATGTAGACATGTAGACATAGACATGTAGACATAGACATGTAGACATAGACATGTAGACAGAGACATGTAGACATGTAGACAGAGACATGTAGACATAGACATGTAGACAGACATGTAAACATAGACATGCAGACATAGACATGTAGACATAGACATGTAGACAGACATGTAAACATAGACATGTAGACATAGACATGTAAACATAGACATGTAGACATAGACATGTAGACAGACATGTAAACATAGACATGCAGACATAGACATGTAGACATGTAGACATAAACATGTAGACATAGACATGTAGACATAGACATGTAGACAGAGACATGTAAACATAGACATGTAAACATAGACATAGACATGTAGACATACATGTAAACATAGACATGCAGACATAGACATGTAGACATAGACATGTAGACAGACATGTAGACATAAACATGTAGACATAGACATGTAAACATAGACATGTAGACATAGACATGTAGACATAGACATGTAGACAGACATGTAAACATAGACATGTAGACATAGACATGTAGACATAGACATGTAGACGGACATGTAAACATAGACATGTAGACATAGACATGTAGACATAGACATGTAGACAGACATGTAAACATAGACATGTAGACATAGACATGTAGACGGACATGTAAACATAGACATGTAGACATAGACATGTAAACATAGACATGTAGACATAGACGTGTAGACAGACATGTAGACATAGATATTTAAACATAGACATGTAAACATAGACATGTAGACATAGACATGTAGATATAGATATTTAAACATAGACATGTAAACATAGACATGTAAACATAGACATGTAGACATAGACATGTAGATATAGATATTTAAACATAGACATGTAAACATAGACATGTAGACATAGACATGTAGACATAGATATTTAAACATAGACATGTAAACATAGACATGTAGACATAGACATGTAGATATAGATATTTAAACATAGACATGTAAACATAGACATGTAGACATAGACATGTAGATATAGATATTTAAACATAGACATGTAGACATAGACATGTAGATATAGATATTTAAACATAGACATGTAGACATAGACAGCCATTTAAAGGAGCTGGGTTGTTATCTAGCCAGTTATCCTGCTATTCAGAAATCAGACGTTTTTTTTCTCTTTGCTCAACGTGCTCCTGCACCTCCTGCAGCTCCTGCACCTCCTGCGGCCTTGTACATCCTGGGGTTAAAGCACCCCCTGCAGCCTTGCAGTTCCTGCACCTCCTGCAGCTCTTGCACCTCCTGCAGCTCCTGCACCTCCTGCAGCCTTGCACCTCCTGGAGTTCCTGCACCTCCTGTGTGTTTCTGGAAAACGTCTGTTCTTTCCTCTGAAACTGAGGCTTTCAAACCCAAACCAGAAGCCTTGGCAAGCGTGTCCATTGTCCCGTTCTCACACATTATGGGGGGGGGGGGGGCTGAATGTGGGCGGGCTTTCATATAATGCCCCCCTCCTCTTCCTCCTCCTTCAGCCTCGTCTTCGCTCTTTTATCTGAGTGCTTGTGGCCCCCACATTCTCACAAGGACTCTGAACCGAGGAACATCACATGGTAAGAACCTCTGCTCACACCAAACCCTCTCAGGTCCACGTTTCCAGATGAAACTGGAGCATCGGAGGTGGTCTAGCCAGGACTTATTGATGGGGGCGGGGGTCTCAGACAGGATTATGTTTGTTTTGGTGCCGTGTCTTTGTCCTGCGTCTGAAAACTCTGTTACAACGCTGCTGAAGATGGTTTTTGATGAATAAATCCTAAAAACTTTATTTTTCCCTTTAAGAAGCTGTTAAAGTAAATCTGAGGCAGAAACTTCATCATCATCATCATCATCAATAAATGCCTAAAAAGGCCGTTTAGGAAAGTTTTGTATTTACTGGTTGAGCCTAACTGGACCATGTGCTTTTACTGGACTGTCTGGAAACCTGAACTAATGCTCACAAACACCAGGCACAGAGGAAGATGAAGATGAAGATGTTTCCGTCTCTGAGTAGAGCAGACGGGTCAATATGGATCGGAACCATGAAAGTTCACTCAGAAGATCAAATGTGATCAATAATCAGTTTTTTCTGATGTTATACTGGTGAAGCAACTCTTTACCAGCCGAGGGACCAGAGAAGCAAGTGAGCTGTTAACATATTGATAACACATATTGATCATGTCATATAAGAGCCAATGACATCGATCCTAAATTGATTTGAACTGTTTATCCAACATTATTTTGATTTGAAAAAGTTGTATTTTGACTTCACATCGTGAAGTCGTTTTCCGTCTGACTTTGTTATATTTTTATCTAAATTAATCGATTTAACCGTCCGATCCCAGGAACTAAAAGGTGATTTTTCTGTGGGGGGGTTGATATGAATTAAAATATTGTTCAATAACCCGTCATGTCCGTTTACATCAAACGATGGATCGAACATCAGTTTAATCCAAATCAGATCAAGACTGAACTTGAGATATCGGCAAACATTGAAACGAAATCAGTTTCCACCCTGCTGTCCAATCAATCAATCAACCAATCAATGATTTTGATCCAGCAGAAGCTCCGTATCGAAGCTGCAGTTTGACGATCGTTTTGTTTTTCAAACAACGAACCGATTTACATTTTATTTATTTAGTTTATTTAGTTGTTTGTTTCACCAGACAACAAAGAATTATTTACCGCAGATTCACTTAGAAGTTAAAAACCATAAAACTGCAGGAAGCAGGTAACCTGGTGAGAAACTGCTGCTGGAGCAGAGAAGGAGCCGGAAAGGAAGATGATGATGAAGGTACAGCTCCAGATTATTGTTGGGAACGTTGGTCAGGAAGATAAAGAGACGATGCTTTCAGTGTCTCCTGATGCAACGACCTGCAGGGTAACCAGCGCGCCGCGGCGCCGCTCGCTAACCAGCAGGGGGCCCCAGAGGGGCCGAATCAACACGGAGCGGGGAGCACATCCCAGTGTTCCCATGCAGACAAACAGCGAGCGGGTTGATCAGGACGAAGAGACGTTTTCTGTCTGGCAGCCAAAGAAGAAAGATAAAAAACAGGAAGCGTGGAAAAGACACGAGGACTTCTGCAGATAATCCAGAGCTAATCCAGCTCCGACCGGCGACGGGGGGACATCGGATAGAAGCCGATCATGTTAACGAATAAAGAACCAGAAATGTGATAAACATGTTAATATTTTATTTCCAGTCCGGCAGATTCGTGAGCTGAATAAGCTGCAGGTGTGTTTCTGGTCCGACTCCCGTCTCCGTCCTCCGGGAGAGGGCCGAGATACGAAACATTCAGAGTTTTTTTTAGCTGATTTTTCGTTTGAAGATTAAAAAAGTCATCTAGAATCCATGTTTACTCAAACTGGTCATATGACGCCATGCCACGTCTGTTGACGTATAAAAAGGTGTTTCCGTTCCACGTCTGGAAAGCCGCCTGGCGATAGCGTAAGAACGATTTAACGATGTTCCGGAGGTTAAACTCACTATTGCGATGTTTATGCTTTGCGTTATTTTAGGCAAAATGGAAACGTTTTCAGTCTTCATCACACTTGCGTGATGCGAAAGGCGTTTACAGCAGATGTGCGTTGCAGCAGGGAAACATCTAAAGCCTGCGGATGGTGGACTTTGACGACCACGGTCGGAGATCACGCTGAAGGGTCATGATGCAAGTTTCCACAAACGCTTCAACGCTACATTAAATCATATTTCCCCTGTTAATTGAATGGAAATAGAAAATAATGAAAGCTGTAAAACATTTTCAAGTTAAATTTTAAGAAGAATTTAATGCAGTGAAGCTTCATTAACATGGTTTTTTTTAATAGTTTCCTAATAAAAAGCGTAAAACTTGACATATTATCCATAAAAACCGACTGAATGTTAAACATGTTACAGTTTGCATGTCGTTTGAACTTCCCGTGTTGACTTTACCTGAGTTGCTCCTGCGTTGCCATAGCAATGAGCCGTAAAACTACCTACACACAATAGACGTCCCCCAGTCATCTCAGTCATTCTGATTGGCGATAATGGATCCATACGGGAAACAGCTGCATTAACACAAAACATCGTTTTCACTTCTGATTCAATAAAAAAGTGGACCTGAAGTTTTCTTTAAAGATGCAGGAATCCTGCTGCAGATGAAGATAATGTGATGATGATAATGCAATAATTTGTAAATTTTAGTATTTTGTGCTTTTAATTTTATTTAATTTGTTTTAACTTTGCTACTTGTTTTATTTATTTATTTATTTTATACACCCATTTTTCCCCAACTATGTCCCGATTTAATTTAATTTAATTTAATTTAATTTAATTTAATTTAATTTAATTTAATTTAATTTAATTTAATTTAATTTAATTTAATTTCTAATCCCTCAACAACATGTTGGAAATTTGGAACAAACCATTTGAGATTTCAAATGGGTTTTTTTTTTTCGTTTTTGTTATATTAATCATTCATTAATTTTCTGTGCCGGTTCGGTCCAGTTCAGGACTGCGGAGAAGCTCAGTCTCTCGGGTGAGAGGCAGGAACTCAGCTCGCCAGTCCATCACAGGTCCAACACAAACACTCAGATCCGTTCGGGGAGAATTTATCGTGAACACTTAGCATGCTGACTCTGGTGGGTGGAGGAAGCCGGAACACGCAGGGTGAACATGAGAACTCCAGACAGAAAGACAACTGTTCGGTTCTGATGGTGAACCTGATCTGGTCTGAAAGGAAGACCAGATCCAGTCTGGACTCTCTTCACCTGCATAAAGTGAAACCAGGAAGAAACCCTGGACGTCTGCAGAGGAATTCCTGTCGTTTTATTTTCTACATCTCTGTCGTCGCAGCGCAACAGGCTGGTTTTTGACTCTACAAACTCGAAAACCAAAGCTTGTTTAGTTAAAACCTGAAGTAATGTAGGTTTTTGTGTTGCGTTCGGATCACCTTTGGCTTGCCGTAGCTGCTCCAGCTTTAACGCTGTAAGTAGCTCTCATGTTAAATCCATGAAATCCACCGACGTTCTATTGTCCGTGTTGTGAATCGTTTTGCTCACGATGCTTCATAAAAACCTGTTTTTATCCGAGATGTTTTTCTGGAAACTCCAAACTTGGAGTTAATTACACGAATCACCTCTAATCATCCAAAAGAAACTTAAAAAACTTTTAAATTTAGTTGATTTTCTGATCCTAATCCTGTCCTGCGCTGATAGCAACGTGTCCGGTCTGAACTCGGGTCTGGGGGGGGGGGGGGGCGTTTCTGCTGCATGGCTGCTTTTCAGTACGCCCCTGACAGAGACTCACGTCCTCACACTGTGCCCATCGTTCAGTCTTTTAACGTTTAACACTCCTGTGGGATGCTGAAGAGGAAGGAATAAAAAATATCCCGCCTTATTAAAGCTCAGGCTGTAAACGACAGCCTGGATTACGACTGGAAGTTCCAGCTGCCTCCAAGGAATCAGAACATTTCTGGTTCTGAGTCTATGCAACCGGTTGCACCAGTCCAACCAGTCAATAACCTGGTCGGACTGGTGCAGAAGTTAAATCAAAACATTTTGCAGAATAAAAAAAGCAACTCAACATCTGACAGCTGGGAATGAAAACGTTTTGTCGTAAAGAACCTTGGAAATAAACATTATTAGGAGACAAAATGTTTTTATGTGTGAAATATTTATTGATGTGTGTTTCCCCGTCTCCGTACGCGGTGAGCGTTGGGGATTTCTGGAGGGAAAGGCACGTTCCTCCAGCAGGACTTGGCTGCCCATGTGGACGATGGTGGGGTAACATGGAGGGGTGATTGTGAGGAAAAGCCTCCCAGATCTGAACCTGGGGGGTATTTAGACTTTTGTGCTGGTCGGGAACGGTCCATAACAAGTTCTGAGCCTCTCTGAGCGGAGTACTTTGTACCAGGCCGTATTCGGCCAAACGCTGATCAATGATTTAGTCCTTTTGTAATCAGAGGCGAGCGAACCAGCTGATGGTGAGTTTGACCAGCTGGAGGGGAAGACTGCGAAACAGATGAGAGGTTTTTCTCGATGCCTTTTACTTTGACATGTTTCATCTACTTCCTGTGGCCTTCCTCCGAAGGGTCCCGTGATGTTGCTGTGGAGGTTTTATAGGCTCTTTCCTAGAGTTCCTGTGGAGTTGAAATCATCATCTGTGTCGATGGTGCTGAATGAAATGCCCTGCTGATCATGCAGTGAAACGTAATCGCAGGAACAGGGAGGATTTTGGATAGAAGGAAAGGAAAACACGGGAACGGAAACCTAAAAAGACAAACACGAGCCACAAAACGGAAAGCAGCTCTACAAGCTAAAACCAGCCATATCCCACCTGGAACTGGGAAGAAACTGGAGTCATCCACTCAGAAAGCTATAAATACCCCCCGATGGATCCCAAGGAGGCCATACGGAGGTGGCCCCCAAAGACCATCAACAGGACCATTAACTGGGACGAGGGGTCGTATACCCGTCACACACCTGGGATACCGTCCTCCACAGGACAGCAGGGACGTAATGCTTCGTGGTGTGTGGATCAATACTGAAATACTGATACCAGCTGTTTATGTTTTTGAAATCATTTTTTGTTGAATATGGATATTTGGTCATTGGGTGTAAATATTTAGTTTATCACAGGAACAGGAAAGTGATTTTCATTTGTGTGCAAGGTTCAGGAATTCTAGTTCAGGCCTCAAGGCCTCCTCTCATTCTGAAGACTAAAGCCTGTTCCATCGTCCACCAGAAGCCAGAACTTTCTTCTTCTTCTCCAGGCTCCGAGAAGAAAATGACGTCATTTTGTTCTCGTGGACGTGTTTGAGGACAGTTCTTGACACATCGGGCTGCAGAACTTTTTTCTTGCGGGGCTCCGAGAAGTATCGTGTGATTGGTCGGACATGTGAGGTGGGCGTGGTTAACACAGAGAAAGCAGGAAGCGGAGTTGCTGCTTCCGTGTGTTTGCTGTTGCTGGTAAAACGGATTGTTTTGATAAAACAGCTGATAGAGGTGGTGAGAAAGTACCAACATTTTTACATGTGGCATTAAAACACTCGGACCCATCCGCGTGCACGACTCGCCCTGCCGCAGACGAAGTTGCTCGTTAAATATGAGACTAGAAACTCGGACAGCGGAAACCTCCACCAAGCACAATGTTAAAGAATCCTTTTAAAACATTCCTGGATCCAAACGGTGATCCGGATCACCACCAGAATTTAATCAGTTCTTCATTTTTACATTTCCAACAACTCTTGAAATATTTATAAAAAATCCCTCCATAACCTTTTAAGTTATCTTAAGCAAAAAGACGCCGGGAAAACAACCTCCTCGGCGGAGGTAACAACCGGGTTCATGGCACATAAAGCAGACATCGCCCCCCCCGCAGTGACCCCTCCCCGCTGCAGACCTGCTTCTCGTGTAGTATGTATGGACCTGCCGAACAAGACGGTTTTTCTTGTTCTTGCAGCTTCGAGAACAAGAACTCAGTTCTTGCTTCTCGTGGAGGATGGAACAGGCTTAATGCTGTTTAGTTATGTGGAGTATTAAATATAGTTATGAAATCAGTAAATACCACAATGATCACAATGGCTGAACTGAGGACATGCTGGAGCCGTGGTAGGAACACTTTGAGGGTCTCAATCCAGCTACTATCTGGGTCTGAAGACTTGGAGGAAGTCCAGACAGTTGAAAAGTTCCTGCCACACCAGCCATGGAGAAGATTCACCCAGACTTGCTGGAGAGTGGACATGGTGGGGCTGCTTTAGAAAATACCTCCTGGTCACCTCTCCCTGGAGGTTTTCTGGACAGGCTGGGAGGAGACACTGGGGGATTACTAAGACTCACTGAACAGATTCTTAATCTCTTCTCGTAACAGCTCAGGATCCTCCAGAAGGAGCTGGAGGGTTGCTGGGGAGAGAAGTGTCTAGGTCTTAAATCCATTTCCTTTTTGACCTGACCTTAGTGGAGTTGTAGAAAATGAATGGATGGATGGATGGACGGATGGATGGATGGACAGATGGAAGGGCCGATGGACGGTCGGATGGATGATGGCTGGATGAAAAATGGATAAATGAATGGATGGATGAACAGATGGACGGACAGATGGATGGACGGACAGACGGACGGTTGGATGGATGGATGGATGGACGGACAGACGGACGGATGGATGGATGGATGGATGGATGGATGGACGGACAGACGGACGGATGGATGGATGGACGGACAGACGGACGGTTGGATGGATGGATGGATGGATGGATGGACGGACGGACGGATGGATGGATGGACGGACAGACGGACGGTTGGATGGATGGATGGATGGATGGACGGACAGACGGATGGATGGATGGATGGATGGATGGATGGATGGATGGATGGATGGATGGATGGATGGATGAACAGATGGATGGATGAACAGATGAATGGATGGATGGATGGATGGATGGATGGATGGACGGACGGACGGATGGACGGATGGATGGATGGATGGATGAACAGATGGATGGACAGATGGATGGACGGACAGACGGACGGATGGATGGATGGATGGATGGATGGATGGACAGACAGATGGACGGATGGATGGATGGACGGACAGACGGACAGTTGGATGGATGGATGGATGGATGGATGGATGGACAGACGGACGGATGGATGGATGGACGGACAGACGGACGGTTGGATGGATGGATGGATGGATGGACGGACAGACGGACGGTTGGATGGATGGATGGATGGATGGATGGACGGACAGACGGATGGATGGATGGATGGATGGATGGATGGATGGATGAACAGATGGATGGATGAACAGATGGATGGATGGATGGATGGACGGACGGACGGACGGATGGATGGATGGATGGATGGATGAACAGATGGATGGATGGATGGATGGATGGATGAACAGATGGATGGATGGATGGATGAACAGATGGATGGATGGACGGACGGACGGACGGACCAACAGGACAACAGCAGTATAACAGGATATCATTGGCATTCATGTTGAACAAGGTGTTAAATTAGCAGAATATTTGTTAATGTATGACTAAATGTAAAAAAGAAGAATGTTCTGGACTTCCTGTACAGTTTGTTTACAAATAATTCCATGTTTAGGTGTTTTTGCTTCTTTAAACAGCGGCTTAGGCTGCAGACCACCAGAAGCGGTTTCAGGGTTTTTTTTCGAGGTTTGTCACTGCTTCTTTAGCACGCCTGTGAACCAGTTTTCTTATTTATTGTTCTTTTGTTCCACAGCAACCATGCGAGCTGCGCTGTGGGGCGTCTTCCTCTTCCTCCTCTGCCTCTCTCTGCTCTCTGAGGCCAAACGGCAGGCCGGCCAGGAAAAACGTGAAAAACCTTCGCCGTCCCCCCTTCCAGCGAAGAGACCCAGAAACCGCTCGGTGCTCAGTTCTGGAGAACTGACCACCAAGCAGGGCCACAGCTGTACCTGGCAAACATCTGGTGAGGGTCTGGTGAGCCTGCTGGTGAACTGCAGCACCAAAACCAAAGACGATGAGGAGAGGTGAGGCAACACTGGAGCAGGAAGTAGATCAGAACACAGGCAGACATGTTGTTTCACTGGACAGATTCCTGGTTTGTTTGATCTTTCATCGGCAGATTTTCTAAAGTGAAAGGGATTCAATTGAAAACTGTTTCCTATTTCTACTCTGAAATGAAGAAAAATCCATCCAGCCCTTTCCTATGTGGCTTAATGCAGTTAAGAGTCGAAGCTTAATGAAGAAAAACATGATTTTTAAAGCAATTATTTTTTCATTTTTATTCTGTTTTTACTGTAAGAGAAACATCTCCGTGGTACGTAGAATAAACTTCCATTAGTTTCAGCTCAGTTGACTTTATTCAGACCCTTTCTGGGTTGTAATCATATGTGAATAGCTCATTTTTAATGATTTGTTTTCACATAAGGCCGAACCACCCTCATTGCAGGTCAGTAACAGGAAGTGGTGGTTAAACAGGAAGTGATGGTTAAACAGGAAGTAGTGGTTAAAGAGGAAGTGGTGGTCAAACAGGAAGTGGTGGTTAAAAAGGAAGTGATGGTTAAACAGGAAGTAGTGGTTAAAGAGGAAGTGGTGGTCAAACAGGAAGTAGTGGTTAAACGAGAAGTGGTGGTTAAACGGGAAGTAGTGGTTAAACAGGAAGTGGTGGTCAAACAGGAAGCGGTGGTTAAACGAGAAGTGGTGGATAAACAGGAAGTGGTGGTCAAACAGGAAGTGGTGGTCAAGAGGAAGTGGTGGTTAAATGGGAAGTGGTGGTTAAACAGGAAGTGGTGGTCAAACAGGAAGTGGTGATTAAACGGGAAGTGGTGGTTAAACAGGAAGTGGTGGTCAAACCAGAAGTGGTGGTTAAACAAGAAGTGGTGGTTAAACAGGAATTAGTAGTTAAACAGGAAGTAGTGGTTAAACAGGAAGTGATGGTTAAACAGGAAGTAGTGGTTAAACAGGAATTAGTAGTTAAACAGGAAGTAGTGGTTAAACAGGAAGTGGTGGTTAAACAGGAATTAGTAGTTAAACAGGAAGTAGTGGTTAAACAGGAAGTGATGGTTAAACAGGAAGTGGTGGTTAAACAGGAAGTAGTGGTTAAACAGGAAGTGATGGTTAAACAGGAAGTGGTGGTTAAACAGGAAGTAGTGGTTAAACAGGAAGTAGTGGTTAAACAGGAAGTGATGGTTAAACAGGAAGTGATGGTCAAACAAAAACTGATGGTTTAACAGGAAGTGATGGTTAAACAGGAAGTAGTGGTTAAACAGGAAGTGATGGTTGAACAGGAAGTGGTGGTTAAACAGGAAGTAGTGGTTAAACAGGAAGTAGTGGTTAAACAGGAAGTGATGGTCAAACAAAAACTGATGGTTTAACAGGAAGTGATGGTTAAACAGGAAGTAGTGGTTAAACAGGAAGTGATGGTTAAACAGGAAGTAGTGGTTAAACAGGAAGTGATGGTTAAACAGGAAGTGGCGGCTAAACAGGAAGTGGTGATCAGCTAGCTGATCATAACCAGAGTGTGATCTTAATGTTGGTTACTGGTTGATCCATTGATCAAATCCTGAACTTGAGGTTTCTTCACGGTTCCTTATGAAGTCATATGAATTTGATAAAGGGCAGAAAGGGATGCATGTCATGTGCAGCTTTGGTTGGTATCTGAAGGAGATGACTTACTGGTGTCTCTGTTAGCTGACCACATAGTGGAGATAAATAAAAGATTTAAATAACTGTCTGGATTATGGTTGCTAAGCAACAACAGAAGAGTTGAACTTGAGCGAATATTTTATCTTCATCTTCCAGCAATCTTTCTGGTGAAAATGACGTAGAGTAGGTTTCTTTGACAAATCTTTCTTTCTGCTGCTCGGTATGGAAAAAGTCATGTTTGGTTAAATGTTTTCTCGTGCCGAGGACGTTGGCCCAGAATGAAAACCCAAACCAGGACCGCCCTGCTACTGTGTTTCTATATCCATTGAAGAATTGAACATTGCAATCACTGGATAGTCGTGGATTCTTCGCATATCATGATGTAAACCCAACCTGAAACTGCAGCTTCAACAAATGCGTCCGGGACTTTGAGAGTCAGTCATTTCCTTTTTTTTTTTTTTTTTTTTTGTCTTGTTCAGCATTTAAGCAAGCAGACTGATGTTCTGGATGCTGTGTTCTGCTGAGCAAATTTATTTTGCCAAGGGGAACTTTTGTAGATGTAATGATCCCCTTGTATTTCTTGATTCTTATTTTATTTTTCAATTTGTTTTGGATA
Source organism: Telmatherina bonti (assembly GCF_933228915.1). Lineage (NCBI taxonomy): Eukaryota > Metazoa > Chordata > Actinopteri > Atheriniformes > Telmatherinidae > Telmatherina > Telmatherina bonti. The sequence goes on from NC_136629.1 coordinate 6,154,630, forward strand.
ATAGCTTGTATTACAGAGTTTATGCTGCTGGACCCGACCGGAAAGGACAGGAAAGGGGCAGAAAGAGAACAGAAAAGAGAACATAAAAAAACAAAAAAAAAACAAAAGAAAGAGATCAATGCATACATGTATATGCACATACATACCCACCTACATATATATGTATATACACTCGCACATACATTATATATATACATATATACATACATACATACATATACACATACATACACATGCATACACACACATGCATACATAAAGATAGATATACATACATACATATACACATACATACACACACATATATATATATATATATATATATATATATATACATATATACACATATACATACTCACATACATACACATACATATACACATACACATACACACACATACACATACACATACACATAAGTACACACACATACCCACCCACACACATAAATATATACACCCACACAAGCCAACTCTAGATTCGTGGAGAACAAAACCGTTGACAATCATGAAGACCAGAAACTAGCAAGTTAAGTCAAAAAGACAGAAAGAGAGGTACCTGCTGTTAGTGAATAAACTTGCTGGATGACTCAGTGACTGTGACACATGCAGAACATTCATGCAGAACATTCAGAGTGGAACGCGTTTAGAGAAGAGTGATCATGCCAATGTGACCCCGCCCGCCTACAGCTAGAGGAAGGCCAGGAGAACCCAGAGACCCGGGTAACCGACAGTCACCCCCAGGTACAGATCCCAACCCCCCCACTCCAGAGCCAGCCATGCATCTGCCCAGGAGGTGGCGAAGGAGGTGCCCAACCAGAGTCCCCCGCAGTCAGGGGGAACAGGCCCCAGCAGGCCCAGGCCGGCAAGGGCCGATCCCGCCGGGCACCGGCCACCTAGGGCAGACAGAGCGCAGGCCCCAGGGCCCCAAGAGCCCGTGAGCAGCCCCCCGCCCCCGCAGGCAGAGGGCACAGCCCACACCGACGGAGGACCAGGATCCCCAGACCGCCACCCAGCGGCAGCCAGGTCGCACCCCAGCGCACCAGCTGCGCCCCCGGGTACAGGACACCACCCCCCCACCACCAAACCATAAACACATATACATGCATCACATATACATGCATACCCCCCCCCCCCCCCCCCCAACACGCACTCCCCTCACACATATACATGCATACCCCCCCCCCCCCAAACACGCACTCCCCTCTCAACCTCCATCCACACAACCCTCTGCAATCCATGCACATCATCCATCACATATACAACCCCACCCCACCTCTACTCACTCACCCATACCAAGTCACACGAACCCCAATCGCCCCCGCCCCCACACACGCTCACCCCCCCCCCCCCCACACACGCTCACACCCCGCCACCCCATCCCTCTACTTCTACCCAACCACACATGCCCCACCAAACACCCCTCCACCACCCATAGCCCCCCTCCAAACTTCACCCTCACTCACACATCCCATTCCGCATATACACCCCTCCCTACACACACACACACACACACACACACACATACCCTCACTCCTCCAACACAGGCACACCCCAATACAACCCACGCGCCAACATACCCCTCCACACACATCTACTCATCCTCACACATCCCTATCCCCTACCCACCTATATCCCCAACCCTAATCCCCCCCCAGCCATCCCACCATCCATCTGTAACCCCATACACCCACTCCCACACATCCTCACCTCACCCCTCCATCATGTCCCATGTGAGATACCTCAGAGGGGGCAGAGGACAGGATGGCCCCGATCAGGGCCCCCATAATTACCGCCCACCACTCCCAGCGTCCCCCCCACCACCCCACAGATGCAGCCGACCCAGCACCCCCCCAGGGCCGGCGACAACCCTCCTACAGCCAGGCCAGCCCAGACTTAGGCCTAATGGACGGCACTCTTCCCCCACCCGTACCCCCCCCAAGTAAAGCCCCGAGAGCAGGGGCATGAGAAGACCCTATCGTCCCTGCCTCCCCCCCGCTTATGACTGATTGTGAAGTATGTATTAGTTGCAATTAAAATTGAGGGAAGTGCCACGCGGTGTTGGGAGAGGGACCACCTAAGCAGCCCCGCCCACCATACACCGCATGCTCTTCCCCCTAATCATGTGAGTCGTCAGTGTTTTGGTGTTTGGTGTCTAAGTGTAATTAAAACTGGGAGGTGAGCCGAGGCTGGGTGCAGCGATCAAAACCACCTTGATGGCCTTTCTCACCACCCAGCGCCACGTGCACACCTCCCAATACCCTGCCTGTGTGTGATGGGGAGCGGGGAGGAAGAGGGGTTGAGGGATTTAAGTCTGGAGGAAAGTGAGCTTTCCTCCAGAAGGTGAGCCGCCCGCAGCACTGGGCATGCCCCCTACTCCCAGGGCCCCCCAAGGACCAGGACAAGCCGGGGACAGCCATCCCCGTAACCAGAGCCTTCGGCGACTCTAACCAGAGAGTCATCACCGACCCAAGAGGGGACCAACCCACCACATGCAGAAGGGGGGCACGAGGACAAAGAGGAGGCGGGGCGGCAGAAGGGGAATCCCAGACCGATTGTCCACCGCCCCCTCACTCACAGAGGAAACCCCCACCTGGGGACATGAAGTCCCCCCTTGTCCACACATCGGCACTTCACACTGTCTCAGCACACACCTACAGCCACACACACACACACTTCCGGACACGTTCAGGTCCACCCAGCCACCCGTTCAGCCCACCCTTAAAACCATCCTCCTGACCCCCACGTCACATCCAAATCTCCCCCACTCCCATCCATCATATCTACACTTATCCACCAACCTACCACACACATGCACCACCCACTCCCCCATACATACACCCCTGCCCCCCCCCCCCCCCACACACACACACACAGCACGCCCCCCCTCCCCCCCACACACACACCTGTATACATGCACCACCGCCACTCCCCACATACACGCATCACCCCACTCCCCTACACACACGGCACTACCCCCCCCACAGACACCACGACACCCCCCCCACACACGCATCATCACACTTCCCCACCCACACACATCCACATACCTATGTACCGCCACCAGTCCTCAACGCACACCCCCTACACACATCCCTCCATACACACTCACATCCCATCCACACTATCAAACACCCCCCACTCAACAAGTCCCAGGGTCGCAACCAGGCACCAGAGCACGTACCTGCCCGCCGCCGCAGCGGCAGGTCCAGGTCAGCCCAGCCCCCCCCCCCACCCCCCCCCCACCCCCAAGAGACAGGGGACAACCCCGGGCACCGGAGCCCGGGACCCCGCCCAGCCCACCCCACGGCGGCACAGGCGCCCGTTACGGAGTCACGCCCGCCAACCCATCCCCCGCCAGCGACCTCGCCCCGCCGCTGCGCGGCAACTCCAGCCGCTGGCCCATCCAGGTCCACAGTAGGGCTAGAAACCTAGCCACTCCAGCAATGGAGCAGTCAAAATCCCCCCCCCAGGAGCCCACCACAGACCCACAGCCCCCAGAGAACCCCAACCGGCCACCAACCCCGAGCGCAATAAGGTCACATTCTCCCCCCATACTAAGTGATGGAGCTGATCACAGGGGACCAGAGGGAATAAAGTTCAGCTGACTGATCTCTTGAGGAGGCAGACATCATCTCGACACTGATGTGATCTAATAAGAGATTTCTGAACTGCTGGATACACAGACTTTGTTTGCTTTTCCAGTTTAGAAGGATAGTTTTCTTTGCGATACATAAACTGGTGAGGATTAAGTTTGCAGAATTAAATTCTATGTTAATTTCACCCAAGTAACCCAGTAGGCCCAGTTTGGGGTTTGTAGGGATGTTACATTTGAAGCAATTTGACAGATCTTTACATACCTGAAACCAGAATTCCTGGACAGGTGGGCAAGACCACAAAGCATGGTAGTAGCTGTCAATTGTGTTGCCAGTGCAGTGTGGACAGATGTTTGATTGTGACAGACCCATCCTGAACATCCTGTGTCCTGTATAATGAGTTCTATGCAGAATTTTAAATTGTATTAGTTGCATGTTTGAATTCTTAGTCATTGTAAATGTATTTGAACAGATTTGTGACCATTCATTTTGGTCAAAGTTACTGGATAAGTCTGCTTCCCATTTAGAAGTTGGGAGACATATGGAATCGTCTAGCTTTGATAGTAATCTATATATTTTGGATAACAGTTTCGGGGCATTGAGATTTAAGAATTCTGCAGCCCTGATAGGTAGCTGCAAGTTTAATTGATCAGGGGTGTATTTCTTACCTATAATAGATTTAAGTTGGTGGTATTCTAAGAATTTTGTGCTGCTGATTTCATATCGTGAAGTAATTGTATCAAAAGGGAGAAAGTTCCCATTTTCTATTAAATGTTCTAACTGTTTTATTCCTTTATTCTTCCACTGAGGGAAGTTTATCGTTTTCCGGTTTTGCTGGATGTCGGGATTGTTCCAAATAGGTGTAAGTTTGCATGGAATAAGCAAGGACTTGGTTAGTTTAAGAAATTCCCACCAGGCCATTAGTGAGGAGCTGATATTAATGCTTTTAAAGCATTTTTGGCGTTTGACAGCTGTGCTGATAAATGGCAGGTCTGAAATTGCCATGTCCTCACACATAGCTTCTTCTATATTAAGCCATGGTTCATCTAGATAGCTAGGTTTAAGCCATTTAGAGATGTATTGTAGTCTATTGCTTATAAAGTAATTTTGGAAATTAGGCAAGTCTAAGCCACCGCTATCTTTAGTCTTCTGGAGTGTTTTTAGACTAATCCGTGGTGGTTTGTCTTTCCAGAGAAATCTAGTAACATTAGAGTCCAGCGATTTAAACCAGGTGGAGGGAGGTTTAATGGGGATCATTGAAAACAGATAATTGATTTTAGGTAGAATCATCATTTTTACAGTGGCAACTCTTCCCATTAGTGATATGGGTAAAGATTTCCACCGTGTGAGATCGTCCTCAACTGTTTTTAGTAGGGGGACATAATTTAGCTTTATAAGGTCTGACAGTCTGGGTGAGATGTTTATTCCCAAGTATCTAATATCTCCTGACTGTAAAGCAGTGTCAGGAGTATTATGGAAGGAACAGTTGATGGGTAGAACGGTGGTTTTAGACCAATTAATGGAATATTCAGAAATTGATGAGAATTTATTGATGAGTGCGATTGTCTGACAGATGGATGATTGTGAATTTTGAAGGAAAAGTAATACATCATCAGCATAAAGACTGGTCTTATGCTCCATATTTCTACAGTTAATGCCTTTAATGTCTTTGTTTTGTCTAATGCTAGCTGCTAAGGGTTCAATAAAGATTGCAAAAAGTGAGGGGGAGAGTGGACAGCCTTGTCTGGTGCCTCTCTGCAATCTGAAGCTGTGAGAAGTTTGATCATTTGTCCTGACGCATGCATTTGGATTGCTATACAGTATTTTTATCCAGTCGATAAACGATGAGCCAAACCCGAATTTTCTTAATGTTGCAAATAAGAATTTCCAGTTCACCCTGTCAAATGCTTTTTCAGCATCTAGAGAGATTATTGTAGTTTCCAGGTTATGTATGGTGGCATAATCAATTAGATTTATTAGTCTGCGCGTATTAGTGGTGGAATGTCGTCCCTTGATAAATACTGTTTGATCAGGATGTATGATAAGTGGAGTTATTTTTTCTAGTCTTGTAGCAAGCACTTTACTGATTATTTTAAGATCTACGTTCATTAGTGATATTGGACGATAACTAGATGGGAGTTTGGGGTCTTTTCCTGGTTTTAGTATTACTGTAATACTAGCCAAATTCATGTTTTGAGATATTCGACCTTTTTCCTTAATTTCTGAAGCCATTTTATAAAAAGTGGGTGCTAGTGTAGACCAAAATTCTTTATAATATTCAACTGGAAAACCGTCTGGTCCTGGAGCTTTATTGCTGGGCATGTGTTTTAAAGCTTCATGTAGTTCCCCTACTGAAATGGGTGCGTCCAAAACCATTTCCTGATCCTGTTGTAACTTTGGAAGATTGAGGTAGCTGAGAAATTCCTCAATGCTGTTGTCTGATGGATCTGTTTCTGAGGAATATAATGTTTTATAGAAATCCCTAAATGTGTCATTTATTCCATCAAGATCATGGAGGATATTTCCTCTTGAATCTTTAACAGAGGAGATGGTTGTTTTCTCCTTGTTTGCTTTTAATTGATTTGCGAGAAATCTTCCAGATTTGTTGCTATGTTCAAAATTCTCTAAGCGAAGTCTTTGTAGCAAAAACTGGGTTTTTTGGTTAATTATTTCATTCAGCTGTAGTTTAGCCTTTCTTATGTGATTCAGCACTTGCTCTTCTGGAGAAGCCTTGTAGGCATCTTCTAGTGATTTTATTTTAAGCTCTAGTTCAGATATTTTTGAACTCTCCTTCTTTTTCTTATGTGATGAAAATGAAATTATTTTCCCTCTCATTACTGCTTTTCCTGCCTCCCAAAGAACACAAGCTGATGTTCCTGGTATGTCATTGTTTTCTATATACAAAGACCACTCCCGTTTGAAGTAACTGATAAAATCAGGATCTTTAAGTAATGATGTATTAAGTCTCCATTTGCTATAAGATGGTTTAGTTTTCTTATTCATTAGGGTAAATGATACTGGTGCGTGATCACTGATAGTGATGGAATGGATTTTAGTTTCTGAGATACTGTTCATCATAGAGCTGTTAGTGAGGAAGTAGTCTATTCTGGAGTATGAGTGGTGGACAGATGAAAAGTAAGTGTACTCTCTAGCAGTGAGGTGTTGTGAGCGCCAGACATCACAAAGACCAAAATCCTCCATATATTGTTTAACAACTCTTGCTGACTGCCAGACCCTGTGTTTCCCTGCTCCGCCCCCCTTGTCCATCCCAGAGTTTAAGGTCATGTTGAGGTCGCCCCCAATGATAAGTGTATTATCAAGGTGATCATATAGTAAGGAGAAGAAGGAATGAAAAAAGGAGGGGTCATCAGTGTTTGGGCCATAAATATTTGCAATGCATAACTTCATGTTTAGGATAGAGTCAGTCATTTCCTTCATCACTTGTCCAATCAAGGGTCGCAGGGAGCTGGAGCCTATCCCAGCAATCATTGGGTGAGAGGCAGGTACACCTGGAAAGGTTGCCAGTCCATTGAAGGGCCACTTTGAGACAGATGAGCTTTAATAAAGATAAAACTTCTTCCTGTTTTGTGTGCAAGTTTACCGTTTTTATTGCTTCTTTCATCGTTTTTTATTTGTAAGTCCGAAACTTCCATCTAAGTGAGTGACAATCAGACGTAAATGTCTTCGTCTTGTTTCCTTGGTGGTGGACACATTTTCCTATTGGATTTCATGGGAAAGTGTGTCCAAACTTTTGACTGGTAGTGTACAAGCTTCTCTGGCAGAGATGATGTTATGTTCAAATTTTCCTCTCATCATCGTCAAAAATTCCTCTTTGTAGAACCTTTTATTAAGCAATATTCTCACAATGTTTGGTGTGGATCCCCCCTGTTGAGGTCATGCTACAGCAACTCAGTCAAGCTGAGGTCAGGACTGACTGGACCACTCCAGAAGGTGGACTTTCTTCTGCTGGAACCATCCTGCTCTGTTTCTGTTGCATCATCAGGCTTCTGTTGCGCTCTGGTTGGTGAACAGATGGTCAGAAGTGTCCGTAAACATGGGAATTGATTTTTCCATTGATGGCAACAACCCGTCCAGGCTTGGAGGCAGTAAAGCAGCCCCAAACCACATCGTCAACCCCCCCTACCATATCTCACAGTTGGGATGCTGCGCCTTTTTCTCTTCACACACAGTGTTGTGTGTTTGTTCCATAAAACTCCATTTTCTCCAGTCGTGCTGCGGAACATCCAGGTGCTGCTCCTCAGACTTCAGGCGTGCTTCCTCCATGGTGTCCTCCCACAAACTCGGCTCTTGTTTCATGTTTAACTTGGAGATTTGTCAATGAAAATGTCAGTGTTTGACAGATATTTCTTCAAGCCTCGCTGCCAGTCCAGGATTTATCTGAACGCACTCTGAGCGTTCTGCAATGTGTTCTTGCAGTCATCTTTGCAGAACGACCGTGTGTAGGGACAGCAGCAACAGTCCTGAACACGTGAGCATCCAGATTGTTTCGTAACCCCTCCCAGCCTCATGCAAGTCATCAAATCTTTATCATCAGTCTTCTGAGAGTGTGAGGCGGTTCATACATGAAACAATGAGAGCAACAAACTCAAAACTGGTGTGTGCTTTATGGGGCAGAGCAGCTTCAACCAACACCTCCAACCTAATGAAACCAGTCAGACTCCAGCGTGGCAGACTCACTCCAGTCAGGCCCTTTGAAAGGCTAGGTGTTATCATACGTCTTCCACCCTGGTGTCTTGCTGTGACTTAGATGAAGAACAGAAACTTTTTATGTCCACTTTATGCAGAAACCAAGTGAACCAGACAGGTCCAAATACTTTGTCTTGTAACTGTGGAGTCTGTGGCTGCGACCAAACCCGTCTCTCCGATGTGAAGCTGTAAAAGTCACATGACTGAACAGAAGCAGGTCTTCATGCTGTTGTGTCTTCCACCGTTCAGGTACTGGTGTCGGTATGCTGGGAAACCGGACCTCTGCCAGTCGTATGGGGTGAAGTCCAGCCAGTACTGGAAGCAGCTGGTGGGAAAGCTGAAGAAAAGAGAGAACGCCTGCGAGGGAGAGAAAGTCCTGAAGGCTAAAACGTGTAAGAAAGCTCCCGCCGAGGCCCACATGAAGCTGGCCGAGCGCAGCGCAGACGACAAGAAGGGGGAAAAGGAAGGAGGGAAGAAGAAAGCAGCCGCTGGGAAGAGCTCTGACGCCGCCAAGGTGGAGAAGAGAAAGAAGAAGGAGAGAGAAGAGGAGGATGAGCAGGAGAGGAAGAAGAGGGAGGAGAGGACTGGCTTTGATGATGACGATGATGAGGGTTTAGTGAACGACATGGAGCCGGTGCAGAGCTACTGCAGCGAGGGATGGCACTCCGTCTGCTCCTTCTTCCTCAAGTTTTTCGAGGGCTGAAGAGAAAATGGAAGAAACGAGAAGATGTTTGTTTCTTTAACCTGATGAGAATCATCAGTTAGACGTTAGAAATAACAACCGCCTGCAACCTGAACAAAGCCCAGCTTCTGGCAACGTTAGCCTCTTCTAGACTCACAGTTCACTAAAACTGCTTCACAAATGTCTAATCAACTGTAAATAGCAGCTTTAATCTGCTTTAGCGGCTAAATCCCATTAAACTGGAGCCGTTGTGGTTATTTATCATAAATAAAGACTGAAATCCATGTTTTGGTGGAAAAAAATCAGTTAATGTGACTAATCATGTCTTTCTTGTGATTTTTGTGATGTGAAACTAAAACTTTTTGCATAAAAAATAGTCTGCTAATAGATTTAATTTCCTAATGTTTGTATTGTTGCATTTAGACATGCAAAACAACGAGTGTTCACACTGACCACAATAAATTCCTGAAAATGTCATCCTTTTATTGGCCTTGTTTTTTTTTTTCATGCTTTCAGCAGTTTATATCTGTTCTGAGTCAAGATGTTCACAGATTCTTTATTAACTGTGAAGCCAGTGGAAGTAGAGCAGGAAAGCAGGACATCGTCTGTCCCCATGAGAAGACGGAATAAACTGCAAAAAGACCAACAGAACGCAGCAGGTATCTGCTTGGTTAAAACAGATTAAACTGTGGGTAGAAACGACCCAACCCATGAAGAATGTTAAGATAAGTCCCTATTTTCAAATGTAATGTCTTTATGTATGTTTTTAACTAAATGTAAAATAAAAAAGTGGCAAATTTTTTGGGACATTTATTAATTAATACTATGTGATATGTCAAACTTTTACAGTGTAATCAGATTTCCGGTGTCCGCTCAGGGTCAGGAGACAAAAAACTAGAATGTCTTCCACAGGAAGTTTGTACCATGAAGCGATGTCAAATGTCTCAGAAACTGGATAGATCTCATATGTCATGTTGGGTTCTTAGAGGTTAAAACTGAAACTAATCAAAACTAAAACTAAACCGTTATTATTATTATTATTATTATTATTATTATTAGCATTATTATTATTATTATTATTATTATTATTATTATTATTATTATTATTATTATTATTATATTCCCATCAGTACACCTTCCCCCAGACAGTCACCCGGCATGGGCCAGCCCCAGCCAACGAGACATCCCATCACCAGACCAACCTGAAAAATGGGAGAAAGATGCAGGGTGGACGATATCAGAGGAGGGAAATATTGATGAGCAGAACAATTGCATGGAGAGAAAATGGCTGGAAAAACATGTAAAGCAGAAACATCAGGACAGCATTGGAGAGCCTGCCCTGCTCTTCTGCTTTACCTTACTGGCAGAACATCAGGAAACACACAGAGAAAGCTTAAAAAGAATTTAAACAATTTCCACATTAAGTTTTGTTTTTGATTTAAAGAAATCAAGAAATAGCTAATTCAGGGGGAAAAAAGTAAATAATTGGCCACTAAAGAAGCCATCGTCATGTCCACAGCTGGCGGAACAGCTGGATGAGGTCATCATGAGTACTAGAGATTTTTATATTTATTTGGATCATACTACAAATGATGATATCAGAACGGATATCAAGATAATTCAGAGCAAGTATCGTTGGACACAGATACAGGACCAATAAGATACAATACAGGAACAGATTCTGATACAATACCAGTACCAACACGATACTGGTACGATACAATACAACATGATACTGACACAATATGATACAAATACCAACACGCTACAATACAGACATGCTATCATACGCTATGATACAACTGGATACTAGACCATACTTTACCATATGGTATGATATGATACGATACGATAGTCTGCATAATGGAACAGATACCAATCCGATACCAATACTGATATGATTCAATACAGATACCTTACAATAAAATATGGGATGGATACCGATATGATACCAATACTGAAATCAACACGATTCTGATGCTTTGCTTGAAACTTCATCATTTATCATCTTGCCTTTAATTATTTATAATGATTGCGATCATAATAAAACACAAATATTTTTGTCCAATAAAACATCTTCATGGACAAACTGAAGGCAGAACAAAATTAAATAACTCAGTTTTTCCATTTGATCACTTAATTGTTTGGGATGAATGGCGTGTAAATTGTTTTTGATCAGATCTGTCAAACTTTCTGTGTGTCATGATGTGGTGTTTTGTGTTTCTCCTTAGTTCTGGTTTCCTCTTTGGTTTGTAGTTTTCCTTGTTTAGTTCTCTGGTGTCTAGGTTCCGTGTTCATTAGTTTCACCTGTGTTCCGTTAGTTCCTCTGTGTCACCTCTGTCTCGTTTGGTTCAGTGTATTTATAGTCCTCACTTGTTGGTTTTCTTTGCTGGATCATTGTTGTTTTAGTCCCCTGAGTTTCTTTGGTTGGAATAAATCTGTCTTGAATCTGCATCCCTGTTGCTCATCTCTGCCTTTGGGTCCACGTCCCCACCACCCGTCCTGACACTGTGTGGCGTTAGTGTGTTCTCCTGGGACACAATGTTAGGTTGCTGGTCCCGTGATGGACTGGTGGTCTGTATGGGTGACCTGTCCGAGTGACTTGTCCGGGTGTGTTCTGCGCTTTGCTGGGATGGACTCCAGCTCCCTGCAGGACCTGCACTGGACTGAGCATTAACATGTTTTTAACTGAGGCAGAGTTTTAATTGGACACTGTAGTCACATGACAGAGCGATTTCGCTGATCGGGATCAGAGTAAAACTGTTGTAGAACCGTTCCAAAGGAGCTCCGGGATTCTGGACCCAATGGACAATGGCTGGTTACCATAACAACCCAAAAGCTGGAATGCCTGTGCATTGGATCTATGGTTGTTTGGCAGGAACCACAAGGTGGCCTGCAATTTGTATGATCCTGCGCACACACACACACACACACACACACCTAGGTTTAGCTAGCTTAGCCGACCTGATGACGCAGCTTCATGTGCAGTTTGGTGATTCCAGCTCCTCCCTTGTCTCCCAGTCTAACCTGTTATTTTACTATGTTTTATTCCTCTGGCTGTGTTCGCCTTGCTTCATAGTTCACCTCTCTCATGAAAAGCAGCAGAAATTAGTTTACTAAATGCTCTGGGTTTCATTCCAAACAGCAGCATCGTGACTCCAGCATTGCCAGCGACTGAGGCGGCCGGCAGCATGCTCTTTACGTCATCTGCATACCAATCACAGCCCTTTTCTCTCCTCGTTTATTCATCTTCTTCCTTTCATTTATCACGTGTGTCCTTGAGACGACTATGTTGAGGTATAGAACTACAACATGTAGAGTGCATCGTCTGAGGAAGGTCAGGTTCACGTCATCAGAAAATAAACATGTTTGTACAAAGAGAGAAAATCTATGGGGTCAAGTCGCAGCAGCAGAAGAAGAAAAGTAATCAGGGTTCGAGCACCTCTCGGTTCTTACAGACTGATCGCATTCAGGACTCAAACACCCACATCATAATCACCTCCAGCACTTCACATCGCTACGGCGGCCTGATTGTCCTCTAGGACACTCATGCTCGCAGGAGGGAGCGGCTTGGGTCAGACCCTCCATAGAGTGGAACAGTAAGACCCCCCATGTTGGACGCTGGCTGTCTGCCGATGAGGACTCAGGCTCAGCAAGGGTCTGGCAGCCTTCTTCATCAGCTTTTATTCCCCACTTTTCTCTTATCGTCTTCATTTCTCCTCTCCCATGCGGGGGTGCATACCTGTCAAACACAAGCAGGAGTCCATGAAGTCACATGACCTGATGCCAGGATGCAGATTTCTTATTCTTCCTTTAACTCTTAAACCTCCAGCAGATCTCTCCGAGGTCTACCATCAGGAATGGCAGTGTGGAACTCTGTGATGGTCATGTGACCCTCCACAGAGAAAATATTACAGGTACTTTTATTATAATGTTATGTTACTTTCAGTTTCACTAGATTCATACTGGGGCCAGATCGGGTCCTCCATCGAGGCAGATCAGATCCTCCATCGAGGCAGATCAGGTCCTCCATCGAGGCAGATCAGGTCCTCCATCGAGGCAGATCAGGTCCTCCATCGAGGCAGATCAGATCCTCCATCGAGGCAGATCAGGTCCTCCATCGAGGCAGATCAGGTCCTCCATCGAGGCAGATCAGGTCCTCCATCGAGGCAGATCAGGTCCTCCATCGAGGCAGATCAGGTCCTCCATCGAGGCAGATCAGGTCCTCCATCGAGGCAGATCAGATCCTCCATCGAGGCAGATCAGGTCCTCCATCGAGGCAGATCAGGTCCTCCATCGAGGCAGATCAGATCCTCCATCGAGGCAGATCAGATCCTCCATCGAGGCAGATCAGGTCCTCCATCGAGGCAGATCAGATCCTCCATCGAGGCAGATCAGGTCCTCCATCGAGGCAGATCAGGTCCTCCATCGAGGCAGATCAGGTCCTCCATCGAGGCAGATCAGGTCCTCCATCGAGGCAGATCAGGTCCTCCATCGAGGCAGATCAGGTCCTCCATCGAGGCAGATCAGATCCTCCATCGAGGCAGATCAGGTCCTCCATCGAGGCAGATCAGGTCCTCCATCGAGGCAGATCAGGTCCTCCATCGAGGCAGATCAGATCCTCCATCGAGGCAGATCAGGTCCTCCATCGAGGCAGATCAGATCCTCCATCGAGGCAGATCAGGTCCTCCATCGAGGCAGATCAGGTCCTCCATCGAGGCAGATCAGGTCCTCCATCGAGGCAGATCAGGTCCTCCATCGAGGCAGATCAGGTCCTCCATCGAGGCAGATCAGATCCTCCATCGAGGCAGATCAGGTCCTCCATCGAGGCAGATCAGGTCCTCCATCGAGGCAGATCAGGTCCTCCATCGAGGCAGATCAGATCCTCCATCGAGGCAGATCAGGTCCTCCATCGAGGCAGATCAGGTCCTCCATCGAGGCAGATCAGGTCCTCCATCGAGGCAGATCAGGTCCTCCATCGAGGCAGATCAGGTCCTCCATCGAGGCAGATCAGGTCCTCCATCGAGGCAGATCAGATCCTCCATCGAGGCAGATCAGGTCCTCCATCGAGGCAGATCAGGTCCTCCATCGAGGCAGATCAGGTCCTCCATCGAGGCAGATCAGGTCCTCCATCGAGGCAGATCAGGTCCTCCATCGAGGCAGATCAGGTCCTCCATCGAGGCAGATCAGGTCCTCCATCGAGGCAGATCAGGTCCTCCATCGAGGCAGATCAGGTCCTCCGCTGGGCCCTCTGTTTGGTCAGATCGGGTCCTCCTTTAGGGAGGATTTGGCCTATAGCAGCCAGATTTTAGAGGGGTTGATGATGCCAGTAACTGAAATCTTGTTAAATATATTTCATCAAATAAATAAACATTGATTATAATAACTAATTACTCTGTTTTCCAGGACTTGAGGCAAAATGAGAGATGTCTTGCTTCCTCCTTCTGGTGGACAATGTTTATGCAAAGGTTATTTATCTGTTGTGTTGATGTTTTCTAGATAATCTTCTTTAAGGGGTTAAAACTCATTGGAGGGTAAATGTGACATACTGAAGCTTTAGACGTGTTTTTCACAATGTAAACAGATAATCACTATCAGACAGTTTGCTGTTGCTTCTGAAGGTCTGGTGGAGAAAAAGCAGTGCTGTCGTGTGATTGGTTAAAATGAAGCTGGTCCTGAAGCTCCTGGTTGTATCCTCCAGCCAGCAGATCTCTGCTGCCCCCACCTGGGTGGTTTCGGTAACTTCAAAGTCCAGCTTTGTTTTTCACTGAGGATCATGAAGAGGACAATGTCCCTGCTCTAAGTCTCATCTTCATCATCCTCACCCAGTTTGCTTTAAAAAAATACAAATAAATCCAAGAAGTGGATGAAAGATAGATGCAGTCCGGTTTCCATGACGATCTGGTAGCATCCTGTTTTGTTTTGGGTTTTTTTTGTCTTTTCCAACATTTAAGCAGGCCGAATGATTTTCTGGATGCTGTGTTCTGATGGGCAAACTTACTTTCCCAAGGGAAGCATCATAGACATAATGCTCCCTTTGATATTCTGGATTCTTACTTTATTTTTCTATTTATTTTACATGATGGTTTGTATCACAAAGTATGTATTTCTGGACCGGAAGAAGAAGAGAAAACAGAAAAACACCTCGTAGAGAGAAAAAGAGAGAGAGAAAGAGAAGAACCTACATACATTTGCATGTACATAAGCACACAAACACACCCGCCTATATATACACACATCCATACACCTATACACACTGGAGTCATGTTCCCCCTGTGGGAGGACGAAGCCATCAAAAATCAGGAGAACCTAGGAATTAAATCAGACCCACAGAAAGACACATGCAGAACACACAGAGTGGAACGTGTTCAGAGAAGAGTGATCATGCCAATGTGGCTCCGCCCACACGCAGGCAACGGGAAGGCCCGGACAACCCCCAGACCCCGGGCAGCTGGTGGCTGTCCCCAAGCACAGACCCCAACCACCCTGCTCCGGAGCCAGCCATGCATCCAGCCAGGAGGTGGAGGGGGGGGGGGGGGGGGGGGGGCAGCTAGAGCCCCCCTCGGTCCTGCTGGGCCTGGACTGGCAAAGCCCGGCTCTGCTGAGTACCGGCCACCCAGGGCAGACAGGGCACGGGCCCCAGGGCCCCAAGAGACCAAAGGCAACCCCCCACCCCGCAGGCAGAGGGTACAGCCCACGCCAGGACACCCAGACCGCCACCGAGCGGCAACCAGGCCACACCCCAGTGCACCGGCCGTGCTCCCTGGGCACCAAGACCCCCCCTTCCCTCCAACCACACACACACACACACACACACACACAGATGAACACACGCTTATACATGTGTGCACACACACCCACACTCCCTACACACACCCTATCTATCCCGTCACCCCATCATGCACTCCCCTGCCCTTCTACCCCCCCACCCCACCTACTCAGCCATACACACATATACACACCCTATAACATCCCTCCTGACACACTCCACCTCGACACACCCTCACACTCCCCATCACACCCCCCCACTCAGGCCTCATTCACACACTCCTCTGCTTTACACACATCCCACCCCAGCTCCCCTTGTACCCTGCCCCCTATACATGCCCACACCTCCCACCCCATCCCTCCATCTCTATACACCCACACATGCCCCATCACATACTCCACTCTACACACGTACACACCCAATAGCCCCCCTTTCATCCGGCCTCACACTCCTGTATAAACAAGCACACTCCATCAAACACACACCCATCACATCGTGCCCCCTTCCCATACCCCATATCTCCTTCCCAACATGCCCAGTGTGAGACACCCTAGGGGGGGGTCTGACCAAGGCCCCCATGACCACCGCCCACCACCCACAGTGAGCCCCACCCCCCACAGGTGCAGCCGACCCAGAACCCCCCCAGAGCCAGCAGCACTCTCCTCCAGCCAAGCCAGCTGAGGCCCAGTTCTACCGGACAGCACCCCCCACCAGAATCCCCCCGGCAAAGCCCTGGTAATAGGGGCGTGGGAGGACCCCATCGCCCCTGCCTCCTCCCCCCCTTATGAATGATTGTGAAGTGTCTGTTAATGGTCCCGCCCCCCAAAGCTTGTCCATGAGTTGTCAGTGTTTTTGTGTTGTGATGTCTAAATGGGATTAAAACTGGCAGGTGAGCCGATACCGGGTGCAGCGATCAAGACCACCTTGATGGCCTTTCTGGTAGCATCCTTTAAAAGAAGGGATGTTTTAGTTTCCAGAGGAGTCCATGTTTATTCCTGCTGAGATTTCCTGCCAGTTGTCTGATTGTTGTTATGAAGCTGCAGTGTTTTCTTCTTTCCACTTCAGTCCTCCGTGGAGACTGATGAAGAGCGAAGAGGAGGGAAACAGGGCGCGACCATGCTGCTGTCTTGGGGCGTGTAATCTGAGTCTATCAGCCACCAGTCTGGAGACACTACACGTCGAAGCAGCTGGAACATGGACTCACCTGTCCACTTTCTTCTGTCTCTCTGAGATGGTTCAGGTTATGGTTCTGGATGCAGCAGTGGATTGTGGTCCTGATGGTCCCAACCATCAAGCCGTGGTTTCTGTCCTTTCCACACTGAGACTCCTGAACATCCAACATTCTGCTCTGTAAATGCTGAAAGAACAAACTGCAAACTTTAACTTATTGATGATTCTCTGATGGAGTTTGGACCACCAGATGACCCGGTCACCTCCCATCTTGGTTGAAAACGCTACGGCTGCATCCACCCTGGTTCCATTTGGTCCATTGCCACAAATCATCTGGTCCGTTTGGAGCACTGGTGTCAAACTCCAGTCCTCGAGGTCTGGTATCCCGCAGGTTTTAGCTCCAACACACCTGACCAAAATTCTGAAATAGGTTGACAAGAAGCTGCTGGATCCATTTGATTTGAATCAGGTGTGTTGGTAGAAGGAAACTACAAAAAGCTGCCGGATACCAGGCCTCGAGGACTGGAGTTTGATGCCCATGGTGGAGCATTGGACACAAACCAAACCAAAGGAAGGGGTTCCCCGCTAGTCCAACTCCTGGTGAGGTTGCACTTTAAGCCTTTGGTTGATTCTACTTTTATACCTAATCCTGACACCCTCGCCTGTCACCAGGTCATCTGCTAGTTGGAGAATCTTCCTGAAACGTGTGGATTTAACTTTTATACTCAGTTTTGACTCTCTCAACATGATTCTGGCAAATCTTCGAGAACCAATTTAGAAACTGCTTTTATACTTAATTCTGACACCCTCACCGGTCATCAGCTTGTTGGAGAGTCTTCCAGGATTTAGTTGTTAGCATCCTTGTTAGCAGATTTTCTAGAAACTCTTGCAAAAAAGTCTATTTTTGCCTTAAATTATGAATTTGTTGATATTCTATGAATGTAAGATGATAAAAATAATTTATTTCTTATCTGCATCTGTTAAATAAAGAACATGATTAAATACAAATGTTAAATTTCATATTTCTTGTTGTATTTTTTAAATTCAGACTTATAAATAAAGATAAAAAGAGATTATTTTCCTTCAGTCTCAGAGTTTTCTTTTGTACATGTAAATCCAGAGCAGCTTAATGCTGTTTGGTGACACTTTTATTGCGCAGTACTTTAGGATAAAATTAATTCTTCAGTCATAAACTGATTTTAACTTGAGCAGGTTTGACCAGCAGAGGTCAGTGTTGGACCACATTAGTAATTAAATACTAAACCAGCAGAGTGAAAGAAGAAAACATAAAGGGAGAAATGACTGAAATCAAACTGGTAACTTCGTGCAGTATTAAACTGATAATGTTTTCTCCTATCAGACGTGACGTTCAGATTCTCCTGATCTGAGCTTTTGGATGAAATCCTGAGCGCTGTTTCCTCCTGTTTGATCAGCTGATTCCTCTCTGATTGACCTGCAACTGCTTCCACATCTTGCATCACAACCTGCTTTCTTCATGCAGACGTTGTGACATGAAGCAGATGACTTTTACTGGCCTCGTTCTCACCGACTCCTCCTAAACCAGCTTCACAGGCCCACCTGCTCACTCCTCACAATGTCAGCCGCAATTACACAACGTGTCGGAAATATTCACAACACAGATCTGACATATCGGTGTCCTCTGGATTTACATATCTACTGTATGGCCTCAGTGCAGGGTGTGGAGCATTCCTCTGCTTCGACAAAGACGTCATGAGTCAGAAGAAATCACATCCTGCATCATCAGCTGCGGTGTGAAAATTCCTGTCCCAACCTGCTGCATACTTCCTGCAGAGCATCTGTTCACACAGAGCAGAGCGTTGGAGGAGAAGATGTCCTGATGAAATGTTACCAACCAGGAGCTTGTTCTCACCAGATGAAGAAAAATAAAGATCATTTCTGCACTGTCATCCAACCTGTCTGTGAACATGTCAGCGTGCAGATCTCTGAGAAGAACACACCCAGATGATGCGGCCGAATCGGATCGGGAAACACTCCCATTTGGATTCCCAGTAAAGATCCTCTCACTTCTACACAGTTTCTTTGTCTGAAACTGGGAGTGAAAAGCAGCTCAGTCACGTCCAGCAGCGTCATCTGAGCAATCCAAGAAGAACAACACAAACCATTCTGTGGTCTAAGAACACGTCGATGAATCTGAGGGAGGCTTTTAGTAAAGAAAACAACTGAAGAACAAACACCAGCGTACTGGTGAGAAGATACTGGTGACTTAGGCCCAGTTTGGCAGGGTCTTGTCTGCACACATGCAGCAGGGACATCTTCCAGTCATGTTTGCATTCAAATATCTCACAAAGTGTCTTCTTTTCCAATGAAATGGGTGTGTAATAGATGAGTCAACTGGTGATTGAATCACGGGGAGCCTGATGGAACCAGTAACGTTTAAACCCCCAGTTCAGGAACCAATAAGAATCAAAGCTGGACTTCTGACGACCAGGATGTCGGAGGAGGCTGGAAGCTGCAGGATGTTTCTGTTTGGTCGCACTTCACCCCCAACCACCACCATCTGTCCATGTTTACTGGGACAAGGACAGAAGTCCAACTGGATTCACTCTGGACTCATGACCTGACACAACTGGTCATGTTAACCCTTTAAAGTATTAATAATGATGTTTTTTATAATTTGCTCTCCAGCGACCTCAACGTGCTTTACAACAGGTAAAACCTCGCTTAGACGTACAACATCGCAGCAAATACACCAGACAAAATATAAATGAGTAAATTATACTAATTTATTCTTGATTCGTTCTGGAAGAAAACACTGGAAATAATAAAATATAAAGTAGAAAAAGCAACAGAATGAAACAGAAATGTCTGCTGGCTGGCATCACGCATTGTCGCCGTGGCTCGTCAGAGAACTCCAACACTGACATGAAAAGAAAGATGAAAAAAGGGACATAAAATATAGGACAGGAGTCCACATCAGAGAGACTTTTACTGGCTGGAGGGATCCCAGAGAAGAGACAGGGCAAAGAAGATGCCATTGTTTTAAAACATTAAACTGCTCAGCTTTTTTAAAATCATACCAGTAAATAATCCAGTTTAGTAATCAGGGATTTAGGTAAACCATTAAAAATAAATTTGGGTCATATTTCCTTCCAGTCGACTAGATGGACGTGTCCCACAGAGTCACAGCTGCTACACACCCAGCAGCGTTCGCCAATCCTCTGATGAGATGTCGGCTGATTTCAGGCCTGACAGCACGTAAAATACTGTCTTAATGGGTCTGTTTGTTTGTTCCATCCAGTGCCAACCAGTTTCACACTCGCTCTGAAATTTATTACGAATGACGAGTCACAAAGAGTCACCAGTCGAGTTCAGACCTGAATCAGGCGAACACCAGCCCGCGTTTGTTCACCATGATGCACTGGAAACCATCCCGTGATGCACTGGGAGCTGTCCCATGATGCACTGGGAGCTGTCCCATGATGCACTGGAAACCGTCCCATGATGCACTGGGAGCTGTCCCATGATGCACTAGAAACCGTCCCATGATGCACTGGGAGCTGTCCCATGATGCACTGGGAACCGTCCCATGATGCACTGGAAAGCGTCCCATGATGCACTGGGAGCCGTCCCATGATGCACTGGGAGCTGTCCCATGATGCACTGGGAGCTGTCCCATGATGCACTGGAAACTGTCCCATGATGCACTGGGAGCTGTCCCATGATGCACTGGGAGCTGTCCCATGATGCACTGGGAGCCGTCCCATGATGCACTGGGAGCCGTCCCATGATGCACTGGGAGCCGTCCCATGATGCACTGGAAACCATCCCGTGATGCACTGGAAACCGTCCCATGATGCACTGGGAGCCGTCCCATGATGCACTGGGAGCTGTCCCATGATGCACTGGAAACCATCCCGTGATGCACTGGAAAGCGTCCCATGATGCACTGGGAGCCGTCCCATGATGCACTGGAAAGCGTCCCATGATGCACTGGGAGCTGTCCCATGATGCACTGGAAAGCGTCCCATGATGCACTGGGAGCTGTCCCATGATGCACTGGGAGCCGTCCCATGATGCACTGGGAGCTGTCCCATGATGCACTGGAAACTGTCCCATGATGCACTGGAAAGCGTCCCATGATGCACTGGGAGCTGTCCCATGATGCACTGGGAGCTGTCCCATGATGCACTGGGAGCCGTCCCATGATGCACTGGGAGCCGTCCCATGATGCACTGGGAGCCGTCCCATGATGCACTGGAAACCATCCCGTGATGCACTGGAAACCGTCCCATGATGCACTGGGAGCTGTCCCATGATGCACTGGAAAGCGTCCCATGATGCACTGGGAGCCGTCCCGTGATGCACTGGAAACCATCCCGTGATGCACTGGAAACCATCCCATGATGCACTGGGAGCCGTCCCATGATGCACTGGGAGCCGTCCCATGATGCACTGGGAGCCGTCCCATGATGCACTGGGAGCCGTCCCATGATGCACTGGGAGCTGTCCCATTGACTGGCTCTTCTTTCCATGTAGGAACATCTGCCGTTGCTGTTGTCATTCATGTTTCTCTTCTCCTTCCTGGAGAATGGTCATACTACTGTTTCAGCGTGTTTGAATGGATGTGGCGCCGCAGCTTCTCTTTAACTTCATGAAGTTTTTCACCGAAGTCGAGGAAAACTTTCCTCCGAAGGTGGTTTGAACCTTCGAACGTTTCCAGTTCTGTGATGTGAAAAACTGGGACATGTTTCTGTTCCCAGGCCATGTCCCTGCTGGATCTTAGTCCAGACTGGATCTGATTGGGGGGGATGCGGTTCAGCCCAGTCGGGTTTGACTGATGAGCTGAATCAGACTTTGCGGCTGATTAAAGATGGCCGACAGCCAGGTGCAGGTGATTCGGGATCTTTTCACGCTGCAGCTGATGGAAACTTTCCCACTGGTTTTGTTGGGACATGTTGCGTCTTTTCAGTTCTCATGACCGATAACAGCTCAATGTTCAGTACAGTGTGGTCCAGCCAGAGTCCAGCTACACCAGATCCGCAGTCCATCACCTGGTCCACAGTCTTATCCAGGAGATCCACATTCTGGTCTACAGATCCACAACAATCTGGTCCACACAGTTAGTTCTAGGCTGCAGGCAGCTTGGAGCCATCTAACAACCACCCCCACCTTGTCCTTCTTTCATGTAGAACAGTGTTTCTCAGTGTCCCCCCCCCCCCCGCTGCATGTTTAACTACCTGAACACACCTGGATGAAATAAAGGACTCGTTAACAGGCTGCAAAGATCTTGATGAGGAAGAACAATAATCCGACTCAGGTCTTTGGAGGAGGATCATGTCTAAAGCCTGCGGGGGGGGGGGGTCTGAGGACCAGAACTGAGAAACACTGATGCAGAGTGAGAGGTGTAGCTGAGGTGCAGCTGAGGTGAGTGGACACCTGCAGGTTGCTGTGCAGGTCCGTGGCTCTGCTGGCTCTTCGCTGCAGCAGCAGACACTTTTCTGCAGAGTCACGGAGGCGTGTCGGGGTTACATCAGGTCGCCCTGCCACCCAGACCTGCTCAGGCAGCTGCAGGCAGCGGGAAGAAAACAGGAGCAGGAAACGTCTGCGATGAAGACGAGGAGAGGAAGCTGGTGTTCAGTTGACCTCATCCGGAAGCGTCACCGTTTAACAGCTGCTGACTCAGCAAAACATCAAGACGTCACTGCAGAAGAAGAAGAGTTAAAGGGTGGATTCACATCAGGGTGGTCTGCTGGGGGGGGGGGGGGCATTAGTCTAGACTGAGATTGTGTTCTCAAACAAATCGAACCTTTAAAAAATGTATTTTACTCTTCACTGGAGGCAAAAGGTAAAATAGATCTGCATCAGATCCAGGTGGGCTGGTTGACCAAATTCTCCCACAGTTCCCCGTGAGGAACCTGGGTTCTCCTTGTTACGCCAAGCTGGATTTCAGATGAATTGAAATGATTTGAAATGGTTTAAAATGAGCATTTCATCATTACATTGCTAACTTGTCTGCTTTGTTTCTGGTAGATTAGATTGTGATGCACTTCTCTGGTCAGCCTAAAACTCTATTTCCAGCTTACGTTAGAAGTTCAGGACCGGCAGGCGAGTGTTAAAATGGCGGCTTTGCCTTTCAGGATTCATTTTAAGCTTCTGCTAATGGATAAAAAGGTCTTCGTGGTCTTAGACTTTCTTATCTATCTGACCTGCTTTTGAATCAAGAACCGGCGCCGACCCTGAGGTCTCCTGGTACCTTTCAGTTGTTTCAAAAGCTGGGACCAAACCAGACGGCCGGCTGTGGAGCCGTCTGCTGGAGAGCCTCAGAGCTCCGGAAACAATGATCTGGTCAGGTGAAAACAAGTTGTAGACATGGAGGTTTTGTGCGTTCCTGGAGAGAAAACATGGCCGACAGCAGAGAAATGTGACGGACACACAAATAGATGCTGTACAGGAGCAAATCTAAGTTCATGCTGTCAGTAAAGCGATGTGAACAGGTGATGAAGTAAAAAGACGTATAAAGACTTTAGAAGGTAAACAAAAGAAAAATCAGCATATAATAAACCAGGTGGGGTGTATGGTGGATGTGCTGTCACTTTAAACACAGAAAGAAAACATGATCAATCTTGTTTCTCATTTATTCTTACCAAGGATTTTATAAACTGACCCGCCTACAAGCTAGCCGTCTGAAAACTCACCAGCTCGGAGAACAGAAGACTGCTTTTCAAAATAAAAGCACCATGCACTGACCTGAGATATTTACTACATGAGCGCGATCATTTGCTCCTGTTACTCTAAGAAATGCAGTTAATGGAAGAAAAAAGTTTGGTCTTAGTCAATGACTGAAGAGTGGAAACCTAATAACCACTATGATGTAGACCTGTAGTAGACCAGTAGTAGACCTGTTGTAGACCTGTTGTAGACCTTTAGTAGACCTGTAGTAAACCAGTAGTAGACCTGTAGTAGACCTCTAGTAGACTTCTAGTCAACTTCTAGTAGACCTGCAGTAGACCTGTAGTAAACCTGTAGTAGACCTGTTGTAGACCTGTAGTAGACCTGTAGTAGACCTGTAGTAAACCAGTAGTAGACCTGTAGTAGACCTCTAGTAGACTTCTAGTCAACTTCTAGTAGACCTGCAGTAGACCTGTAGTAGACTTCTAGTCAACTTCTAGTAGACCTGCAGTAGACCTGTAGTAGACCTGTTGTAGACCTGTAGTAAACCAGTAGTAGACCTGTAGTAGACCTGTTGTAGACCTTTAGTAGACCTGTAGTAAACCAGTAGTAGACCTGTAGTAGACCTCTAGTAGACTTCTAGTCAACTTCTAGTAGACCTGCAGTAGACCTGTAGTAAACCTGTAGTAGACCTGTAGTAAACCAGTAGTAGACCTCTAGTAGACTTCTAGTCAACTTCTAGTAGACCTGCAGTAGACCTGTAGTAGACCTCTAGTAGACTTCTAGTCAACTTCTAGTAGACCTGCAGTAGACCTGTAGTAGACCTGTTGTAGACCTGTAGTAGACCTCTAGTAGACTTCTAGTCAACTTCTAGTAGACCTGCAGTAGACCTGTAGTAGACCTGTTGTAGACCTGTAGTAAACCAGTAGTAGACCTGTAGTAGACCTCTAGTAGACTTCTAGTCAACTTCTAGTAGACCTGCCGTAGACCTGTAGTAGACCTGTTGTAGACCTGTAGTAAACCAGTAGTAGACCTGTTGTAGACCTGTAGTAGACCTGTAGTAAACCAGTAGTAGACCTGTAGTAGACCTCTAGTAGACTTCTAGTCAACTTCTAGTAGACCTTTAGTAGACCTGTAGTAGACGTGTTGTAGACCTGTAGTAGACCTGTAGTAGACCTCTAGTAGACCTGTAGTAGACCTTTAGAAGACCTGTAGTAGACCTGTAGTAGATCTGCAGTAGACCTCTAGTAGACCTGTTGTAGACCTTTAGTAGACCTGTAGTAGATCTGTAGTAGACCTCTAGTACACCTGTTGTAGACCTTTAGTAGACCTGTAGTAGACCTGTTGTAGATCTGTAGTAGACCTGAAGTAGACCTGTTCTAGACCTGTAGTAGATCTGTAGTAGACCTGTTCTAGACCTGAAGTAGACCTGTTCTAGACCTGTAGTAGACCTCTAGTAGACCTTCAGTAAACCTGTAGTAAACCAGTAGTAGACGTGTAGTAGACCTCTTGTAGACTTTTAGTCGACTTCGAGTAGACCTGTAGTAGACCAGTAGTAGACCTGTTGTAGACCTGTAGTAGATCAGTAGTAGACTTCTACATCAACAGCCTATGTTGTCCTTTTTGATATGTGGTATTTTCTATCATCTAACTGGGCGTGAACTTTATAGAGTTGCTTTACAATCATCAGGGTCAGCTCTGATGATGAACCACCCAGGATCCCCCCCCCATCATCACGCCGTCTCGGTAGATGTTCATCTTGAGCTCCTCCACGGAGGTGAGGGGTATAGAGTTCACCCTGAACCCATCTTCCACCCATCCATTATCTTCTTATTGGGTGTGAAATAGGTCAAATGAACAGTTCTCAATGGCGTCATGTTGTTTGTCACGCCGCCATGTTGGGTGGTTAAAAGCTAGTTGCCATTCCACTGACTGTTAATTTACTGCTACCTGCTACCTGCTAAGGTGTGCATCAGTGTAATCAGTGTGCACTGACACATGTTCTGCTGTTATATGGGTTTCTATCATTAATGAATCATAATTAAGACATTAAAGTCCCGCCCATATAGAGAACATAATACAGTAAAATGAAATAAAACTCTTAAAAATGCAATCCTGCCATGTGTTCAGGTTAACGCGTCAGAGGATTTATCAGCCTGGATCTCCTTTCTGGACGATCAGATGTTTGTTAATAAACAACGTCCCTCATAGAGGAGCCTGTTTGGCCCAGACATGACCCACATCTGCTGTTTTTCTGCTCCGTGACATTTGGCCTCTGATGACGGCAAAGCAACGCCTGAATCCATGTCAGAGACGCTCATTTTCATTTCAACCTGGACTTGAATTCTGCTAGGTGACTCAGTTCAGTTCAGCTTTATTAGTACACATTATAATACATTAGTATTTCTGTTTTCTCTCAGTTAAACATGGAACTCAGACTGAGTGCTCTGCGTTGTCACGTGATCTGTCAGATCAATACAAAGCATCGATTTGTCTCACATGTTGCTGCTGTGTTGGTCTGCACACGGGTCAGAAAAGCCATGAGACGTGTTTGTTAGCTAACTGGTGACACATGTCCAGTCACAGCTTTTCTTTAAAAGCAGGAGCAGAAAGGAGCAATGGAGGCACCGAAACAGGCTGATGATGGGGGTCCGCCAGCTGGTCTTCTGCTCTCAGACCTGCTGCATAAGTCTGGTCCTGAAAACACCGGGAAGGATCCTGTCCTCGATAGGTCAGCTTGATCCGGACTGTTCATACTGGGACATTCCCAGTGAACATGCAGAATAACTCCAGTACATTCAAAACCAACTTTATTAAAGAATCTTTTGTAAAACAAGCAACACCAAAATAAATAAAAAGATCTTTTCCAGTTTAAAACATCCAGTCCACCACTAGACCACAGACAAGACCTGATCCTCCTACAACCACACCAGGACCCAGTCCACCACCAGACCACAGACCAGACCTGATCCTCCTACAACCACACCAGGACCCAGTCCACCACCAGACCACAGACCAGACCTGATCCTCCTACAACCACACCAGGACCCAGTCCACCACCAGACCACAGACCAGACCTGATCCCCCTACAACCACACCAGGACCCAGTCCACCACCAGACCACAGACCAGACCTGATCCTCCTACAACCACACCAGGACCCAGTCCACCACCAGACCACAGACCAGACCTGATCCCCCTACAACCACACCAGGACCCAGTGCACCACCAGACCACAGACCAGACCTGATCCTCCTACAACCACACCAGGACCCAGTCCACCACCAGACCCTAGACCAGACCTGATCCCCCTACAACCACACCAGGACCCAGTCCACCACCAGACCACAGACCAGACCTGATCCTCCTACAACCACACCAGGACCCAGTCCACCACCAGACCACAGACCAGACCTGATCCCCCTACAACCACACCAGGACCCAGTCCACCACCAGACCACAGACCAGACCTGATCCTCCTACAACCACACCAGGACCCAGTCCACCACTAGACCACAGACCAGACCTGATCCTCCTACAACCACACCAGGACCCAGTGCACCACCAGACCACAGACCAGACCTGATCCTCCTACAACCACACCAGGACCCAGTCCACCACCAGACCACAGACCAGACCTGATCCCCCTACAACCACACCAGGACCCAGTCCACCACCAGACCACAGACCAGACCTGATCCTCCTACAACCACACCAGGACCCAGTCCACCACCAGACCACAGACCAGACCTGATCCCCCTACAACCACACCAGGACCCAGTCCACCACCAGACCACAGACAAGACCTGATCCTCCTACAACCACACCAGGACCCAGTCCACCACTAGACCACAGACCAGACCTGATCCTCCTACAACCACACCAGGACCCAGTCCACCACCAGACCACAGACAAGACCTGATCCTCCTACAACCACACCAGGACCCAGTCCACCACCAGACCACAGACCAGACCTGATCCTCCTACAACCACACCAGGACCCAGTCCACCACCAGACCACAGACCAGACCTGATCCCCCTACAACCACACCAGGACCCAGTCCACCACCAGACCACAGACAAGACCTGATCCTCCTACAACCACACCAGGACCCAGTCCACCACCAGACCACAGACCAGACCTGATCCTCCTACAACCACACCAGGACCCAGTCCACCACCAGACCACAGACCAGACCTGATCCTCCTACAACCACACCAGGACCCAGTGCACCACCAGACCACAGACCAGACCTGATCCTCCTACAACCACACCAGGACCCAGTCCACCACCAGACCACAGACCAGACCTGATCCTCCTACAACCACACCAGGACCCAGTGCACCACCAGACCACAGACCAGACCTGATCCCCCTACAACCACACCAGGACCCAGTCCACCACCAGACCACAGACCAGACCTGATCCTCCTACAACCACACCAGGACCCAGTGCACCACCAGACCACAGACCAGACCTGATCCTCCTACAACCACACCAGGACCCAGTCCACCACTAGACCACAGACCAGACCTGATCCTCCTACAACCACACCAGGACCCAGTGCACCACCAGACCACAGACCAGACCTGATCCCCCTACAACCACACCAGGACCCAGTCCACCACCAGACCACAGACCAGACCTGATCCCCCTACAACCACACCAGGACCCAGTCCACCACCAGACCACAGACCAGACCTGATCCTCCTACAACCACACCAGGACCCAGTGCACCACCAGACCACAGACCAGACCTGATCCTCCTACAACCACACCAGGATCCAGTCCACCACCAGACCCTAGACCAGACCTGATCCCCCTACAACCACACCAGGACCCAGTCCACCACCAGACCACAGACTAGACCTGATCCTCCTACAACCACACCAGGACCCAGTCCACCACCAGACCCTAGACCAGACCTGATCCCCCTACAACCACACCAGGACCCAGTCCACCACCAGACCACAGACCAGACCTGATCCCCCTACAACCACACCAGGACCCAGTGCACCACCAGACCACAGACCAGACCTGATCCTCCTACAACCACACCAGGACCCAGTCCACCACCAGACCACAGACCAGACCTGATCCCCCTACAACCACACCAGGACCCAGTCCACCACCAGACCACAGACAAGACCTGATCCTCCTACAACCACACCAGGACCCAGTCCACCACTAGACCACAGACCAGACCTGATCCTCCTACAACCACACCAGGACCCAGTGCACCACCAGACCACATACCAGACCTGATCCTCCTACAACCACACCAGGACCCAGTCCACCACCAGACCACAGACCAGACCTGATCCTCCTACAACCACACCAGGACCCAGTGCACCACCAGACCACAGACCAGACCTGATCCTCCTACAACCACACCAGGACCCAGTCCACCACCAGACCCTAGACCAGACCTGATCCCCCTACAACCACACCAGGACCCAGTCCACCACCAGACCCTAGACCAGACCTGATCCCCCTACAACCACACCAGGACCCAGTCCACCACCAGACCACAGACCAGACCTGATCCTCCTACAACCACACCAGGACCCAGTCCACCACCAGACCCTAGACCAGACCTGATCCCCCTACAACCACACCAGGACCCAGTCCACCACCAGACCCTAGACCAGACCTGATCCCCCTACAACCACACCAGGACCCAGTCCACCACCAGACCACAGACCAGACCTGATCCTCCTACAACCACACCAGGATCCAGTCCACCACCAGACCCTAGACCAGACCTGATCCCCCTACAACCACACCAGGACCCAGTCCACCACCAGACCCTAGACCAGACCTGATCCCCCTACAACCACACCAGGACCCAGTCCACCACCAGACCACAGACCAGACCTGATCCTCCTACAACCACACCAGGACCCAGTCCACCACCAGACCACAGACCAGACCTGATCCTCCTACAACCACACCAGGACCCAGTCCACCACCAGACCCTAGACCAGACCTGATCCTCCTACAACCACACCAGGACCCAGTCCACCACCAGACCCTAGACCAGACCTGATCCCCCTACAACCACACCAGGACCCAGTGCACCACCAGACCTTAGACCAGACCTGATCCTCCTACAACCACACCAGGACCCAGTCCACCACCAGACCACAGACCAGACCTGATCCCCCTACAACCACACCAGGACCCAGTCCACCACCAGACCCTAGACCAGACCTGATCCTCCTACAACCACACCAGGACCCAGTCCACCACCAGACCACAGACCAGACCTGATCCTCCTACAACCACACCAGGACCCAGTCCACCACCAGACCACAGACCAGACCTGATCCTCCTACAACCACACCAGGATCCAGTCCACCACCAGACCCTAGACCAGACCTGATCCCCCTACAACCACACCAGGACCCAGTCCACCACCAGACCCTAGACCAGACCTGATCCTCCTACAACCACACCAGGACCCAGTCCACCACCAGACCCTAGACCAGACCTGATCCTCCTACAACCACACCAGGACCCAGTCCACCACCAGACCCTAGACCAGACCTGATCCCCCTACAACCACACCAGGACCCAGTCCAGCACCAGACCCTAGACCAGACCTGATCCCCCTACAACCACACCAGGACCCAGTCCACCACCAGACCACAGACCAGACCTGATCCTCCTACAACCACACCAGGATCCAGTCCACCACCAGACCCTAGACCAGACCTGATCCCCCTACAACCACACCAGGACCCAGTCCACCACCAGACCCTAGACCAGACCTGATCCCCCTACAACCACACCAGGACCCAGTCCACCACCAGACCACAGACCAGACCTGATCCTCCTACAACCACACCAGGACCCAGTCCACCACCAGACCCTAGACCAGACCTGATCCCCCTACAACCACACCAGGACCCAGTCCACCACCAGACCTTAGACCAGACCTGATCCTCCTACAACCACACCAGGACCCAGTCCACCACCAGACCACAGACCAGACCTGATCCCCCTACAACCACACCAGGACCCAGTCCACCACCAGACCCTAGACCAGACCTGATCCTCCTACAACCACACCAGGACCCAGTCCAGCACCAGACCACAGACCAGACCTGATCCTCCTACAACCACACCAGGACCCAGTCCACCACCAGACCACAGACCAGACCTGATCCTCCTACAACCACACCAGGACCCAGTCCACCACCAGACCCTAGACCAGACCTGATCCTCCTACAACCACACCAGGACCCAGTCCACCACCAGACCCTAGACCAGACCTGATCCCCCTACAACCACACCAGGACCCAGTCCAGCACCAGACCCTAGACCAGACCTGATCCCCCTACAACCACACCAGGACCCAGTCCACCACCAGACCACAGACCAGACCTGATCCCCCTACAACCACACCAGGACCCAGTCCACCACCAGACCACAGACCAGACCTGATCCCCCTACAACCACACCAGGACCCAGTCCAGCACCAGACCCTAGACCAGACCTGATCCCCCTACAACCACATTTGGATCCAGTCTCCCATTATTTTATTTTATTTATTTTTTATCATTTATTTTATTTTATTTTATTTGTGCAGGTTAGGAGAAATATTTTATGCTCATATTACGTGTGTGTGTTGCGTTTATGTGTGACTTGTGGGTTTGTGGTCTGGTGGACTTGATAAGGTTTCTTCATTACATTTCTCCCGTCATCGACCTCCACCTCCGGCCTGAATAGAATCCAGGTCAGTAAATCTGTCCACAGAGACCTGTGGGTCTGCAGCAGCTGTCCTGCTGGACTGCTGTGTTCCTGCCAGGAATGTGGACTGGTTCTGCCATTCCTCAACGCGGACCCGTCTCAGTCCAGTTTCATAACAGTGGAACACGATACCAGCTCTGATCTGAGCAGGACGCCCTTCAACTGCTGCAATAACTATTGTTTTAAACAGTTTTTTAAAATCCAGTCTTTTTTCTGTCTCACATGCTGTGTTGATGAATTTACTGCCTGCCGGTGACCTTCCCGCAGAAAAACTACAATAAAACCGTCCGACAACAAGAGCAGGTTTGTTTGTTTTTGTTAGCTCATCAGGCTAATGGAGCTGGATATGTTTAGCCTCGCTCCTAGATCCCCCCCACCTCCACACCCACTGGTTCTGATATTAATGTGGTTTTCCTGAGTCTGATCAATCAGCTTTTTATAAGTTTCATCTGGCTCTTCTAACAACGGCTGTGCATTGTTGTCTCCCCTAGCAACGGTGTTGCCGTGGGTTTATATGCGGTCCTGCAGGGTGACCCGTTGGGTGTGCGTGTGCTATCTCTGGAGGTTTTAGTCCGTTTCTATTTCTGGACTTGTGGTGGAAAATACTCTGGTCTTGAGAAGTTGTAATACATTTATGAGTCAACTGTCTTCTTACAATGAACATTTTATTATAAACTAATACAAGCACACGCTGGAGCTTGGAGAGAGAACTCTCTCTCCAGATGCTGAAGTAACACCCGATTATAAACCATGCTTAACTCCTCCTAGTTGCTGAGCACACCATATGAAACAATCATTATCTCTTATTTAAGACTAAACTGAACTCACTAAGCATCAATCACTCACTATATTACTTTATTACCTTTAACCTCTAACCTTTAGACAACTGGTCAACCAAGCAGTTGACAAAAACAGATGCCCTGCAGGAAACTCTTCCTGTCTCAGACTTTGTCTGCACATTCCAGACAAGGATCATATGACTTAAAGAAAGCTTTGTGCATAGACACAAAACACAGCAGGATCACAGCAAATCAATGCATATATGTCTAATACTTAATACAAACCAAACTCATAACAATTTTCCCCAACACTCTCCCTCCTCTTGGTCCTACAGGACCAACAATAAGAAGAGAAATTGTTATCAGAACGCAAAAATACATACAGAAGACAACATTCTCAAAACATCAGGAGCCTCATGCCTGTCGGGTTTTAAAAGAATCTTTCAGAAATTACAATAGTGAGGAGCCATTCACTTCAGCTTCACACTGATCTTGCTTGAGAGCGAAGGCTGGTCTTCAGGTGTGAGAGTAGACTATCTCACTTACCCACGCAACCACAGGGATTATTCTGCCCTTTGTTGGGTGGTGCGTTATTCTTCTGTAATTTCAGACTGAAGAGCTTCAGGAGGTTCAAGCAATCTGTAGTGCCAAGCAGCTCACTCTGCGACCTTTACCGCTGTCTGGGTCGTCAGGAAAACCTGAAATGGCCTAAACCATCGATGTTGGTTCCAGCGCTGATGTTTAAAGCTTCTTATCAGGACAAAATCTCCAGGCTGAAGTGAATAGAGCTGCGTAGATGCTGATTCATGAAGGGCAGCTTTCACCTGTGTGCAAATGCCTGAAAAGGGTTCTTATGAGGTTAGGACAATATGTTAAAACATTACTTTCACACAGAGCTGTGTCTGAACAGGCAGTCTTGGAAGGAACCATGCCCACTTGGGTGAGGGTCCTGCAAAAAGAATCACAAAAAAGCCCATGTTTCCATGTTACGCATGCGCATGTACATCAGAACCAGAAAAAGTACTTTTGGTCCAAGGAAGACCTGAAAAGAGAGCCAGAAGGAAATTTCCCCGTCTGCAACCTGTGGGAGGAAAACATTCAGGAAAATGGCATCCAGAAAGTCATTCATAAGAGAGCGCCAAAACATGGACTTGTTTTCAGCTAAAGAGTAAGCTCAAGTAACGAGAACTGAGACGGGAGAGCTGCAGCCTCCACCGCGTCACAGTCAGAGCAAACAGCATCAAAAGGAAAATCAAGTCAGGGTCAACTAGAGGTCGGTCAGGGGCCAGGCCTGGGGGGTGCAGAGGATAGTCAGTTTCAGCTAAACAGTCATGGAGTAAAACATGAACAATACAAAGCAACAGTTAGGGCCACTCATTTATCTGGTAGGTAATCATTCAAAGTAACCAAATTCATTTAATTACTTATTGCAAAGTTCCTATCAGGTCGTCTCATCTTAACCAACAACCAGAAAAAATCCTCTAGTACTGCATAGCAGAACATGTGTCAAACTGGACTCCCAGCAGTCTGACCAACACTTATCCATGCTGGAATTTCCTTTCTGATTTACTGCTCGTGTTGTTTATGTCATGTCTGCTAAATGACAGAAGCAGAACCACACTGAAGAATCTCTGCATATATTAAATAAAGCTCATTCAGAACTGTTGATTTAATCTCTCTCAGACTCCAACAGACCCATTCAGGAGCAACACACACAAAACTGAGATCATAATAAGACTGGCTTTCTATTCCAAATATATTGTAAACATAAGCATAAGCATAAAGCAACAAGATGTAAACCCATCTTTAACAGCTGGACTTCAGGTACTGAACAGCCAGAGACCTTCAGGTCATAATAAAGCTGTTTGTTTTCTATCTACATTTGAACTTAAGCAGCATTTAGAAACAAACTTCTAATACTGATGGCAAAACTGTCCACATCCACAACAACACGACACACGCATGTACGTGCACACACTCACAGCAGCACTTCTTCCTTAATGATTTTAATGCAAACGTGTGTAACAGAAAAGGCCAAGGCTAACGGTTTAGCATAGTTAGCTTAACTTTGGAAGTATCAATACTGTTACAAATAATCTGCCTCATATTCATGTTAATTTTGAGGACATACAGGGCTTAAATGACTTGTTTGTTTACATATTAAGCGTGTTAACTAAGAGACTGGTCTGTTTACTGGCAGCCATCGCAAGAGTTGGTTCTACTCTTTAAACAAAAATCATCTGATGTGTATTTTAACCACTGAGCATATCTGCTTTAATTCAAAATAATGAATTCAGATTAGGGATAAAACACCAGCTGTCAGCAAATAAAACACGGAGATTGTTGTACTTGTGTTGCATTCACTGAAGTCGGGAAATTACAAAACTACCTTCTTATTTAATGTCATATAGCGGCTTATTTTTTCTCTTTTGACATCTATTCTGTCTCAAACATTAAAAACTTAGTATTCATCACTTTTTTTTTTTTTTTTTATAAGGCACAGCGTGCCAGAAGTTGACTTGTCTGTATAAACTGTTCAGCTTCCCTGCAGCAGAGCAGAGATGTCTGTGTCATTGTTCAGTTGCAGAAGTCTGCAGGAGTGCAAAATTTTATGCATGCTCATAAATGTGGTATAAAGCTAAGCAGAAACAGTGAGTAAATGTTTGGTTGTAGGGCCTCATTCCTTGGCCTGGTCTTGTGGATAATCATTCAGCTCGTATCACTCGATCTGCTCAGGAGTCAGACGCGCCACAGCCACCATGCTCTCCTCCAATCAGCATACAATCAGAAATTCATGCCAGGAAGTGCCCGACACATGTTCATCAAAGCTTCCTGGTAGATAAATCAGATTCATATGTGTAATTAATTAAGAGTAACATGTAAAGGATCAGACAGTAGGCAAAAGTTCAAGGAAGGAGATCCAGGTTTTCCACAGAGAACTGAGTGAACCGAACAGTCTTTCTGACAGAATCAGGGTGCAGCTTATTCCAGAAAACATCATCTGATTCTGTAGTCGGGGTGGGATTTGTGCTGCCTGCCGGCCACATCCGTTAGTCTTTTACTTCCAGAAAATTCCACAACTGAAACACAGTCTGAGGACAAGGAGGATCCATCACCTCCAGAGGTCAAAGGTGAAAATCCAGCTCACATGTCCACCATAGGAGCCATATCCACACTGTTCACAGTCACAACCAACAGGGCTCTGCCAGACCCTCTGGTTCTGGGATCTCCAGGCCATCAGCAGCGGCCGGGTCCATGCAGCCACATCTGCATATCAGGTTCTGCTCCAGGACTCAGAGCTGACACAGAAGGGAGGTGGAATGATGCTGTAGGTTGTAGGGACCGTTTCTGCTCCAGTCTCCTGACTGACCACGCGTGACACCCAGAACTCTACGGTGACCCGGATCAAGAACTCACTCTCCCCCAGCCCCTCCTCTGAATCCCCTCAGGCAGGATAGACATTTGAGGTCCCTGTGGACCAAGCTGCATGCTGACAAGGGTTTAGAAGGGAAAGCTGCAATGCGTCCAACACCATACAGCAGACGAGCTTTTGAGACTGAACCATTTGGTCATGTGGTGTATTTTCTTCTCCAGTAAGGGGAAAATAAAGATCATAGCCTCATAATTATAATAGTTTTCTTCTGAATCCTGTGGCAAACATATTATGTGGACCATGTTCTGTGCTGTGAACACCATGTAACTTGAATATTACATTGTAATTGTGTGTGTGAGAGACTATATTATCAGTGGATTCATAACTCAGTTCTCTCCTGGGAAAGCTGAACATGATCTTGCTAAGAAGATACACTTGTTCTGAGAACTTCTCTTCTCGCCGTTAGCTCACATTTAGCTAAAGTGAACTTATTGCAAGGGAAATTTACTCTAGCACGTTGGTTCATCATTTCTATTTTAAGGTCAAGAATTTTCTTTTTTTCCTAACATTATGCTTATTTTCAGCATCCTTCAGCTGCATTATTTATTTCCAGTTTATCTAGATTTATTTAGACATGCTAGGCGTAAATTATTAATAGCAGTAGTAAAGGAATAAAAATCACCTTATGAATGTCTGAAAGGGAACAGACAGAAACCTAAGCTTATTGCCTACACAATGTACAGTAATTTAACATAGTAAGTTCCTAATACTATAAATCACATCTCTCACATTTCTGATTTTTCATTCTTAATATGTTGTTGCTCTTTAAAATGTTCTCAGGTGATAATAAAGAATTGCTTTTCCTTAGGAAAAGGTTTCCACATTCATACAGGGAGTGGCTTTTATGCTCTTCTAAAAGCTTTAGGAAGAAAAGCACAAGCAGCTATTTTACACAGGATTTATATGTTTGTTTCTGCCTAACATGCTATGACATCATCTCCTTCAGTGAGCAGAAGGCATTTAATGAACACTTTTTCCTCACTTCCCTCTCTCATACATTTTTTGTTGTTTTTTTTTCTTTTCTTTTTTTTTTTTTTTTTCTTACTGCAGTAAATTAGATTTTACACAAACAATTCACTTCAACAGTTGGATGAATGCATGTGAATGGGTCGTGCCCCCACGTTTGTCTACCCCCACACAAGCTTCTAGGCTCTCCTGCGAGAGTCCGGTGTGGCTTCACAAGACGTGGTTTTAATTCTCCACACAATCAGTCCAATCAAGTTTAACACAGGAAATTTTACACAACCACCCCAGTTTCCCCTCACATGAAGACAGAGATTTCAACTTCTTAATGGTGCTGTACATCAACCTCCTACTGCAAAGGAACTAGTTCTGTTTCCAGCGGATGTACACAGAGGGTCAATCCCACACCTTTGTAGAATTATCAGGCAAAATTCTCAATGTCTCCAGAAACCAGCCCACACAGTTTCTTCTCTGTTCCTCCTCACTCAAGATGGCTTTCCTCTCAGTTTTCTAACTCAAGATTGGCCTGGTCTTGCTTCTCGAGCTCACAGGACTTACTGACTAATTTACTGGTCTCGGTCTTGTAACTCACAAGATTTACTGGTCTGGTCTTGCTACGTCTAGCTCACAGCACTTACGACTTGGTCTTGTTACTCACGATTTTTAACTTAAACTTTAACTTAAACTTAACTTAAACTCACAGGATTTTATTTATGACGTCAACCTGATCTCGTCTTAAGTTATTCTCTTATCCCTTGAGTTATTCTTTCGATGAGGAGGTGAGGAGGAGAATCCCTGTCACAATGAGAATAATGAAGACAATTGACCACAAAACAGAAAAATATTGTGATTATTAATTAAAATATTGATTATTAATTTGTGATAAATTTCTAGTAATGTTTGACTCCAGTTTGAGTCTGAAAATTAATGTAAATTTAGAATAACACTTCTCACCATTGTCTTTTCACACTGGTTCAGAAGGAGTCCTGGCGTAGTCGACCACGGGTGGGAGAAAGACGTCCTGTCCTCTGAAATTCTCTAATTGAGGTTCTTAGGATGAATCTGTGCATTCAGGTGGCCAACCCGTCTATTCCCAACCTGGGCGGACTGACGCAGGATCCCGAGACGAGCCCCCAAAAACTGTGGTGGAAAATACTCTGGTCTTGAGAAGTTGTAATACATTTATGAGTCAACTGTCTTCTTACAATGAACATTTTATTATAAACTAATACAAGCACACGCTGGAGCTTGGAGAGAGAACTCTCTCTCCAGATGCTGAAGTAACACCCGATTATAAACCATGCTTAACTCCTCCTAGTTGCTGAGCACACCATATGAAACAATCATTATCTCTTATTTAAGACTAAACTGAACTCACTAAGCATCAATCACTCACTATATTACTTTATTACCTTTAACCTCTAACCTTTAGACAACTGGTCAACCAAGCAGTTGACAAAAACAGATGCCCTGCAGGAAACTCTTCCTGTCTCAGACTTTGTCTGCACATTCCAGACAAGGATCATATGACTTAAAGAAAGCTTTGTGCATAGACACAAAACACAGCAGGATCACAGCAAATCAATGCATATATGTCTAATACTTAATACAAACCAAACTCATAACAATTTTCCCCAACAGACTTCTTAGATGTGAAGCGATGACACGCTGTCCTATTTGAGCATTTAAAAGGAATCTGAATGATCCGGATCTGGTCTGATGTAGTCCTGCTCCAGTGTCTGTCGGCTGCATGGAGAGTCTTTCATGAAGAGAGGAAGATCTGAAATGATGAAGATGATGAAACTTTTCACATTCAGGTTTATAACTGAACCTCAGACCCGACACTGTACACTTTATTTCCAGGTTGGAGACCCTGATCTGGCAACCCGTCGGCCATGTCATCTACAGCAGAGGCCTGGTGGTCCTCATGCTCTGCACATATCAGGACCTGATCTGTCCTCGTGTTCATGCTCCTACAAACGCCTTCTAACTTCAGATCTTGCTGCTTTACCTGCTTCATAGATCTGGTCCTTTCTTTTATCTTCCTTTTGTACGAGTGTTGCTTTTGTTAGTCTTGATTCTGTCTTCAGTGTGACGGTTTCATTGTGATGGTTTGCTGTTAGAGGGACATACGGCTGCTTCATGGCCTGCAGCTCAGTGATCTCAGTGGACTTCCTAGTTAAGAAAAGGACAAATACAAATAAACAAAAAAATTAATAAAGAAACAGAAGCAGAAGGAAGAATCTAAAAGAAGAAAAACCTTAAAAAATCAGCAACGTACCAGGTTAGGTATAAGGACAGATACCAGGTTAGGTATCAGGATAGATACCAGGTTAGATATCAGGATAGATACCAGGTTAGGTATAAGGACAGATACCAGGTTAGATATCAGGATAGATACCAGGTTAGATATCAGGATAGATACCAGGTTAGGTATAAGGACAGATACCAGGTTAGATATCAGGATAGATACCAGGTTAGGTATAAGGACAGATACCAGGTTAGATATCAGGATAGATACCAGGTTAGATATCAGGATAGATACCAGGTTAGGTATAAGGACAGATACCAGGTTAGATATCAGGATAGATACTAGGTTAGATATTAGGTTAGATACCAGGTTAGGTATAAGGACAGATACCAGGTTAGGTATCAGGATAGATACCAGGTTAGATACCAGGATAGATACCAGGTTAGGTATAAGGACAGATACCAGGTTAGATATCAGGATAGATACTAGGTTAGATATTAGGTTAGATACCAGGTTAGGTATAAGGACAGATACCAGGTTAGGTATCAGGATAGATACCAGGTTAGATATCAGTAAGATACTAGGTTAGATATTAGGTCAGATGCCAGGTTAGATATCAGGTGAGATACCAGGTTAGATGTCAGGATAGATACCAGGTTAGATATCAGGTTAGATACCAGGTTAGATATCAGGACAGATACCAGGTTAGATATCAGGTTAGATACCAGGTTAGATATCAGGACAGATACCAGGTTAGATATCGGTCAGATGCCTGGTTAGATATCAGGATAGATACCAGGTTAGATATCAGGATAGATACCAGGTTAGATATCGGTTAGATACCAGGTTAGATATCAGGATAGATACCAGGTTAGATATCAGGTCAGATGCCCGGTTAGATATCAGGATAGATACCAGGTTAGATATCAGGTCAGATACCAGGTTAGATATCGATCAGATACCAGGTTAGGTATCAGGACAGATACCAGGTTAGATATCGGTCAGATACTAGGTTAGATATCAGGTCAGATACCAGGTTAGGTATCAGGACAGATACCAGGATAGATATCGGTCAGATATCAGGTTAGATATCATGTCAGATACCCGGTTAGATATCAGGATAAATACCTGGTTAGATATCAGGATAGAAACCAGGTTAGACATCAGGATAGAAACCAGGTTAGATATCGGTCAGATACCAGGTTAGGTATCAGGACAGATACCAGGTTAGATATCAAGTCAGATACCACGTTAGATATCGGTCAGATACCAGGTTAGATATCAGGACAGATACCAGGTTAGATATCGGGTCAGATACCAGGTTAGATATCAGGACAGATACCAGGTTAGATATCGGTCAGATACCAGGTTAGATATAAGGTCAGATACCCGGTTAGATATCGGTCAGATGCCAAGTTAGATATCAGGATAGATACCAGGTTATATATCAGGATAGATACCAGGTTATATATCAGGATAGATACCAGGTTAGATATCTGTCAGATGCCAAGTTAGATATCAGGATAGATACCAGGTTAGATATCGGTTAGATACCAGGTTAGATATTGGTCAGATATCAGGTTAGATATTGGTCAGATACCAGGTTAGATATAAGGTCAGATACCAGGTTAGATATCAGGATAGATACCTGGTTATATATCAGGATAGATACCAGGTTAGATATTGATCAGATACCAGGTTAGATATATAGATAGATACCAGGTTAGATATCAGGATAGATACCAGGTTAGGTATAAGGACAGATACCAGGTTAGGTATCAGGATAGATACCAGGTTAGATATCAGTAAGATACTAGGTTAGATATTAGGTTAGATACCAGGTTAGGTATAAGGACAGATACCAGGTTAGGTATCAGGATAGATACCAGGTTAGATATCAGTAAGATACTAGGTTAGATATTAGGTCAGATGCCAGGTTAGATATCAGGTGAGATACCAGGTTAGATGTCAGGATAGATACCAGGTTAGATATCAGGTCAGATACCAGGTTAGATATCAGGACAGATACCAGGTTAGATATCGGTCAGATGCCCGGTTAGATATCAGGATAGATACCAGGTTAGATATCAGGATAGATACCAGTTTAGATATCGGTCAGATGCCCGGTTAGATATCAGGATAGATACCATGTTAGATATCAGGACAGATTCCAGGTTAGATATCAGGATAGATACCAGGTTAGATATCTGGACAGATACCAGGTTAGATATCAGGATAGATACCAGGTTAGATATCGGTCAGATACCAGGTTAGATATCAGGACAGATACCAGGTTAGATATCAGGATAGATACCAGGTTAGATATCAGGATAGATACCAGGTTAGATATCAGGTCAGATGCCCGGTTAGATATCAGGATAGATACCAGGTTAGATATCAGGTCAGATACCAGGTTAGATATCGATCAGATACCAGGTTAGGTATCAGGACAGATACCAGGTTAGATATCGGTCAGATACTAGGTTAGATATCAGGTCAGATACCAGGTTAGGTATCAGGACAGATACCAGGATAGATATCGGTCAGATATCAGGTTAGATATCATGTCAGATACCCGGTTAGATATCAGGATAAATACCTGGTTAGATATCAGGATAGAAACCAGGTTAGACATCAGGATAGATACCAGGTTAGATATCGGTCAGATACCAGGTTAGGTATCAGGACAGATACCAGGTTAGATATCAAGTCAGATACCAGGTTAGATATCGGTCAGATACCAGGTTAGATATAAGGTCAGATACCCGGTTAGATATCGGTCAGATGCCAGGTTAGATATCAGGATAGATACCAGGTTATATATCAGGATAGATACCAGGTTATATATCAGGATAGATACCAGGTTAGATATTGGTCAGATATCAGGTTAGATATTGGTCAGATACCAGGTTAGATATAAGGTCAGATACCAGGTTAGATATCAGGATAGATACCTGGTTATATATCAGGATAGATACCAGGTTAGATATTGATCAGATACCAGGTTACATATATAGATAGATACCAGGTTAGATATCAGGATAGATACCAGGTTAGATATCGGTCAGATACTAGGTTAGAAATCAGGTCAGATACCAGGTTAGGTATCAGGACAAATACCAGTTTAGATATCGGTCAGTTACCCGGTTAGATATCAGGATAGATACCTCGTTAGATATCAGGATAGATACCAGGTTAGATATTGATCAGATACCAGGTTAGATATATAGATAGATACCAGGTTAGGTATCATAATAGATACCCGGTTAGATATCGGTCAGATACCCGGTAAGATATCAGGTCAGATACCAGGTTAGGTATCAGGATAGATACCAGGTTAGATATCGGTCAGATACCAGGTTAGATATCAGGACAGATACCAGGTTAGATATTAGGATAGATACCAGGTTAGATATCAGGATAGATACCAGGTTAGATATCAGGTCAGATGCCCGGTTAGATATCAGGATAGATACCAGGTTAGATATCAGGTCAGATACCAGGTTAGATATCGATCAGATACCAGGTTAGGTATCAGGACAGATACCAGGTTAGATATCGGTCAGATACTAGGTTAGATATCAGGTCAGATACCAGGTTAGGTATCAGGACAGATACCAGGATAGATATCGGTCAGATATCAGGTTAGATATCATGTCAGATACCCGGTTAGATATCAGGATAAATACCTGGTTAGATATCAGGATAGAAACCAGGTTAGACATCAGGATAGATACCAGGTTAGATATCGGTCAGATACCAGGTTAGGTATCAGGACAGATACCAGGTTAGATATCAAGTCAGATACCACGTTAGATATCGGTCAGATACCAGGTTAGATATCAGGACAGATACCAGGTTAGATATCGGGTCAGATACCAGGTTAGATATCAGGACAGATACCAGGTTAGATATCGGTCAGATACCAGGTTAGATATAAGGTCAGATAACCGGTTAGATATCGGTCAGATGCCAAGTTAGATATCAGGATAGATACCAGGTTATATATCAGGATAGATACCAGGTTATATATCAGGATAGATACCAGGTTAGATATCTGTCAGATGCCAAGTTAGATATCAGGATAGATACCAGGTTAGATATTGGTCAGATATCAGGTTAGATATTTGTCAGATACCAGGTTAGATATAAGGTCAGATACCAGGTTAGATATATAGATAGATACCAGGTTAGATATCAGGATAGATACCAGGTTAGATATCGGTCAGATACTAGGTTAGATATCAGGTCAGATACCAGGTTAGGTATCAGGACAAATACCAGTTTAGATATCGGTCAGTTACCCGGTTAGATATCAGGATAGATACCTCGTTAGATATCAGGATAGATACCAGGTTAGATATTGATCAGATACCAGGTTAGATATATAGATAGATACCAGGTTAGGTATCATAATAGATACCCGGTTAGATATCGGTCAGATACCCGGTAAGATATCAGGTCAGATACCAGGTTAGGTATCAGGATAGATACCAGGTTAGATATCGGTCAGATACCAGGTTAGATATCAGGACAGATACCAGGTTAGATATCAGGACAGATACCAGGTTAGATATTAGGATAGATACCAGGTTAGATATAGGATAGATACCAGGCTAGATATTGATCAGATACCAGGTTAGATATATAGATAGATACCAGGTTAGGTATCATAATAGATACCCGGTTAGATATCGGTCAGATACCCGGTAAGATATCAGGTCAGATACCAGGTTAGGTATCAGGATAGATACCAGGTTAGATATCGGTCAGATACCAGGTTAGATAT
Source organism: Telmatherina bonti (assembly GCF_933228915.1). Classification (NCBI taxonomy): domain Eukaryota; kingdom Metazoa; phylum Chordata; class Actinopteri; order Atheriniformes; family Telmatherinidae; genus Telmatherina; species Telmatherina bonti. Next base: position 6,198,174 of record NC_136629.1, read on the forward strand.
CAGGACAGATACCAGGTTAGATATCAGGACAGATACCAGGTTAGATATTAGGATAGATACCAGGTTAGATATAGGATAGATACCAGGCTAGATATTAGGATAGATACCAGGTTAGATATCGGTCAGATGCCAGGTGAGATATCAGGATAGATACCAGGCTAGATATTAGGATAGATACCAGGTTAGATATCGGTCAGATGCCAGGTGAGATATCAGGATAGATACCAGGCTAGATATTAGGATAGATACCAGGTTAGATATCGGTCAGATGCCAGGTGAGATATCAGGATAGATACCAGGTTAGATATCGGTCAGATACCCGGTTGTTATTTTCATCTTCATCTTTCATCTTTTCATCTTTATCATTACTACTACTTGATGTTGAAATTTCTGCTTTTCTGTGTTTGTCCTGCTTGGCTGATGAGTGGATAGAAACTAATCCGGAAGAATCCCAGCTTGGAGCGGAGGGATTGTCTCATTCTCAAAATGAGACAACACATGGAAAGAATCATGGCGGCTTCTTCGTCTGGCTCCCGCACAACAGCGTCAGCTCAGCAGGATCCGAGCTGCTGTTGCTAAATCCACTCGTATAAAACCTCTGTGCTTGAAATCCACGTCACGTGACTGACTTCAGCCAATCACAATGCCCAGCAGGCCCTCCTCTGGTCGGCAGGTCATACCTATGTGGCCTTCGGTCACCAGGACAAACACATGGCTGGTTTAGATCAGTCGACAGAAATCCTGGTCCTGGAAGGCTGCAGCCCTGCAGGTTTTAGATGTTTCCTGCTCCAACACATCCGATTCATGCAACAGCACATCAGGCCACAATATGCCATCTGTCTGTGAACGGGCGGGGCTTGTCCATTGGCCAGTTTTGCTGCCATCTGTTCATCTAAAACGAAGGTGCGGTGGTCTATGATAGTGGCCTCAGAGGACAGGAACGTCCTTATTCTGAACTGTGTCACCATAGCAACCCTCATAATGGCCGATCGGGTAAACTGCCCTCATGTCGCCTCGATGACCCCGATGGGCCACACGAAGGTCAAAGTAGATCAACAACATAAACATGAACTTAACTCTGGTTTCTACTGACCCCACAGGTGTGTAAACACCTGAGACTCTGAGGAGGAGGAGGAGGAGGAGGAAGAAAAATACCAAAGTGTAGGCTTCCTAACAACATAAATCTGTTTTCCTCTTCATGTCTGCAGATGAAGAAGTGATCCTGATTGTTTTTGTAACGTGAGGAAATAAATATCATCATTACTATTAATGATTAATTCTCTCTTACCTGTCACTTTGTGTTTACCTGCCTTTTGCCCGGAGCAGGACCCGACCCCTACGTGGAATAATCGGGGGGCTGACATGCAGTTATGGACTCTTTCTGACATTTCATAGATCAACAATGTCAATGCAAAGCTAATCAGCTGATAAAGTTGTAGTAAAAATAGTAACGTAGACAGAGACTGGAGCACGTTCAGCTCCACACCGGGACAAAGTGTCAGGACATGTTTGAGGAAAAAGACAAAAAAAAAGTTATTTTTATTTAATTCATTAACTTCTGAAGCCCTGTTACCGATGGCAACCAGGTTACTGATGGCAACCAGGTTACCGATGGCAACTCGGTCAGGCTGCGTGTTATATAGCCACATAGCCAGATGAATGTTGGATAAAATTTTAACTAAACTAAACATAAATATTTAAGGCTCTGGGAAAATTGTAGAAAATAAACAAATAGAATTTTACATTGTAGACCTGCAACACAAGATTTCAGGTGTTTTTATTTTCCAGTTTTCCTGCAAACGTGTCTTCAGGTGTTCAATAGAACGGGATCCTGGTTGTCTGGGGTCGGGACTGCAGTCCAGGTTCTGTAATTTCACCATTAACACGACAATTTATCACGTTTTCCTTCTAAAATAAGATCACCATCACTACCACGTTGCTAAGAGACCTCTATTTTCACCTGGACATGATGACGAAGACGCTTCCTGTCCGATTGTTCACCAATCAGAGAGCTTAAACTGACATAATGTCCACATTTCTGACAACAGACTGGAGGATTTGTTCCATCACCGGGTCCAGCTGCTCCTAAACAGTTTAAGTTCCAACTGTAAAGGAAAAATCTGGAAATCTGTCATTCTTTCTTTGAGGAACTTTGTTTTAACCCTTTAAAGTCGTTTGCTATAATTTTTTAAGGCCAATTTCCAGAGACTTTAATGAAGTTTAATTAAAACCTGTGGAAATAAACATTGCTGAGCAATCTGTAATGCTGACTTTAGTTTTTTAATGCCAAAAATAAATGTTTGTTATTCAATTAATATTTCAAAATTGAACCATTTTTTCTGTATTAATGTTATCTGTATTATATGTATTATTATTATTTGGATGATTGCATGGAAATAAAAATGTGGATTCTTGTCATCATCACCCTCAGGAGCTTGTTGCATTAATTACATTACAGAAATGTAAATCTGCAGCTTTTGTTTGATGATTTTTGTAGATGTTGTACAACATAATGTGTCATGAGTGACTGTGAGATAACATCATCTGATTGAGTGGAGCCTAATCCTTTCATCCCCCTTCCTGCCGTCCTTTCATAATTCCTGTTATTTAACCTTTGTTTCATCCTTTCAGCTCAACTCGTACTGCCGCAGGCTCAGAGGAATATCATTTTTCTTTAACCTGAGCTTTTCTGGCCTTACTTTCAAACCCCAGCCTTGTAACTTTGGCATGATCATGCGTACGCTGCATGATCATTAGAGCTGCAGAATCAACAGATAATACAGGAGATTTCACATTTGTATCACCACCTACAGCAACTACTGGCACAACTAACAAAGGTCAGCCAAAGCAGGAAAAGAACATTTCAGCATTTCTTTTTAACCTTTTAATTGTGTTACTGGTGGAAACTGGGAGGAAAAATGGCACAAAAGCTTTTTTAGGGCACTTTGACTTCACTGTTCATGTTTCCTTCGTTGGAATCTATTTTCTGATGCAATCCAGAGGCAATGTCATTGATTTGGAAATCCTCAGACCAGCAGACAAGACTGTGATAAATCAGTCTGTTGCCTTTATGACCATGTGAAAATGGCATGCATGCAGTCCGAAGTCTTCTTACAACATGTCAACAGAGACGGCGTAGGTGGGAAAGCCATCAGCGGTGACAACAGAGATCCTGGCCTCTGGCCTGCATTTTTGCAGATATAAGGAGCCAGAATGTGTCTGGCTCCAGTTGGAAGGTATGGCTTAGTAATGTCACTGCAGGTGGAGCAGATTTGACTGACAGGAGGCCCTGCAGCTGTTGCACCAACTCGTGAAGTCTGTTTTTAGATGCATTAGACACCACAGAGCTCTGAACACAACACTGCTGCAGCCCAAAGAGTTTTCCAGCAGTCTCTGGCAGTGAGTGTATATCTATGATGGACAACATGACAGGATCTAAAAAAATAATAAAACACATTTTCAGGTATGAAATATGTCACATAATATCTTCATTATCCTGTTCAAACAATGGCAGTCAGTCATTCAGATGGTGGTCACAGTACTATAAAATGCTCCTCACAGCTTCATTCAGACATGCCTGTGAGAAAGAGACATGAAACACACGTGACATTTGCCATTCAGGAGAGACTAGATGGTCCATGTAGTCATGTATATCGGCCAGATCCTATTTTTTTTTTTTTTTTTTTTTATGTTGAAGTATATAAAACTGTTTAATTCACATCAGCATGATGAAGTAAAGCCCTCTAAGTCGCTGTAGAGTTACAGCTCTCCTATAAAGACATCTTGTCATAAAACTTATTAAGCTAACATTTAGCAGCTGATATGCGCTCAGTTATCTCGCTGATTACCAAAGCAAAGTTTGAACAGGGTCACAGGGTGGTGTCGTTAGCTTTTATGAGATGCAGACTAGCATCTAACGAACAAGTCAAAAGGCCAAGCTAACAGCTATCAGACCAGCTAATGGCTATCTAGCCTGTTAACAGTCTGCCTTACAGAATATATTTGATGCCTTAACAAACAGTTTGTGGTAAAACAAAGCTAAACTGAAGCTGCAGCCACTTAGACAAGAATACAGGCAGGCTAACAGCTAACGGGCTGGCTAAGAGACAACGGCTAACAGACTGACTAACAGGTTGTCAAATAGCTAACATACGGGCTAACAAGCTGTTTAACACAACAGATGACAGACGGGCTAACAGCTAACAGACTGGCTAATGGTCTGTTTAGCTAACAGACTGGCTAACAGCTAACAGACTGGCTAACGGTCTGTTTAGCTAACAGACTGGCTAACTGACTGGCTAAGAGGCTGGCTAAGAGGCTGGCTAACAGGCAGGTAGGGGAATGGGCTGATTAAGGTGTCATATAACGACACTCAAAGTGTTTTAGAAAGTTCTGAAGATACTAATTTAAAGCCCAAAACCTCAGTGTGTGGTAGAACTCAGCTAAACTTAACCTGAAGCTACATAACTGAAACTGTGATAAGGAAACTTGGTGTGTACATCTGCTGAGGGAAAATAAGGAATGACACAGGGCGGGTGTGGTGAACTAAGACCAACAGATCTGGGAGAGAAGAAAGCAAAGCAATGAGAAGATTATGAAAAAAAAGGCAAAGAATCATAAAACAAACATAAACATCATAAAACCATTTCTCTTTTTTAAATAGAGTGTTGTGTTTACTGTATACTGGGATTGACTCCCCATCATCCTTACTGGCACAAGCAGTTAAGAATAGATAGATGGATGGATTGATCTGTTTGGTTCTTCTGAGCAGAATAATATTTGTTTCTGATTTCTCTTTCTGCATGTTTAAAATCCTTCAACACACCTGAATAAGATGAAAGGGTCATTAGTTAGAATCAGGTGTGGAAATGGTTAAACCTGCAGGATGTTTGCCCTTAAGGGCCACCATCCCTATATAATGCTCTTTTTATGGAATTCATCCAACATCTGTAGTTCAGAGGAGTTAGTTGTCTTTTCATACCCTCAACATCTTTGCCAATGAGTTCAAGGGAGAAGGTTTTGGAAAAGATGATTTATGAGGTTTTTTTTATTATTAAACTGTCATCTGCAATCAGATTAATGGCAGGAAACTTCTTTAATTTTTTTTCTTTACACCTAAATCATTTTTAAAATTTAATAAAGACACAGAACACTATTATTTCAGGCTTAAGTAGTAAATTATTTTAAGTTTGCTGGTTTACAAGCTCATCTGCAGTTCAGGGGTTGGCATCTTTGGTGCTTGAGGCCCCCCTCCTGCAGGTTTTAGATCCTTACTGCTCCAGCACACCTGATTCAGATCAATTAGATCCTATAGATGGTAACTTTTGCACAATGAGCCATTAATCTAACTCAGGTGTGTGGTCAGACAGCACAAACACACACATGAACAAAGTCTCCCAGTCTCAGGTTTATCACAGAGATCAGTCAGGTTTCTATAGATGTGATTAGACTCCACATTCATATTTAAATAGTTTATTTCCTCCAACAAAAGAGGACAGAAGAGTAAATCATGCCTACATGCTCAACTAATCAAAGATCTGGACAGTTTTTCTTTTAAAATAAATGAGAAAGTGTCCAAACTTTTGATATTTTACCCAGAAAAGTTTGTAAGTTGAAGCTAAAAGCTGATTTTTAGCTTCAGAGGAACCTGACTGGTTTCCAGTCACCAGAAAAAAAAGTCTCTTATAAACATAAAACAGCAAAGCTGACCCACTTCGTGTTTTCCCAGGTTAATATTTAACTCGCAGCTGAAAATCAATCAAGCAAATAAGCTTTAAAAATAGAGGCCCTGTCAACATGAGTGGAAGTGAAAAGCCAATGGAAGCCGAAACCAGCCGACTTTCCAGCCACCAGGTGACTGTCCACCCTCTCTTATCTGTCATGCAAATGTTTCTCAATGAGCTGCTTTGCAACACAAAGACAAAGGCCCTCAGGGGCCTCATTCAGTGTTGTTTTAGTGAAAAACTGAGGCACTAAAAGGCTCTTCATCAAGCTAAATTAAATCAAACTGGATTTGTTTCACTCTTAATGTTGAAATCAGACAGAAAATTAGCTGAAATGTTTCTTTTTATTTCAGAAAATGTTTGAACAGAGTGTGTAGATGCGATAAATCCTCCCAGTCCTGCTGAGGAACAGCCGTGGGGTCCCAGCAGATCATCTGCACACCAGCAGGGGTCCATCATGCTTCTCAAATAGCAGCTGAGGCAACAGGCTGAGGAATCTCAACCATGAGGCGACACTCCCCTATCAGCTGGCCCACAGCCATGTCACGTCACAGCCCATTGGCCAGTCACAAGCTCCACTAGCCTCCTCATTGGCTGATAGACGGACCATATGATAGGATATGCAAATTGTCTCTATGTGGCAGTTGAAATCCCAGAGTGCTGAGCAACCCGAGCACTGAAAGGTAGGACGAGCACGAGAGAGGGGTGGAAGAGAAGAAGAGAAGGGGAGTGACCGCAGCATGCGCTTCTAGAAAAATCTGCTCTGCAGACCTCCCAAGTCAGAAGAAACCCAAAAGTTTCTCACTTTTCCTCCCTGGAAGTGGTTTATTGGTTATTCCATGAGTGCTGCAAGGTAAGGACAGCAGCAAGAGTCGGCTTTAGTTCCAGAAAGTCTTTTTTCATGTTTAAGAGTAAAAAGCCAAAGAAAAGGAGAGATAAATGCATTTCTGTCTCCTGTAGAGCTGCTGGAACGCTTTAGTCTGAATCAAAGTCCACGTTTTAGCTCGTAGAGTTCTGAACTAGAGGTGAAAACTGCAAGCAGAAGCCACTTTTCTAAGTGTTCTCCTCCTCTTCCTCAGTGTGCTCACGTCTTTCAGTCCATCAGCGATGCCTGGCCCCGTTATGCCCATGGATGTGGCGATGAGATTCTACCTCAGCCACTCTCCGCCTCCGCTCCGAGGCTTCCTCAGCTCCTACGAGGACCTGCACTGGGCCAAGAACAGGGCCAACCAGTCCAGCGTGCGGGGCAGGAACCAGCAGCTGTACAAGCCGCTGCGTCCCTGCCTCAGCAACCAGCAGAAGGTGGAGGACGGCGGCTGCTGGAGCAAAAACAAAGCCGGCAAGAAGAGGGTGGTGTTCGCCGACATGAAGGGCATGTCCCTCACCGCCATCCACATCTTCTCCAAGTTCGACGACGAGCTGTTCCAGAGCAAGCGGGCCGACGGTATGGCGGAGGAGCTGCAGTTCGACATGACCGACCTGGAGGCGGCCACCATGGATCTAAAGATCAGCTCGGTGCGCAGCCTGGCGCTCGACTTCAAACAGCCCTCCACCGACTACCTGGACTTCCGGAACCGCCTGATCCAGAACTCCGTCTGCCTGGAGAACTGCTCGCTGCAGGAGCGCTCGCTGACTGGCACCGTCAAGGTGAGGAACATCGGGTTCGAGAAGGTGGTCCACCTGCGCGTCACCTTCGATTCGTGGGCCAGTTTCTCCGACGTGGACTGCACCTTCATGAACAACGTGTACGGCTGCCAGGACTCCGACACCTTCACGTTCGTTCTGGAGCTGCCCGCCTTCATCCCCCCACAAAACCGGGTCGAGTTCTGCATCTGCTTCAAGGTCCAGGACCAGGTCTTCTGGGACAATAACGATGGGAAGAACTACAGGCTGAAACACGTGGGCTGGAGCGGCGAGGACATGGACACGACTTCTGCTGGGCAGAAGAAGCCTTCGGAGCAGAAAGCCGGCGGCGGGAAGCTGGTGGAGCTGGAGTTCGACCAGTTCGGAAGCCCTCGCATGTCCAGCGGACTCTTCCCGGGCTGGCAGAGCTGGGGTCAGATTGACACCACAGTGCCTTACTGGTGAATGCACCAGGAAGTGGGATGGACTGGTTTTGGTATGACGGACACTGACAGGGCATCGGGTCCCAACCCGGACCTGGGTTTTAGCTCGACTGTCTCTCAGCCAGCAAATAAACTGAAACGTCTCTGCTTGTCTGAGCGGAGCACGAACACCAAGCAGACAAACAGAAATGTAAGCTGCAAAACTGACCTGCTTGTGGTTGTGACCGGGTTCGGCCCGGGGAATGATGGAGGAGGAGGGAAGCATAGCTCTGTTGTAAAATATTCATGTGCCTTCACGCCGTGCCTCCCCACTAAAATCCAAACCCTTTGAGATCCATGAGGAAGTCGGGGCCCCTTTTGCGGGCCCTGCTGGGATTGGTGGAATACGCTCTGGTTGAGATGTCCCTGCAATGGGAGGTCTGCGAGCTGCGGAGCTGATAAGTCCTTCATATTGAAGGGAAGCTGGGGGAGTGCATGGCCACATAAGCCTGTCAGCTGATTCTTATGACTAACAAATCCCACATGACTCAAAATGGCCTCAGCTTTCTGAAATGGGAGCCATGCAATCCTTTTCTTTCCCTCCGGGGTGTAAGTTGCACGTTTGTCTGGTAAAATGTCACTTTGAGGTGAGTTTGTAGAAGGAACTGAGCTGCTGTCTGCAGACGTCTGGAGAATGTCTCTGCATGTGATTGGTTGCTTCCGACGAGGAAGGAGTTTGGAAAAACTTGTGGTTCTGGGATGTTCAGAGGAAAACGGTGTAAAGACGATGATGTGTGTACAGAATGTGTGGCTGGGATGTAGATTTTTCTTTTTTTTTAAAAATAAAACAACTGTTTCTCACTGTGAAGAAAGCTCTACGCCCAGCATTGATGTCTCACTTGAAGGTGTGTGTTGCTGACATGCACCATGTTGGTTGTTTCCTTTATGAAATAAATTTGTATATTTGTGCTAACGTGTCTCCAGTCTCAAGACCCTTTTGTTTGTTCCATCTTTAACTACTAAAATGCAAAAAAGTGTTAAAACACTTTTTTCAGATAAATGAATCATGTTTACAAAGAGATTTTCTGACTTTTAAACACCAAAATATCACATAAAAACTCATGAAGTTTTATCAGTAAATCCTTAAAAAAATAAAAATAAAAATAAATAGGCTCAAACCTTCATATGAGATGAAAGTTATTCAACTTTCATTATGTCACGTATGTTTGTAAACACAGGACAAAAATATTTCCCATGTTTACAAACATTTCTTTGTAAACACGGCCCCGCCCCCTCACCATACATCAAAGAGGTTGAGCGGTCATGTGACCCGTAACAACACGCCTTAAATACCAAACACTGTTTCACAACACAAGAAGTTGCAACCACTTCTGTCTGTGGTGAGTGATGATGTCATTTCCTGTTCGCACCGCGAGACGATCTACGTTGCAGCGGGACGGAAGAGACGTAAAGAGTTTTTGGTCGGTTCCAACTCACCTCGCCAATATTTTCATTTGAAGACGGTTCCATGGACCTGATTGGCTGATTGGATCACCTCCATTTATGGACAGGCTGAATATTTAGGGTGCATATGTAGGGAAGGTGGATAGTATGTCTATAGATATTTATATATATATATATATACACATACAACCCCCCCCCCCCCCCCCCCCCCCCCCCATGCCAGCCCACCAAATGTGGGTCAAGACTCGAGTCCGTTTGGGGGCGGAAATCCAGACTTTCAGGCAGGAGGTGAGTAAGTGACACGTTCTTTAGAACTGATTCTGATCTGAAGGGTCGAATCTTCTGCTGCTCGGCACATAGGGGGCGGGACTTTAGTTTGATGGACACACCATGTGGCCAATCCCAGACAGGACAGAAGACAGAAGACAGGGACAGTGTAGCGATGCGGACCAGCTCCGGAAAGGAGGATCCACGAACTCCGAGTCTACCCAGGAACTCTGGCTGACGGACTCGGAACCGAGCTTTTTGTTCAGAACTTTTCATGCATACCAGCATCATGAAGTGATGATGACGAGTGATGAAGATGAGAAAAACAACAGTTTATAAAGAAAGTCACAAACAAAACAAGTCAACGCAGGATGAAGAGAAAATCCAGAAAACAAGATGAAACCAGGAGCCACGAGTCCGTTTCACAGTCCAGTGATCCGGGATCTGAGACCATGGGAGGTCTGGTCTGATCAGCCTGGTTTAACTGGTTTCAGGGACAGCAAACCAAGCCAAGGAGGAGCGACTAATACCATGCAGTAGTCAGTAATCCCTCTGACCACCGGGCCATGAGGTGGATCACAGATTAACTGCTGCTGGAAGATTAAACTCTGTGCTGCATGAGCGTCCTCCCCGGTCAGCAAGCAGGGAAACAAACAACACAAATAAACACAAACCTAAACAAGCAGAACTTCTACTGTCAGGTAGCTGCGGCCAAATCGTCCAACAAGCTCTGAAAGCCTCCAAACGGACCAGATCCTGAACCCTCAGCGCTCTCTGCAGGAGGAGGCCGCAGGCATCATGCCTCACACCATGCCACTGCTCATCTGTTGCTGTTGGGAATGGAAGAAATGGACTTTGTCTGCCACCTTAGACCTGTCCAGCTTGGCTGTCCCTCCTGAAACCAAGCGGAGGGGTCTGCAGATGTGAGGGGTGTGTCTGAGGAGCGTCACCCCTCTCATCGCTGCCTAAACTCGGCTTCAGACTTTAATTATAAAAGTTATAAAACCTGGTTGTAAACCTGCTTTCTGTGATTCCACCTGCAGCTTCAGCAGCCGCTACCTGCTGGCAGGTCACGTGACATGAATAAAAGTCATTCCTGTCATCCCCAGTCCGTGTGTTTTCATATCTGGCTGAATTTGCAGGTCCTTACATAAATCATGAGAGCTCCGGCTCACCGATTCCAGATCTCTGTTTAATGTACGCCTGGAATCAGGATGAAAGCCGGTGAAAGTCTCTGCTGCCTGCAGCAGCTTTGCCTCGGCTTTTATTCAGACCCACTTTGTCTGTGCTGTGTTCCTGCTGGATTCATATTCAGCAGGAAGAATGCCGACTCTGGCACGCACGCAGGAAAGTCCTCCGGCCAGAGAGGAGAGAACTACAGCTTGCTTTGCCTTTATATAAGAACCGTTGCACTCAGCATCTTCAGGGTATAGATTGTCCTCCTGCTCAACCAGCAAACACATTTTCCCAACCAGCAACATGCAACCAACAAGTCCACCTGTTTTATCTTAATCTGAACCAGCATGCGGAGCTTTTAATCCCAGTCTGCAGGCAGACGTGATGTTTCAGCCTCAGATGGCAGATTATCAGGCTGAAATGATGTAAAATGAACGAATCATGATGACCAGTCAGAAGAAGAAAACAGGATTTATGGCTGACAGAACTTTATAGGAACAGATTACAGATTGTTGGCTTTATTCCAGACATGGAGGATCGATATTTCACTGCTTTTCTCATCATCTGGTGATCTGTTCTGGTGGTAGAAGAGACAGACCTGATGGGGGGGTGAGGGTTAAGATAACGAGAATGATGTTGGTCCCAGTGTGGAGCCCTGAGGAACACCGTCAGACCTGGGGGGGGATGATGGTTAACATAGAGAGAAGGATGGTCCCAGTGTGGAGCCCTGAGGAACACCGTCAGACCTGGGGGGGGATGAGGGTTAACATAGAGAGGATGATGGTCCCAGTGTGGAGCCCTGAGGAACACCGTCAGACCTGGGGGGGGATGATGGTTAACATAGAGAGAAGGATGGTCCCAGTGTGGAGCCCTGAGGAACACCGTCAGACCTGGGGGGGGATGAGGGTTAACATAGAGAGGATGATGGTCCCAGTGTGGTGCCCTGAGGAACACCGTCAGACCTGGGGGGGGATGAGGGTTAACATAGAGAGGATGATGGTCCCAGTGTGGAGCCCTGAGGAACACCGTCAGACCTGGGGGGGGATGAGGGTTAACATAGAGAGGATGATGGTCCCAGTGTGGTGCCCTGAGGAACACCGTCAGACCTGGGGGGGTCCAGACGGGATGCAGACAGACGGGTGCCAAAGGGCCGACGTAGACATGGACACATCCAATGATTAACAGAGTTCAAAGCTTTGATCAGGTCAAGAAAGCAGATTCTTCTCCATAACCTGGACCTTCAGGGTTCCCCGGTGCATGCTGGGAGACTCCTAGACCACCAGGCTGAGTGATGCGCCCCACCAGCAGCAGGCGGTGGGACATAAAGAAGCAGATAAGGTGGGATTGTTGTTTGGCGGGTTGGTAAAGGCCAGGTTTGGGCTGCAGGAGGGAAAGTTCATGCAGGGTGTTGGAGGATCTCCATGTGACCTGGACCACTCATAGATATCAGCACTGGGATCCTGGGAGGGTTTCTGAAGGGATTTGCTGCGTGAAATTGAAAACCTGATCCGGTATCAGCTTCATCGTGGGGTCAACCTGGGCTCACCTCCACCTGTTTGCTGACGGTGCTGCATTCCTTTCAAACCTGTAATTTCCGGCGGGATCATGGCAAAACGACCTCTCTGCCCGCGCCTCGGCTTCTTACTCCCTCTCCGTATGTACAGAGGTCTCACTGTCTTTCCGTTTATTGCCGAGCGTCCTCTCATTTCCTTTTCACCGTTTGCTTTTCCTGTTTACATTCCTCGCTGCTCTCTGTCTCCGCCGTGAATTCAGAGGTATGTCAGCAAAGAATGAAGAACTGCCAAGTCAATTTACTCACAGTGAGTCTGAGCTTTATTATTTCCCTCCAGGCGTCAGGAAACCAGTTCAGTCCCACTCAGCCATGAAACAGACATGAGAGAGATCTGGCTTTTTCACATGCTTTGCTTTCAGGGTACGAAGCAGAACATCTGGAGTCTTTTGCTGCGTTTATTCTGGAGCTGATGCTGCAGGAGGCAGCGGGCCGCTAAATGACAATGGTTCTATCTATCTATCTATCTATCTATCTATCTATCTATCTATCTATCTATCTATATATACAGTACCAGTCAAAAGTTTGGACACATTTTCCCTTTGGATTTCATGGAAAAGTCTGTCCAAATTGTATACACACAAGTGTATATATATATATATATATATATATATATATATATATATATATATATATATATATATATATATATATATATATTTATATATATATATTTATATATATATATATACACTACCAGCTGCAATGAGTTAAAATTGGTGAAATAACCCACACATATAAAAAATTTAAATAACAATCAAGATGGAGGTTTTGGTATTTATTATGATTTCTACACTAATATAAATCAATAAATTCACAAAAAGATAAGATAAAACCAGACCTCAGGACATGATGAACTATCTTCCCTTTTCAATTAGATTAATATAATTTCATTTCATTTCATTCCATTTGTATTTATTATCATAATTTTAATTAATTTTATTAATTTTTAAGTTTTATTACATTTCTTCCTGGTTTATTTCAAATTTATCAGAATTTTTTTTCAATTTTTTCAATCAATTCAAATCTATTTTAATTTCAGTTGTATTTTCGACTGATTTTTTATCATATTTATCATATTTACTTTGATTGTTTTATTATCTTTTATTTGTGCTATTTCTTTTTATGTATTCCTCTTACTTTTACTTTTATTTTATTTATTTTTGCTTTTACTTTTACTTTTAATTTTAAATGTTTGTTATTGTGTTTTATGTTACTATTTAGTGGTATTTAGTACCTCCGAGACATTTATGTTCCATGTTGAACTCAACCAGGGCTGTGCATTCACACAAAATCTTTTTTTTTGCAAAATTTTGGGCGAAAATTTCCATTTGCATCCATGGTGAATTGGAAGGTTTTGGAATGTTATCAGGACACATTTGCATCTTGTATTTTTAGATTATATCTAAGTGATTTTATAGAAGGGCCGCACAGTGGCGCAGTGGTTAGCACTGTGGCCTCACAGCAAGAAGGTCGCTGGTTTGGTCAGTGGCCTTTCTGTGTGGAGTTTGCATGTTCTCCCCATGTATGCATGGGTTCTCTCCAGGTACTCCAGCTTCCTCCCACCATGCATGATAGGTTAATTGGTCACTCTAAATTGCCCCTAGGAGTGAGCATGAGTGGTTGTTTGTCTCTCTGTGTGTGGCCCTGTAATGGACTGGCAAGCTGTCCAGGGTGTACCCTGCCTGTTGCCCAAAGCCAGCTGGGATAGGCTCCAGCTTCCCTGCAACCCTGAATTGGAATAAGCAGTTTGGAAAATGAATGAATGTTACTATTTAATTTTGTTTCATGTGATTTTTAATTTTTCTATTCTGTTTCTTTTATTACAAATTTGTTTGAAATAGTTTTGTTTGAAATAGAAATAATTTTTATTATCATTTTATTGTGTTTTATTTTACTCAGAAACGGGAAAGAAGAAAAGTTGTGAAAAGACGATTAGATCAGAATATTTAGTTTTATCTGATCTTCGCCTGTGTGAGGAAGGCGGATGGTTTTCAGTGTGAAGCCTCGAGGCAACCCAACAGGAACAGGAGACAGAACATGTAGCTTAAAGCTCAGTGTTGCGTTCAGGGACGCCCTGCAGTTTACTGCACCTGGAAAATGTTCCAACAGGTTTTAAAGGCTGAAAACAAGACAGGACTGATAAAAACTCAACAAACTGGCAGGATGAGTCCAACAAAGTCCTTCACAAACAGAGAGGACGACCTGAGGGCCGAGCAAACAGGAGGGACCCTGCTGGGCGGTGGGGGGAGGCTGAAACAGACGGGAGGGAAGAGATGAAGGTGGGAAGAGAAGGTTAAAGGTGACGAAGCAAACGGCCTCCGAGCTTCTAGAACAGGGTGGGGGAGGGGATCCGAGCCGCTTGTGGAGCGTGCAGGATGAACAGTAACAGATCTGGGAGGTGTTGAAAACATGGAGCGCCTCCCTCCAGAAGGAGACTGCAGAGGAGGATGAGGAGGAATCCTCTCCGCATGACTGGCTCGTTCCACAGCCAGGTGGGCCAGGAGAACATCTAACTTTTATCCAAATGAAGAGGGACTTTCTTCACCTGAAGTGGCGCGCCGGGTCAGGTGATCCGGTTAAACATGAAGGTTCTGACTCCCACCTGCAGGATGCAGCTTTAGCAGGAAAAGATTTACGTCTGAATAACGTTCAGATGAGGACAAAACGTCAGTGTTCATGAGAACAGCTGGCAGGCAGTCCATCGCTGTCGCCAAACCAAACCAAACTCCACAGACGACTTCAGGAGTCACTGCTGCTGGAGGTTGGACAGAAACCGCCCCGCTGCTGCCTGAACACACCTGAGCCGACCAACGTCACCTGCTGCCCCACAGGATGCAGCTTTTCCTCCAGTCTCTGCCTTCTGGTCTGACCTGGTGCTGTGTTTACAGACGGTGTGGTCTAACTCCATCTGTCTGCTGCCAAACATCCAGACATGCACGGCTTTTCCTCCAAACAAACGTACAGCTTCACCAACATGTGAGAAATGTGCAGACAAAATCACGTGAAGCTCGCAGCTCCGCTTTGGTCAAACATTAAAGGAATCCGGGTTGCATGCAGACGACTGGCCTGAAGTGATGCAACGAGGACGGGAAGGTGGTTGTAGAGAGGACACAAAAGCAAACCAGTCTGAGAAAACACATGCTGTTTGAATGGTTTCAGTGGTTTTGGACCAGTTAAACTGTTCAGTCAACACTAACAGGCAGCCAGCCAATCACACGGCAGCATCCAGACGCAGAGAAGACAACTTGCTGAGTTCAAACTGAGCATCAGAACGAGGAAGAAAGGTTTGAGTGACTTGTGCAACAGGGTTCCCTCCTGTCAGTAAGAACAGGAAACTGAGGCTACAATTCACACAGACTCACCAGAACTGGACAATAGAAGATGGAGAAACGTTGCTGGTCTGATGAGTCTCCAGTTCAGCTCCACATTCACATGGTAGGATCAGAATCTGCTGGAAACATCATGACAACATGGATCCATCCTGCCGTCAGGATCAACGCTTCAGGTTGCTGCTGGTGGAATGGTGGGGGGTTCTCGACCCACTTTCAGCACATAAAGCCCCGCCTCCACCAACCAGTCCAGTTCATGTTGGGTCAGTACTCATTCATTTGCATATGTAAAAACTGTGAAGGGCACCGTAATATGTGACCCGAACCATCCCACTTTTCATGGACCCCTCCACTGTGTCCAACTCCCTCTGATTCCAACCTAAAAGTTAGAGCTTGACACGATGTAATCCACTAATTGGTTGAAAGAATCATCATTTCCTTTGAGACTCAGCATCACGAGCAGAGCAGGAACATTTCTATGTTTAATATATGATGGATTTATTATCGTTTGAAGCAAAAATGCAAGAAGGAAGAAGAACCTGCAGGACGTCCTCCATCCTCCTCTGGTTCTGCAGCGCCTTCTCCTTCCTTAGAATTAAAGGATGGTGTCACACCGCTATGACAACACTACCCACCTACCAGGTTTCAGGGTTCAGTTGATGGAATTACAACAGAAATCATGAGACAAATCATGCCATTCTGAACCAGACCCACTGGGGGAAACAAAGGTTCAGTACCAACATGACCTGGTTTAACCTCCACAGCCTACCTGAGTCCTGCTGCTGACCATGTCCATCCCTTTCTGAGCACAGTGGAGCGTCTTCTGATGGAAACTTCCAGCAGGATGATGCACCATGTCACAATGCTCACATTATCTCCACCTTGACGATGAGATTCTCATCATGATGAGGTGGAACAGGAGATTCTCATCATGATGGGGTGGAACGGGAGATTCTCATCATGATGTGGTGGAACGGGAGATTCTCATCATGATGAGGTGGAACGGAACATTCTCATCATGATGTGGTGGAATGGGAGATTCTCATCATGATGTGGTGGAACGGGAGATTCTCATCATGATGAGGTGGAACAGGAGATTCTCATCATGATGAGGTGGAACGGAAGATTCTCATCATGATGAGATGGAACGGGAGATTCTCATCATGATGTGGTGGAACGGGAGATTCTCATCATGATGAGGTGGAATGGGAGATTCTCATCATGATGAGGTGGAACGGGAGATTCTCATGGTGATGAGGTGGAACGGGAGATTCTCATCATGATGTGGTGGAATGGGAGATTCTCATCATGATGTGGTGGAACGGGAGATTCTCATCATGATGAGGTGGAACAGGAGATTCTCATCATGATGAGGTGGAACGGAAGATTCTCATCATGATGAGGTGGAACGGGAGATTCTCATCATGATGTGGTGGAACGGGAGATTCTCATCATGATGAGGTGGAATGGGAGATTCTCATCATGATGAGGTGGAACGGGAGATTCTCATGGTGATGAGGTGGAACGGGAGATTCTCATCATGATGAGGTGGAACGGAAGATTCTCATGGTGATGAGGTGGAACCGGAGATTCTCATCATGATGAGGTGGAACGGAAGATTCTCATGGTGATGAGGTGGAACGGGAGATTCTCATCATGATGAGGAGGAACGGGAGATTCTCATGGTGATGAGGTGGAACGGGAGATTCTCATGGTGATGTGGTGGAACGGGAGATTCTCATGGTGATGAGGTGGAACAGGAGATTCTCATCATGATGAGGTGGAACGGGAGAATCTCATGGTGATGAGGTGGAACGGGAGATTCTCATGGTGATGTGGTGGAACGGGAGATTCTCATCATGATGAGGAGGAACGGGAGATTCTCATGGTGATGAGGTGGAACGGGAGATTCTCATGGTGATGTGGTGGAACGGGAGATTCTCATGGTGATGAGGTGGAACAGGAGATTCTCATCATGATGAGGTGGAACGGGAGAATCTCATGGTGATGAGGTGGAACGGGAGATTCTCATGGTGATGAGGTGGAACAGGAGATTCTCACCATGATGAGGTGGAACGGGAGAATCTCATGGTGATGAGGTGGAACGGGAGATTCTCATGGTGATGAGGTGGAACGGGAGATTCTCATGGTGATGAGGTGGAACGGGAGATTCTCATGGTGATGAGGTGGAACGGGAGATTCTCATCATGATGTGGTGGAACGGGAGATTCTCATGGTGATGAGGTGGAACGGGAGATTCTCATCATGATGAAGTGGAACGGGAGATTCTCATCATGATGAGGTGGAACGGGAGATTCTCATCATGATGAGGTGGAACAGGAGATTCTCATCATGATAAGGTGGAACGAGAGATTCTCATTGTGATGAGGTGGAACGGGAGATTCTCATCATGATGAGGTGGAACGGGAGATTCGCATGGTGATGAGGTGGAACGGGAGAATCTCATGGTGATGAGGTGGAACAGGAGATTCTCATCATGATGAGGTGGAACGGGAGAATCTCATGGTGATGAGGTGGAACGGGAGATTCTCATGGTGATGAGGTGGAACAGGAGATTCTCATCATGATGAGGTGGAACGGGAGAATCTCATGGTGATGAGGTGGAACGGGAGATTCTCATGGTGATGAGGTGGAACGGGAGATTCTCATGGTGATGAGGTGGAACGGGAGATTCTCATGGTGATGAGGTGGAACGGGAGATTCTCATCATGATGTGGTGGAACGGGAGATTCTCATGGTGATGAGGTGGAACGGGAGATTCTCATCATGATGAGGTGGAACGGGAGATTCTCATCATGATGAGGTGGAACGGGAGATTCCCATCATGATGAGGTGGAACAGGAGATTCTCATCATGATGAGGTTGAACGGAAGATTCTCATCATGATGAGGTGGAACGGGAGATTCTCATCATGATGTGGTGGAACCGGACATTCTCATCATGATGAGGTGGAACGGGAGATTCTCATGGTGATGAGGTGGAACGGGAGATTCTCATCATGATGAGGTGGAATGGGAGATTCTCGTCATGATGAGGTGGAACGGGAGAATCTCATCATGATGAGGTGGAATGGCAGATTCTCATCATGATGAGGTGGAACGGGACATTCTCATCATGATGTGGTGGAATGGGAGATTCTCATCATGATGTGGTGGAACGGGAGATTCTCATGGTGATGAGGTGGAACCGGAGATTCTCATCATGATGAGGTGGAACGGAAGATTCTCATGGTGATGAGGTGGAACAGGAGATTCTCATGGTGATGAGGTGGAATGGGAGATTCTCATCATGATGACGTGGAACGGGAGATTCTCATGGGGATGAGGTGGAAACGGAGATTCTCATGGGGATGAGGTGGAAACGGAGATTCTCATGGGGATGAGGTGGAAACGGAGATTCTCATGGTCATGAGGTGGAACGGGAGATTCTCATGGTGATGAGGTGGAACGGGAGATTCTCATCATGATGAGGTGGAACGGGAGATTCTCATCATGATGTGGTGGAACGGGAGATTCTCATCGTGATGAGGTGGAACGGGAGATTCTCATCGTGATGTGGTGGAACGGGAGATTCTCATCATGATGAGGTGGAATGGGAGATTCTCATCATGATGAGGTGGAACGGGAGATTCTCATCGTGATGAGGTGGAACGGGAGATTCTCATCGTGATGTGGTGGAATGGGAGATTCTCATCATGATGAGTTGGAATGGGAGATTCTCATCATGATGAGGTGGAACGTGAGATTCTCATCATGATGTGGTGGAACGGGAGATTCTCATGGTGATGAGGAGGAACGGGAGATTCTCATGGTGATGAGGTGGAACGGGAGATTCTCATGGTGATGTGGTGGAACGGGAGATTCTCATGGTGATGAGGAGGAACGGGAGATTCTCATGGTGATGAGGTGGAACGGGAGATTCTCATGGTGATGAGGTGGAACTGGAGATTCTCATCATGATGAGGTGGAACGGGAGATTCTCATCATGATGAGGTGGAACGGGAGATTCTCATCATGATGAGGTGGAACGGGAGATTCTCATCATGATAAGGTGGAACGAGAAATTCTCATCGTGATGAGGTGGAACGGGAGATTCTCATCATGATAAGGTGGAACGAGAGATTCTCATCGTGATGAGGTGGAACGGGAGATTCTCATCATGATGAGGTGGAACGGGAGATTCGCATGGTGATGAGGTGGAACGGGAGAATCTCATGGTGATGAGGTGGAACAGGAGATTCTCATCACGATGAGGTGGAACGGGAGAATCTCATGGTGATGAGGTGGAACGGGAGATTCTCATGGTGATGAGGTGGAACAGGAGATTCTCATGGTGATGAGGTGGAACGGGAGAATCTCATGGTGATGAGGTGGAACGGGAGATTCTCATGGTGATGAGGTGGAACGGGAGATTCTCATGGTGATGAGGTGGAACGGGAGATTCTCATGGTGATGAGGTGGAACGGGAGATTCTCATCATGATGTGGTGGAACGGGAGATTCTCATCATGATGAGGTGGAACGGGAGATTCTCATCATGATGAGGTGGAACGGGAGATTCTCATCATGATGAGGTGGAACGGGACATTCTCATCATGATGAGGTGGAACGGGAGATTCTCATCATGATGTGGTGGAACGGGAGATTCTCATCATGATGAGGTGGAACGGGAGATTCTCATCATGATGTGGTGGAACGGGAGATTCTCATCATGATGAGGTGGAACGGGAGATTCTCATCATGATGAGGTGGAACGGGAGATTCTCATGGTGATGTGGTGGAACGGGAGATTCTCATGGTGATGAGGTGGAACGGGAGATTCTCATCATGATGAGGTGGAACGGGAGATTCTCATCATGATGTGGTGGAACGGGAGATTCTCATCATGATGAGGTGGAACGGGACATTCTCATCATGATGAGGTGGAACGGGAGATTCTCATCATGATGTGGTGGAACGGGAGATTCTCATCATGATGAGGTGTAACAGGAGATTCTCATCATGATGTGGTGGAACGGGAGATTCTCATCATGATGAGGTGGAACGGGAGATTCTCATGGTGATGAGGTGGAACGGGAGATTCTCATGGTGATGAGGTGGAACGGGAGATTCTCATGGTGATGAGGTGGAACAGGAGATTCTCATCATGATGAGGTGGAACGGGAGAATCTCATGGTGATGAGGTGGAACGGGAGATTCTCATGGTGATGAGGTGGAACAGGAGATTCTCATCATGATGAGGTGGAACGGGAGAATCTCATGGTGATGAGGTGGAAAGGGAGATTCTCATCATGATGTGGTGGAACGGGAGATTCTCATCATGATGAGGTGGAACGGGAGATTCTCATCATGATAAGGTAGAACGAGAGATTCTCATCGTGATGAGGTGGAATGGGAGATTCTCATCATGATAAGGTGGAACGAGAGATTCTCATCGTGATGAGGTGGAACGGGAGATTCTCATCATGATGAGGTGGAACGGGAGATTCGCATGGTGATGAGGTGGAACGGGAGAATCTCATGGTGATGAGGTGGAACAGGAGATTCTCATCATGATGAGGTGGAACGGGAGAATCTCATGGTGATGAGGTGGAACGGGAGATTCTCATGGTGATGAGGTGGAACAGGAGATTCTCTTCATGATGAGGTGGAACGGGAGAATCTCATGGTGATGAGGTGGAACGGGAGATTCTCATGGTGATGAGGTGGAACGGGAGATTCTCATGGTGATGAGGTGGAACGGGAGATTCTCATGGTGATGAGGCGGAACGGGAGATTCTCATCATGATGTGCTGGAACGGGAGATTCTCATGGTGATGAGGTGGAACGGGAGATTCTCATCATGATGAGGTGGAACGGGAGATTCTCATCATGATGTGGTGGAACGGGAGATACTCATCATGATGAGGTGGAACGGGAGATTCTCATGGTGATGAGGTGGAACGGGAGATTCTCATGGTGATGAGGTGGAACGGGAGATTCTCATGGTGATGAGGTGGAACGGGAGATTCTCATCATGATGTGGTGGAACGGGAGATTCTCATCATGATGAGGTGGAACGGGAGATTCTCATCATGATGTGGTGGAACGGGAGATTCTCATCATGATGTGGTGGAACAGGAGATTCTCATCACGATGAGGTGGAACGGGAGATACTCATGGTGATGAGGTGGAACGGGAGATTCTCATGGTGATGAGGTGGAACAGGAGATTCTCATGGTGATGAGGTGGAACGGGAGAATCTCATGGTGATGAGGTGGAACGGGAGATTCTCATGGTGATGAGGTGGAACGGGAGATTCTCATGGTGATGAGGTGGAACGGGAGATTCTCATGGTGATGAGGTGGAACGTGAGATTCTCATCATGATGTGGTGGAACAGGAGATTCTCATCATGATGAGGTGGAACGGGAGATTCTCATCATGATGAGGTGGAACGGGAGATTCTCATCATGATGAGGTGGAACGGGACATTCTCATCATGATGAGGTGGAACGGGAGATTCTCATCATGATGTGGTGGAACGGGAGATTCTCATCATGATGAGGTGGAACGGGAGATTCTCATCATGATGTGGTGGAACGGGAGATTCTCATCATGATGAGGTGGAACGGGACATTCTCATCATGATGAGGTGGAACGGGAGATTCTCATGGTGATGTGGTGGAACGGGAGATTCTCATGGTGATGAGGTGGAACGGGAGATTCTCATCATGATGAGGTGGAACGGGAGAATCTCATCATGATGAGGTGGAACGGGAGATTCTCATCATGATGTGGTGGAACGGGAGATTCTCATCATGATGAGGTGGAACGGGACATTCTCATCATGATGAGGTGGAACGGGAGATTCTCATCATGATGTGGTGGAGCGGGAGATTCTCATCATGATGAGGTGGAACAGGAGATTCTCATCGTGATGAGGTGGAATGGGAGATTCTCATCATGATAAGGTGGAACGAGAGATTCTCATCGTGATGAGGTGGAACGGGAGATTCTCATCATGATGAGGTGGAACGGGAGATTCGCATGGTGATGAGGTGGAACGGGAGAATCTCATGGTGATGAGGTGGAACAGGAGATTCTCATCATGATGAGGTGGAACGGGAGAATCTCATGGTGATGAGGTGGAACGGGAGATTCTCATGGTGATGAGGTGGAACAGGAGATTCTCATCATGATGAGGTGGAACGGGAGAATCTCATGGTGATGAGGTGGAACGGGAGATTCTCATGGTGATGAGGTGGAACGGGAGATTCTCATGGTGATGAGGTGGAACGGGAGATTCTCATGGTGATGAGGCGGAACGGGAGATTCTCATCATGATGTGGTGGAACGGGAGATTCTCATGGTGATGAGGTGGAACGGGAGATTCTCATCATGATGAGGTGGAACGGGAGATTCTCATGGTGATGAGGTGGAACGGGAGATTCTCATGGTGATGAGGTGGAACGGGAGATTCTCATGGTGATGAGGCGGAACGGGAGATTCTCATCATGATGTGGTGGAACGGGAGATTCTCATCATGATGTGGTGGAACGGGAGATTCTCATCATGATGAGGTGGAACGGGACATTCTCATCATGATGAGGTGGAACGGGAGATTCTCATCATGATGTGGTGGAACGGGAGATTCTCATCATGATGAGGTGGAACGGGAGATTTTCATCATGATGTGGTGGAACGGGAGATTCTCATCATGATGAGGTGGAACGGGAGATTCTCATGGTGATGAGGTGGAACGGGAGATTCTCATGGTGATGAGGCGGAACGGGAGATTCTCATCATGATGTGGTGGAACGGGAGATTCTCATCATGATGTGGTGGAACGGGAGATTCTCATCATGATGAGGTGGAACGGGACATTCTCATCATGATGAGGTGGAACGGGAGATTCTCATCATGATGTGGTGGAACGGGAGATTCTCATCATGATGAGGTGGAACGGGAGATTTTCATCATGATGTGGTGGAACGGGAGATTCTCATCATGATGAGGTGGAACGGGAGATACTCATCATGATGAGGTGGAACGGGAGATTCTCATGGTGATGAGGTGGAACGGGAGATTCTCATGGTGATGAGGTGGAACGGGAGATTCTCATGGTGATGAGGTGGAACGGGAGATTCTCATCATGATGTGGTGGAACGGGAGATTCTCATCATGATGAGGTGGAACGGGAGATTCTCATCATGATGTGGTGGAACGGGAGATTCTCATCATGATGTGGTGGAACGGGAGATTCTCATCATGATGAGGTGGAACGGGAGATTCTCATCATGATAAGGTGGAACGAGAGATTCTCATCGTGATGAGGTGGAATGGGAGATTCTCATCATGATAAGGTGGAACGAGAGATTCTCATCGTGATGAGGTGGAACGGGAGATTCTCATCATGATGAGGTGGAACGGGAGATTCGCATGGTGATGAGGTGGAACGGGAGAATCTCATGGTGATGAGGTGGAACAGGAGATTCTCATCATGATGAGGTGGAACGGGAGAATCTCATGGTGATGAGGTGGAACGGGAGATTCTCATGGTGATGAGGTGGAACAGGAGATTCTCATCATGATGAGGTGGAACGGGAGAATCTCATGGTGATGAGGTGGAACGGGAGATTCTCATGGTGATGAGGTGGAACGGGAGATTCTCATGGTGATGAGGTGGAACGGGAGATTCTCATGGTGATGAGGCGGAACGGGAGATTCTCATCATGATGTGGTGGAACGGGAGATTCTCATGGTGATGAGGTGGAACGGGAGATTCTCATCATGATGAGGTGGAACGGGAGATTCTCATGGTGATGAGGTGGAACGGGAGATTCTCATGGTGATGAGGTGGAACGGGAGATTCTCATGGTGATGAGGCGGAACGGGAGATTCTCATCATGATGTGGTGGAACGGGAGATTCTCATCATGATGTGGTGGAACGGGAGATTCTCATCATGATGTGGTGGAACGGGAGATTCTCATCATGATGAGGTGGAACGGGACATTCTCATCATGATGAGGTGGAACGGGAGATTCTCATCATGATGTGGTGGAACGGGAGATTCTCATCATGATGAGGTGGAACGGGAGATTTTCATCATGATGTGGTGGAACGGGAGATTCTCATCATGATGAGGTGGAACGGGAGATTCTCATGGTGATGAGGTGGAACGGGAGATTCTCATGGTGATGAGGCGGAACGGGAGATTCTCATCATGATGTGGTGGAACGGGAGATTCTCATCATGATGTGGTGGAACGGGAGATTCTCATCATGATGAGGTGGAACGGGACATTCTCATCATGATGAGGTGGAACGGGAGATTCTCATCATGATGTGGTGGAACGGGAGATTCTCATCATGATGAGGTGGAACGGGAGATTTTCATCATGATGTGGTGGAACGGGAGATTCTCATCATGATGAGGTGGAACGGGAGATACTCATCATGATGAGGTGGAACGGGAGATTCTCATGGTGATGAGGTGGAACGGGAGATTCTCATGGTGATGAGGTGGAACGGGAGATTCTCATGGTGATGAGGTGGAACGGGAGATTCTCATCATGATGTGGTGGAACGGGAGATTCTCATCATGATGAGGTGGAACGGGAGATTCTCATCATGATGTGGTGGAACGGGAGATTCTCATCATGATGTGGTGGAACGGGAGATTCTCATCATGATGAGGTGGAACAGGAGATTCTCATCATGATAAGGTGGAACGAGAGATTCTCATCGTGATGAGGTGGAATGGGAGATTCTCATCATGATAAGGTGGAACGAGAGATTCTCATCGTGATGAGGTGGAACGGGAGATTCTCATCATGATGAGGTGGAACGGGAGATTCGCATGGTGATGAGGTGGAACGGGAGAATCTCATGGTGATGAGGTGGAACAGGAGATTCTCATCATGATGAGGTGGAACGGGAGAATCTCATGGTGATGAGGTGGAACGGGAGATTCTCATGGTGATGAGGTGGAACAGGAGATTCTCATCATGATGAGGTGGAACGGGAGAATCTCATGGTGATGAGGTGGAACGGGAGATTCTCATGGTGATGAGGTGGAACGGGAGATTCTCATGGTGATGAGGTGGAACGGGAGATTCTCATGGTGATGAGGCGGAACGGGAGATTCTCATGGTGATGTGGTGGAACGGGAGATTCTCATGGTGATGAGGTGGAACGGGAGATTCTCATCATGATGAGGTGGAACGGGAGATTCTCATGGTGATGAGGTGGAACGGGAGATTCTCATGGTGATGAGGTGGAACGGGAGATTCTCATGGTGATGAGGCGGAACGGGAGATTCTCATCATGATGTGGTGGAACGGGAGATTCTCATCATGATGTGGTGGAACGGGAGATTCTCATCATGATGAGGTGGAACGGGACATTCTCATCATGATGAGGTTGAACGGGAGATTCTCATCATGATGTGGTGGAACGGGAGATTCTCATCATGATGAGGTGGAACGGGAGATTTTCATCATGATGTGGTGGAACGGGAGATTCTCATCATGATGAGGTGGAACGGGAGATACTCATCATGATGAGGTGGAATGGGAGATTCTCATGGTGATGAGGTGGAACGGGAGATTCTCATGGTGATGAGGTGGAACGGGAGATTCTCATGGTGATGAGGTGGAACGGGAGATTCTCATCATGATGTGGTGGAACGGGAGATTCTCATCATGATGAGGTGGAACGGGAGATTCTCATCATGATGTGGTGGAACGGGAGATTCTCATCATGATGTGGTGGAACAGGAGATTCTCATCATGATGAGGTGGAACGGGAGATTCTCATCATGATGAGGTGGAACGGGAGATTCTCATGGTGATGAGGTGGAACGGGAGATTCTCATGGTGATGAGGTGGAACGGGAGATTCTCATGGTGATGAGGTGGAACGGGAGATTCTCATGGTGATGAGGTGGAACGGGAGATTCTCATCATGATGAGGTGGAACGGGAGATTCTCATGGTGATATGGTGGAACAGGAGATTCTCATCGTTATGTGGTGGAACGGGAGATTCTCATCATGATGTGGTGGAACAGGAGATTCTCATGGTGATGTGGTGGAACGGGAGATTCTCATGGTGATGAGGTGGAATGGGAGATTCCCATGGTGATGAGGTGGAACGGGAGATTCTCATCATGATGACGTGGAACGGGAGATTCTCATGGTGATATGGTGGAACAGGAGATTCTCATCATGATGTGGTGGAACGGGAGATTCTCATCATGATGTGGTGGAACAGGAGATTCTCATGGTGATGTGGTGGAACGGGAGATTCTCATGGTGATGAGGTGGAACGGGAGATTCTCATGGTGATGAGGTGGAACGGGAGATTCTCATGGTGATGAGGTGGAACGGGAGATTCTCATCATGATGAGGTGGAATGGGAGAATCTCATGGTGATGAGGTGGGACGGGAGATTCTCATGGTGATGAGGTAGAACGGGAGATTCTCATCATGATGTGGTGGAACGAGAGATTCTCATCGTGATGAGGTGGAACGGGAGATTCTCATCATGATAAGGTGGAACGAGAGATTCTCATCGTGATGAGGTGGAACGGGAGATTCTCATCATGATGTGGTGGAACGGGAGATTCTCATGGTGATGAGGTGGAACGGGAGATTCTCATGGTGATGAGGTGGAACGGGAGATTCTCATCATGATGAGGTGGAACGGGAGATTCTCATGGTGATATGGTGGAACAGGAGATTCTCATCATTATGTGGTGGACCGGGAGATTCTCATGGTGATGAGGTGGAACGGGAGATTCTCATGGTGATGTGGTGGAACGGGAGATTCTCATGGTGATGTGGTGGAACGGGAGATTCTCATCATGATGTGGTGGACCGGGAGATTCTCATGGTGATGAGGTGGAACGGGAGATTCTCATGGTGATGTGGTGGAACGGGAGATTCTCATGGTGATGTGGTGGAACGGGAGATTCTCATCATGATGTGGTGGAACGGGAGATTCTCATCATGATGAGGTGGAACGGGAGATTCTCATGGTGATATGGTGGAACAGGAGATTCTCATCATTATGTGGTGGAACGGGAGATTCTCATCATGATGTGGTGGAACAGGAGATTCTCATGGTGATGTGGTGGAACGGGAGATTCTCATGGTGATGAGGTGGAACGGGAGATTCTCATGGTGATGAGGTGGAATGGGAGATTCTCATCATGATGAGGTGGAACGGGAGATTCTCTTGGTGATGAGGTGGAACAGGAGATTCTCTTCATGATGTGGTGGAACGGGAGATTCTCATCATGATGTGGTGGAACAGGAGATTCTCATGGTGATGTGGTGGAACGGGAGATTCTCATGGTGATGAGGTGGAACGGGAGATTCTCATGGTGATGAGGTGGAACGTGAGATTCTCATGGTGATGAGGTGGAACGGGAGATTCTCATCATGATGTGGTGGAACGGGAGATTCTCATCATGATGTGGTGGAACGGGAGATTCTCATCATGATGTGGTGGAACGGGAGATTCTCATCATGATGTGGTGGAATGGGAGATTCTCATGGTGATGAGGTGGAACGGGAGATTCTCATGGTGATGAGGTGGAACGGGAGATTCTCATGGTGATGAGGTGGAACGGGAGATTCTCATCGTCATGAGGGGAACGGGAGATTTTCATTACGATGAGGTGGAACGGGAGATTCTCATCATGATGAGGTGGAACGGGAGATTCTCATCATGATGTGGTGGAACGGGAGATTCTCATCATGATGTGGTGGAATGGGAGATTCTCATGGTGATGAGGTGGAACGGGAGATTCTCATCATGATGAGGTGGAACGGGAGATTTTCATTACGATGAGGTGGAACGGGAGATTCTCATCATGATGAGGTGGAACGGGAGATTTTCATCACGATGAGGTGGAACGGGAGATTTTCATGGTGATGAGGTGGAACGGGAGATTCTCATCGTCATGATGGGAACGGGAGATTTTCATCACGATGAGGTGGAACGGGAGATTCTCATCATGATGAGGTGGAACGGGAGATTCTCATCATGATGTGGTGGAACGGGAGATTCTCATCATGATGTGGTGGAACGGGAGATTCTCATGGTGATGAGGTGGAACGGGAGATTCTCATCATGATGAGGTGGAACGGGAGATTTTCATTACGATGAGGTGGAACGGGAGATTTTCATCACGATGAGGTGGAACGGGAGATTTTCATGGTGATGAGGTGGAACGGGAGATTCTCATCGTCATGATGGGAACAGGAGATTTTCATGGTGATGAGGTGGAACGGGAGATTTTCATGGTGATGAGGTGGAACGGGTGATTAAACAGCAGGTCTGACCCTGGACTAGAAGGTGATGGGCACTGAGGACCTGATGAAGAGGACAGTGGACCTGATGAAGATGATGGGGACTTTCTGTTGGAGAAAGAAGCAGTGCGGAGTGTGTTCTGCTGCATGTACAGGAGAATACCACATCACAAGGCTAATTGTAGCTAATCTCATCGATAAGAGCAGCTGGTTACAGGATGTTTATACTCCCAGCTGGTTAACCAGTGTGTCTGGCGAAGGTCGAAGTGACTGATAACAAAGCTATAAATACATCTGCTGCCATCTGAGGAGACTCAACCATTTATTTAGTCGGTTTCAAGGACCACATGTCCACATGTGAAAGCCTGGCAGCATGAAATTCCTGATTAAATCATTACTGACACATAAACACCACGCCCGCTCTGCTTCCCCTGAAGGTAAAAGCTAAGACAGTGTCCCCTGATGCAAGAAATGGACTAAAGTTTGGTGGAAACAGGTCTGATGGAGCCATGAATCCTCCCCAGAACCCAGACCTCAACATTGTTTCAGGATTGTGGATCATCTGGGTGGAGCCGAATGCAGAAACATCCAGAGAAGAGTTTTGGAAAGTCCTTCAAGCATCCCAGAGAACTGTTCCTGAGTACTACGGAAGAAGGAAGAGCAAATATTCTCTTTACGATCCTTAAAACTGGACCTGCTCCTATCTGTAATTGCTTCAGTGCATATTTTTTGTTTTTTCCAGCTGTGTTTGTGTTTCTCTGCAGAAACGTTAAATAAAAACCCAACTAACTCACATAATGTTAGATAGTCATGCAGAACCGTAGCATGGACTGTGCAAACTGTGCAACAGCACAGGGCTTCACACCTGCAGCAATACTGCAGATTAGTACTAATGCATTCATTTTTCAAAGAAAGGGAATTAATACAGGCTAATATGCAATTTTGTTTGTAATTTGTTAGTTGCAGTTCAATAAATATGTTGTGTATCATTTTAATGAAAATGAACATTTATGTTTGAAAAGGGTCCTAAACTGCTTGTTTTAAATGTCAAGACAGAAAAATGGAGGAAGTGAACTGACTTGATGTAACGCCATCTACAGAGTGGGTCAATCAGGGTCATTCCTGTGTACAGTAGCTGTCACAGCTGGGATCTCCCAGTCCTGTATGGCAGATATGCTGTCAGAGTCCTAAATGCTATCTGTCACCACATGGTCATCGTTATGAGATGTCCAATATTAGCTTACGGACGCCATTTACTTTTTCATAAATTTGCTCCTATAAATAGTTTCATTGTGTGGCGTCAGATGTCTGGGCTGTAGGTCGTAGTGTCTGTTGGCTTCATCAGGCATCACCTCCTGTTAGTGTCCAGTTTCCTTTTTTGTTTTCTCTACAAAGTTGCTGAAATGCAA
The DNA here is from genome assembly GCF_933228915.1 of Telmatherina bonti. NCBI lineage: Eukaryota > Metazoa > Chordata > Actinopteri > Atheriniformes > Telmatherinidae > Telmatherina > Telmatherina bonti. Next base: position 6,228,477 of record NC_136629.1, read on the forward strand.
ACCATGAAACAGCAAAACCCTCCCTTAAAGCTGAGGTAGGTAACGTTCCTCAGAGACATGTTCCTCTGGGTGAAGTGGTTCCTCGTCCTGATAGTGGTCTATACATTCTGTCATCATGAACAATAAGAAATACAGTTAGACCCCTCAGTTTACTGTAAATCTCTGACCAATCCAAATGGAGTTGTTCGTTTTTATACTTCATAGGCTTCTTCTCCCGGCTCCCCTCCTCCCCCTCCAGCAGCGCATACCTGATAACTACACACTGCATATAAACAGCATGTTAGGATGAAAATACAAAGTAGTGAAGAAACTCAGAAGGCAAACATGGCTGAGAAAATGCAGGAAGGATTTCCCGACTCGGCTCGGTTTATTTGTCTCCTCCTGCTAAACAGCTGAGAAAGAGAAAATCGTTGGTGGAAAAAGCTGCGAACTAGAAAGACACTCTAAAAGCGCAAACCTCCACTACGGCCTTTAAAAAGTTCCTGGATCCAAACGGATCCAGGAGCTAGCACTGTTGCCAACTTGGTGACTTTCTCGCAAAATCTGGCTATTTTATAAACCCACTTGGTGACTTTTTATGTGAAAAGCAACTGTCACCATATCTAGCGACTTTTACTGGAGTTGTTCAAGACTTTTCGGCTGTTTTGGTGACTGACTTTAAGACTTTACTTGTCCTGAAGCATTCACAGACGGTGCAGCAAGTCGGAGCAGAGAGGACACCTGCACAACTCCACGTACACAGTCAACATGAATAGTGCATGTGAAAATCTGCTGCTGATCCAGCCCTGGCTTACAGAGTGGGACATAAATAGCAAAGAGACAGTAATTTCTGTTGTCTCTGTTTGCTCCATTTCAATTAGTAATGTTGTCCAGTTTAAACTGTCTGTCCAGTCAGTAGTTAAAAATGTTATATTTTTGTCATCATGTTTTACTTTGATAAAAATAAATAAATAAATAAAATAAAAGTAAGAAAACTACAAAAAAAGTCTAACTGCCAAAGTGTCTCTTTTGGATCACTTTGCTGGTCCCAAGCCAGGATAAAGAAGGAGGTTTGGACATGCAGCTAACAATTCTGCACAACATATTAATCCTTTGGTTAAATATCATATTCTAACACTTAACAATGGAAAACTAAACTGATTTATACAATGTGGGTCGAAGGGTATTTAAAATCAATTATTCAAAGTGATGGCCTATTTCATTGGCAAAATAAAAGAAAGAAAAAAAAAAGACTTTATTCATAGTACTAAACATATTTAGGGTGGTTTTGACTCACCGTTTGTTTCTCCTAAATGTCCATTACGCGCAAATGGCCAATCAGCAAATTAGGCGATGACGTCATTTAGCAACTTCTAGCAATTAATACACCAATAGCTACTTTCTTTACTGAAGAGTTGGCAACAGTGCTTGCTAGCTGGTTTCTGGTTGGTCTTTATGCTGCTATATCTATTCATACATTAATTTTAGCCTGAAAACTGTCAGCCGAGGCTGAAACATCACGTCTAAATGGAAGCGTCCTGTTTCCATGGATACATCACGTTGGCATAGAACCATCACGTCGGCATGGAGCCATCACATCGGCATGGAACCATCACGTCTGCAGGCTGACTGGGAAGAAAAGCTTCAAAGGTTAAAGACAGAACCATAAATCCAGAAGAACATGAGGTCAGTAGAGCTGAATCGTTTTCATCTTTTTCTAAAAATCACAGAAAAATTTATCGGATGAACTTGAACTAAGTGGAGGCAAAGATGGAAAAGTTACACATCAGATCTCATGAAGCCTTTAGTGTGTTTCTACTTGAGGAAAACGTGTTGCTTCATCCGACGCCGCTTGGCGTCCAGCAGCTGCATGTTTATGTTCCACAGCGACCAGAACAGTGTGTTTGCATTGCAGGTCATCAGATAGAAGCTGTTCGGAACGTGACCAGATCGATAAGCAGCGTGACAGGTAGGACTGCTTATGTGTGTGTTCGATTGGTCCTTCTCATATTGATCCGTTCATGGGGGTCGGGGGGGTCAGAAGGGGGCGTTCTGGAAAACACAATAATACAAGGTTGAAGTTTTAACAGAATTTGGTTAAGGCTTGTGACTGGTATGGAAATGATCCCAGTTCATTCAGATAATAAGTGAAGGCAAGTTTATGTGTACAGCACATTTCATGTACAAAACTATTCAAATCTTCACATATAAACACTAAAAGCATTCTGGGTGCACGAATTACAAACTAACTCTTACAAGACATTAAAAAGCTAAATGAGTGTTAAGGTGGCAGCGGAGATGTGGACCCAAACGCAGAGATGAGGGGAACAGGGATGTAGATGCTAGTGGATTTATTTTAACAAAGGACACTCAAGGGACTAACTACAACCAAATGATCCAGCAACAAGGAATGAAAACTGAGGAGTATAAATACACAGAACAAAACGAGACACAGGTGAAACAAATTAACTAAATGAACCCAGGTGAACTCAACGGGAAATCAATGAAGCTAAACAAGAACCGAGGAACTAAACAGGAAAAACTACAAAATAAAACAGGAAGCCCAAAAACAAAGCACCGAAAAACCCAAATCATGACAGTACCCCCCCCCACAAGGGCCGGCCACTGGACACGGGTGGGAGGAGGGGGCCCGGAGGAGGGACCAAGGGAAAAAAAAAAACAAAGTGCAGGGGCACAGGGCCGGGGGAAGAATCCAAACGGCCCAGCTCAGGAAACAGTCTGGGGGCAGCCTCGGCTCTGGAGGACGGCCGGGAGGCCCAGACGACGGGGGAGAAGGAGCGACCTCCTCGCCGGACACTGGAGACGGGGGAGAAGGAGCGACCTCCTCGCCGGACACTGGAGACGGGGGAGAAGGAGCGACCTCCTCGCCGGACACTGGAGACGGGGGAGAAGGAGCGACCTCCTCGCCGGACACTGGAGACGGGGGAGAAGGAGCGACCTCCTCGCCGGACACTGGAGACGGGGGAGAAGGAGCGACCTCCTCGCCGGACACTGGAGACGGGGGAGAAGGAGCGACCTCCTCGCCGGACACTGGAGACGGGGGAGAAGGAGCGACCTCCTCGCCGGACACTGGAGACGGGGGAGAAGGAGCGACCTCCTCGCCGGACACTGGAGACGGGGGAGAAGGAGCGACCTCCTCGCCGGACACTGGAGACGGGGGAGAAGGAGCGACCTCCTCGCCGGACACTGGAGACGGGGGAGAAGGAGCGACCTCCTCGCCGGACACTGGAGACGGGGGAGAAGGAGCGACCTCCTCGCCGGACACTGGAGACGGGGGAGAAGGAGCGACCTCCTCGCCGGACACTGGAGACGGGGGAGAAGGAGCGACCTCCTCCTCGGACACTGGAGACGGGGGAGAAGGAGCGACCTCCTCCTCGGACACCGGGGCTGGCGCTGGGGCCGGTGGGGGAGCGTCCCGTCCTGGGACCCCCTCGGGAACATGGAGCAAGGGAGGAGCGTCCCGTCCTGGGACCCCCTCGGGAACATGGAGCAAGGGAGGAGCGTCCCGTCCTGGGACCCCCTCGGACCCGCCGGACGGGTTCTGGGCGCTGGCGTGGGAGCCTGCAGCGCCGGACGGGTTCTGGGCGCTGGCGTGGGAGCCTGCAGCGCCGGACGGGTTCTGGGCGCTGGCGTGGGAGCCTGCAGCGCCGGAGACGTGGACCTGGGCGCTGGCGTGGGAGCCTGCAGCGCCAGAGACGTGGACCTGGGCGCTGGCGTGGGAGCCTGCAGCGCCGGAGACGTGGACCTGGGCGCTGGCGTGGGAGCCTGCAGCGCCGGAGACGTGGACCTGGGCGCTGGCGTGGGAGCCTGCAGCGCCGGAGACGTGGACCTGGGCGCTGGCGTGGGAGCCTGCAGCGCCGGAGACGTGGACCTGGGCGCTGGCGTGGGAGCCTGCAGCGCCGGAGACGTGGACCTGGGCGCTGGCGTGGGAGCCTGCAGCGCCGGAGACGTGGACCTGGGCGCTGGCGTGGGAGCCTGCAGCGCCGGAGACGTGGACCTGGGCGCTGGCGTGGGAGCCTGCAGCGCCGGAGACGTGGACCTGGGCGCTGGCGTGGGAGCCTGCAGCGCCGGAGACGTGGACCTGGGCGCTGGCGTGGGAGCCTGCAGCGCCGGAGACGTGGACCTGGGCGCTGGCGTGGGAGCCTGCAGCGCCGGAGACGTGGACCTGGGCGCTGGCGTGGGAGCCTGCAGCGCCGGAGACGTGGACCTGGGCGCTGGCGTGGGAGCCTGCAGCGCCGGAGACGTGGACCTGGGCGCTGGCGTGGGAGCCTGCAGCGCCGGAGACGTGGACCTGGGCGCTGGCGTGGGAGCCTGCAGCGCCGGAGACGTGGACCTGGGCGCTGGCGTGGGAGCCTGCAGCGCCGGAGACGTGGACCTGGGCGCTGGCGGTGGTAGTGGTCTGGATGGGCGGAGCACGAGCCTAGTTCCCAGAAAAGGGGACTGGCCCGGGCTCTCCACCGGGCAAGCCAGTCGTTTATGCCGTCTGCGCCTGTTTCTCCTGGATGAGGTCCGGTAAGGGTCCAGGTCCAGAGGCTCGTAGGTCCCGAGGCACGCTGTTCGAAAAAATTCGAACAGCGTGATCATCTCCGCTGGGTCCTCGTTTGGCTGGATCATTCTGTTAAGGTGGCAGCGGAGATGTGGACCCAAACACAGAGATGAGGGGAACAGGCATGTAGATGCTAGTGGATTTATTTTAACAAAGGCACGCAACAAAGGACACTCAAGGGACTAACTACAACCAAATGATCCAGCAACAAGGAATGAAAACTGAGGAGTATAAATACACAGAACAAAACGAGACACAGGTGAAACAAATTAACTAAATGAACCCAGGTGAACTCAATAACGGGAAATCAATGAAGCTAAACAAGAACCGAGGAACTAAACAGGAAAAACTACAAAATAAAACAGGAAGCCCAAAAACAAAGCACCGAAAAACCCAAATCATGACAATGAGAAGAGAAAAAAATAAGGTAGATGAAATAAAAGTCTCACTGGGAGGAATTCACTGTTATTTTGATAAAAGTTTTTAATAAAAAAGTTTTAAACCTGATTTAAAGCAGCTGAGTCTCAGCAGACCTGCGGGTTTCCGGGAGTTGGTTCCTCAATGAGGGGCATGCAAACTGAACAGTGCCTCCATGTTTGGAACAGAAACTAGACCTGACCCTGATGACCTGAGGGACCTGGTTGATTCGGAACAAACCAAAAGATCCTGATGGGCTTTGGTCTGAAACCATTCAGTTCTTTTTAACTAAAAGCAGGATTTTAGAATACAGAGTAAAGATCTGGGGACTGGAGTTCCATGATCCACTTTCCTGGTCTTAGTGAGGACCAGAGCAGACTGTACTAACTGCAGCTGTCTTATGGATGTTGTAGGGAAGCCTGTAAGGACAGTCTAGTCCACTAAACATAAATGCAGAAATTCTGCTGAGACACCAGTCCTTTATTCCTTCACGTTCTTTAAGTGCGGCTTAACAACCATCTTAATGTGATGCTGAAGTTCAGGTCTGAATCCAGGACCACCTAGATTTGTTTTTAACGTAACTGTTTAAAGCTGACAGTTGACTTTCAATTTTTCTTCTTTGGCTTATTTCAGTTTTGTCTTCTTTTAACTGAAGGAAGTTCCAACAGATCCAATCTTTGAGATGATCAATGCATTTGATCAGTTTACTGCATGTTGATTTGTGTCTCAGCAGCATAACTATGGCAACACATTATGTTGTTTTTCATAATTGGAGTAAGTGGGAGATGTTGAACAGCAGTGGCCCCAAGATGGAGCCTTGTGGATCTCCACAGGTTTACTCAGATTTATAGTTACCTATAGACACGAAGTAGTCCCTGTCTATTACATAAAACTTAAATCAATCAATTGCAGAGTCCTACCCAGTTTTTAAGCCAGTCTAGTAAGATGTTATGGTTAATTGTGTCAAAAGCAGCACTGGGATCCATTAGTACAAGGACAGAAATGTATTACACCCTTGTAAAGCGGAATAATGCAAAAAAAAGACACAGACACAATGTTACTGCCATCCAGATATTGACTAGATGTGGTCCAGATAATGGTTAGATGTTGTCCAGATATTAGCTAGATGTGGTACTGATATTGGCTAGATGGGGTCCAGATATTGGGTCACATGGGGTCCAGATATTGGCTAGATGTGATCCAGATATCACGAAAGATGGGGTCCAGATATAGGCTAGATGTTGTACAGATTTTGGCCAGATGGGGTCCAGACATTGGCTAGATGAGGTACTGATATTGGCTAAATATGGTCCAAATATTGGCTAGATGTGGTACTGATATTGGCTGGATGTGGTCCAGATATTGGGAAAGGTGGGATTCAGATATTGGCTAGATTTGGTACTGATATTGGCTAGATGTGGTACTGATATTGGGAAAGATGGGATCCAGATATTGGCTAGATGTGGTACTGATATTGGCTGGATGTGGTCCAGATATTGGGAAAGGTGGGATCCAGATATTGGCTAGATGTGGTACTGATATTGGCTAGATATGGTCCAGATATTGGCTAGATTTGGTACTGATATTTGCTGGATGTGGTCCAGATATTGGGAAAGGTGGGATCCAGATATTGGCTAGATTTGGTACTGATATTGGCTAGATTTGGTACTGATATTGGCTAGATTTGGTACTGATATTGGCTAGATTTGGTACTGATATTGGCTAGATATGGTCCTGATATTGGCTAGATGTGGTACTGATATTGGCTAGATGTGGTACTGATATTGGCTAGATGTGGTACTGATATTGGCTAGATGTGGTCCAGATTTTGGCTAGACGTGTTCCAGATTTTGGGAAGGATGGGGTCCAGATATAGGCTAGATGTTTTCCAGATATTGGGCCAGATGTGAGAATCCAGTCAGTACAGAAACCACGGTGGGTTTATTATGGGCCACATTTGGTGCTCATCTGGCGGATTTCTGGTCACATGGAGATACATGGAGATAAGTTAAGTTCAGGTCATGTTATTCTTCCTAATGGCACACTTGGTTTACAGCCAAGTTCTGATGACATTGTTTGACCGTAAAATCTACTCACGTGCACTAGCGATGAGATGTCCAACTCTTTAAATGTCCTTGCTGCTGTGTGATTGGCTGGTGAGATATGTGCATTAACCACAGGTGGAGCTGATAAAGTAGACGATGAGTGTTTTTGGCTCCATTTCAACTCATTTTAGGCATCAGAAATTTTTTTAAGATTAAATAATTTGGGGTTTTTTCACCATTTAATCATTTTTTTCTGTTTCAGTGAGCCTGATGGATGAACAGATAAAAGTTTCCACTCAGAAAAAGGTCATATTTTTATACCATGTGACCACAGTGACACAAAGCCAAAACACCACGTCCACAAGCAACCATGTAGGAATACAAAGGTGTCTCTGTGCGCTGGTGCTTAGGTGAGCCTGGTTAGCTTACAAAAAACAAAAATAAAAAGACAACAAAGATACTCTTGTTTCAACTCTTCTCCTGTTAACACAGAAACTGTTCTGTGCCGCGGGCTTTCCTCACATCTGAAGCCTGATAAAAGCTGGAACTGATACAAAACACCTCTCGTGTAAAGTCTTTAGCTTTAAATTGTGTGTAGAAGAGAAGCAGACTGAGTGTGGAGAGGAGGCTTGTGGCAGATAGACGGGGATGTATGTGGTTTGTGGCGTGGCCCAGTGCACCAAATAAGAAGCACTATTTTAGCTATGCAGCATATCAATGTTCCTCCACACAACAGAAATGGAGTGATTTAAAGTTGGACTCAGAGATTTGACTGTGCTCTTTGTTGTGTAACACAAATGATGCAACACTTCTGTATTTGGTTATGGTTCTGGTTTTTAAAAGACCCAGAGGAAATCTAATTCATAGTTTTATTAGTTAATGTTTGCTTCTGCAAATCAGAACGAACAGAGAGAATGAGAAGTAGGCCATGCTACTTCATCAATCTTTTCACATGACGCAAACTAAATGAAATTAGCTGCTGCTTGTTGGCAGCAGTTATCTGCACCTCAAAGAGGTTTATGACATTTTGGGTTAGTTGATGTAGAAAAGAGAAAGTGCAACAGCAGCCTGTGTTTCATGGAGCTCTCTGCTCCACAGTGTTGACGTCAGCTGCTCACAGACTTCTGGCCTGCTTTTTCTGGTTCTGCAAAACCCAGCATACCTCATGTCTACAAACAGGCAACTGGTTTGAATAGGAGAAAAATGGTCCTGTGGTAGAACATGCTAAACACCCAATGTTGCTTGCAAGGTTGCAACTGACTTCTTGTTGTTGGGGAACAGTTACTTCACAAGTGGAGAGTGCTAACCCCGAAGCTAGCTAATACTGGGTAAACTTACGGGAGCTGAAGTTGAAACTAGCTGCTGAGTGAAGTGACGGGGTCAACCATGTAGCTAGGTGTTGTTAGGTAAATTGAGGAGAGATAATTCTGAAGCTAGCTTCTGGTAGGGAGGGGCTCAGAGTAGAGCCGCTGCTCCTCCGCATCGAGAGGAACCAGTTGAGGTGGCTCGGGCATCTGGTCAGGATGCCTTCTGGACCTCCCTGGTGAGGTGTTCCAGGCACGTCCCTCTGGGAGGAGACCCCGGGGAAGACCCAGGACACGCTGGAGGGATTATATCTCTCGGCTGGCCTGGGAACGCCTCGGGATCCCCCCGCAGAGTTGGCAAATGTGGCTGGGGAGAGGGAAGTCTGGGCTTCCCTGCTTAGGCTGCTGCCCCCGCGACCCGACCCCGGATAAGCGGCAGAAGATGGATGGATGGCTTCTGGTAGGTAAAGAAGCTAACAATTAAGCTAGCTGCTAATGGGTAAAATGAAGGACGCTAAATATTTAGCTAGCTGCTAATGGGTAAAATGAAGGATGTTAACTCTTAAGTTAGCTGTTAATGGGTAAAATGAAGGAAACTAACAATTAATCTAGCAGTTAATGGGTAAAATGAAGGATGTTAACTCTTAAGTTAGCTGTTAATGGGTAAAATGAAGGAAACTAACAATTAAGCTAGCAGTTAATGAGTAAAATGAAGGATGTTAACTCTTAAGCTAGCTGCTTCTGGGTAAGTGAAGGGTGTTAACTCTTAAGCTAGCTGCTAATGGGTAAAATGAAGGATATTAACTCTTAAGCTAGCTGCTAATGGGTAAAATGAAGGAAGCTAAATATTTAGCTAGCTGCTAATGGGTAAAATGAAGGATGTTAACTCTTAAGCTAGCTGTTAATGGGTAAAATGAAGGATGTTAACTCTTAAGCTAGCTGCTTCTGGGTAAGTGAAGGATGTTAACTCTTAAGCTAGCTGCTAATGAGTAAAATGAAGGAAGCTAAATATTTAGATAGCTGCTGCTGGGTAAAATAAATGAAGCTAACCATTCAGCTAGCTGGTGGTGGACTGGTGAGCTGTCTAGGGTGTACCCAGCTGCCTTTCGCCTGAAGACTGCTGGGATTGGCTCCTGCTTCCCCGCAACCCTTCATCAGATTAAGCGGTTAGGATGATAAATGAACGAATTAATGTTTTAATAGGTTTTATGAGCTGGAAGCCCAGGTGAAAATAAACTGCTTCATCTACAGCATTCTGACCTTCATCCTCATGTCTGACCATCATATCTCCATGTTTTCTAACACATACCTTTGTTTAGGTCTTGCTCGTATGCGACTGCAGCGCGATATGCAGGAGATTGCACAGTCTGTGTAACGTGTGCAGCTTGGCGTGTCTGCTGACCAGGGTCAACGGTCCACATCTCCATGCTCTACATGCAGCTCTGCATGTAGTCCTTTTTCCTTTCCTTCATGTGATAGCAGAGTGTGGACATGTGCTCTAATAAATGCTACTCACCCTGTCTGATAATACTAATACAGGGATGAAGAAGAGAAGGAGGGTTCATCCACATCAGCCCACTGGATCAATGCTCAGCTGTTTGCTGATCAACGCTGAAAGCTGCTCAGCTGATGTGTCTGTAAACAAGCTTTTGTTGTGTATCAATGTGTTGATCTGTGAGTGTTGATTCTGCTTCTGCTTGAAAGGTTGCAGAGAAACTGGAAACCAGGGGTCATATTCATCATTTGTCTGAGAGGGACATTTTAGTCCTAAGTCCTGAAAATTTGTGGAATTTAGTCCTACTCTCAAACTTAAAATCATATGACCTGCACATCGGCAACGTTCGTGGTGGTAAAACCAATAACCAAACCAGGCTAGCAGCTAGCGGCTCGGCTGCTACAGCTAGCTTCTACTGTATCTCTGGATGTTCGGCTTCCCAGTAATGGGTTTCATTTTCCAGACTGCCTGCTGACCCTGAACGACGGGATAAACGTGTTGTTGCCATCAAAGCAGGTAACTGGAAGCCTCTCAGCTGTTAGCAACACTTTGTTGCTGTTAAGCAGCAAATCAACCAAAACAATCTGAAGTTTCTCTCAGTGGAAATGCGACTGTCATGAAGCTGGTTGGATTTTTGACTAATTTAGCCTTCACTGTGATGTAAATGCAGATGAGAGTTTCAGCGTTAATGAAAAGTTATGACTTCTTTCCATCGTGGTGTCAATAAACAGTCATAAAATATCAATGTTTGGTCACAGTAACGTTAACTCCTGAATATAACACAGAGACATCCCTCACTTTACCTCATGTCAACGTGATCTGCATCCCATCTTTTACATTAAGAGGATACAGTTTGTTTGGGGAACTTTCCACAGCATGAGGTTTGATTCCCATCCTGCCACCAAACATGTAGAAACCACAAACCACTTCTAGCTTTCAATCCTTCTTCTGTGAAACTGTCCAGCGCATTGCAAATGTGATGGGCAGCTAAATCTGGTAGCTAAATCTCCGTCAGTTGGCAGGTCTTCATCACCAACAAGCTGTCTGACAGGAACACATAAGAGCTGAACTGGTTTTGAAAGTGTGAAGGTAACTGGCACCATGCTGGATAACAGTAAATTAGCTGTGACTGGATAATGGCGGATATCTTAGCCACCAACATAGCGCTGAAACTATGTGACGTCACTGGAAATGGTGAGGAAACATTTTAGGGTGTAAAATCTTAAATGCCTGTAAGATGAAACTGTGAGAGAAGTTGTGGAATAAAAGTAAAATGAAAAACAAAACTAACAGCAGAAGCTTAATTTAGCTGTATATCTGCTACCACGTTGGTCAAACGGTGGAGGGACTCCCCATATGTGGACTCCTCTGTCCTTTCTAAGACAACACGTCGGTAAACTGCAGATAATCAGAGCTGAAGGGACCGAAGTCAGGGCTGATAAGGGCAATAAGTGATGATAACAATGGAAAATGAGTTCAGATATGAAGACTGAGACAGAGATAACGCCACAGTTACAACAGCTTATCGTCATCTTAACTAACCAGAGTTTGCCACATATCTACTCAGCTTATCTATAAGTGAACTTATTCATAGCTGCTGGGGGTTCAAACCCCTGATGGAGAAGGTCACTGACACAGTTTTAAAATACATTCATCACATAGCTCCCATACGTGCCACAGACCTGAGGCAGAGGGGATGTCAGAGGCATGCTGGGATATCCGATGCCTCAAGCAGAAATGTTTCACGTTATCGGCTCGTGTCACTAGTCTGAGTAGATCATCTTCCTGATGCAAGAGGGGAGAGAACGAACCGCAGATTAGATAGCTCTGATGTCATCAGTGTAGCCTCCACATTGCTTTTACGTTGCTTGGAAACTGCTCCAGCTCTCAGCTGATCATGTCTTGATTTTATCAGGACGTCTTCAAAACCCACATGTATGAAGCTGTGATGCAAAAGTTTGATTCCTGATCATCTGTTATGGTTATTAATTTATTATCTGTAACTCACAAACACAAGGAGCTTTTTGCCCTGATTGGCCTGTTAAAGCTGTCTGCCTCTGTTATTCCTCATCTCCAGTTTTCTACTCCCAACACCAGCCTTCATTATTCTGTTCAGGTTCTCCAGATTGTTACTTCTCCTGATCAATAGTTCTCTAGTCCTTAAAGGTTTTTCTCCTGACATTTTTAGTCCATTTCCTGACCATTCAACAATGATGTATTGATCAGTCTAATCTGTTTTAAAGATATGATAGATGTTAGCTATTTGATGTTAGAAGTTATAGGTTAGCTTTTAGCAGTTAGATGTTAGCTGATGTTATCTATCAGCCGATAGATGTTATCTTTCATTTTTATGTTAGCGGTCAGCAGTAACAAAGTAGTTGTCAGTTGTTATGTGTTGGTTGTGAAATGTCAGCTGCTAGCTGATAGATGTTAGCTATCAGCTGTTTGATGTTAGCTGTTGTATGTTAGCTGATAGATTTTAGCTGTGTGCAGTTAGATGTTAGCTGATAGATGTTAGCTGTGTGCAGTTAGATGTTAGCTGATAGATGTTAGCTGATAGAGGTTAGCTGTCTGCTTTATGTTAGATGTTAGCTGTTGTATGTTAGCTGTCAGTTGTTAGATGTTAGCTGCTAGCTGAAAGATGTTAGTTGTCAACTGTTCAATGTTAGCTAAACACTTGGCATAAATCAGCTTGTCTGGAGTGAGCAGCAAACGCGGCGGAAAAGAGAGGAGAGTCTGAATGATGGCGGTGAAGTAAAGAGAGCGGCATGGTTTTATTTAATAAATAAAGCTAGACAAACGTCGTCGTAGCGCAGTGATCGTCACTTGGATGTGTTTAAATAAAACCTTTCAGTCTTAAGCTCCATTTATTCTGGATGCAGAAGACGTCGTTTCGTACGTCTCCTGTGTTGGTTAGGTGCGTAATTTGGTCAGTTTTCAAGGAGTTTATTCGTCACTTGACGCAGAGAAGGCAGTGAAACGTGGAAAGGGCGACGACGTTTGACGTACGACGTTTGGAACAGACCTCTTCATTTACGAACTTAAGGGAACAGAAATGGACCTTTTCCTTTTCCTCCTGCTCAGAAGCCTCATGATATCCAGTCAGAGGAACCAGGGATTGAACCACTGACCCCCCAGCTGGCAGGTGACCGTCTCCAGGTGGACTTTCTGTCTGCGAGCTGTTGTGTCCCTCTGCAGCAGGGACATGGACGTCGTCAGTCGTAAAACAGAAGCAACGCCAGCAAACTTTTCCTTTTCCTCACGTGTGATCAGCATGAAGCCGCTGTCACTCAGCAGCTATTCCTGTCTGTCGGCTGCAGTCGTCCTGCGGCTAAAGGCCACGCCGTGTCCACGCCAAGGGAGCATGATCCACGGGGGAGGAGGGAATGTAAGAGGAGGCTCACAGGGAGGAGGTGAGGAAGCACTAAAGAGCTGTTTAAAGCTCTGACATGCTCTCAGCATGTTGAAATCCACACATGATCGTGAAGCAGGAAAGATTTTAATGACCTGCAGAGTTGCATGAAGAATGAATCATTTTTAATTATCTGGTTTTGTTCAACGACCCTGGAAGAGAATCTGATGAAGGGATGAATGAAACCCCTGCTTGTGGTCAGGCAGAACCCCCCCCGTGACACCCCCCCTCCCCGTTAGAGACGCGCTCCGTCGGCAGGATTAACAGGGAGGATTATGTAACGGAAATCCTGCAGGAGATATTTTTATTCTGCATCAGAGTCATCTCAGGTCGTCCAGCATGTTGACTCACGTCATATTTCACTCTTATTTATTTATTTGTTTATTGTTTCATCTGTTTATTTACTGTTATTTATTATTTATTTATAAATATCAATATATTTTTCTGAACTGTAAACAATACAAAAAATAATCATAAATAAACAGAAATGAAGAGAACATAATCATTTAGTTTTATGTGTAACTTTAAAATGTTTATTGTTCTTTATATTTAACATTTTTACTTTGTTTTTGTTGTTTGTTTGTGGGGGGGGGGGGGGGGGGTGTCTTTGCTTCCTTAATGTCTGCGCCAGCAGATATCAGGCCATGCGGTCATGTCTATTTCTATGTTGCAGAAGGAAAACTGCTGACAGGCGGGATGGCTGAGGTCAGCTGGACCCTCAGCAGGTCCGGTCTAATTCCTGCGGCCCGGACGAAAAAAAATCAGCCGAAACAGGACTGGAGGATACAGCGACTGACTGGTCAGCAGCAGCTGGAACATCACCCCAAACCAGTAGCTGTGAAAGCAGAAGAAGGCCCAGCAGGAAGCCAAAGGATCAGGAACCGCTCCCGTTTGTCCCGCATGCAGGATCCAGTTCAGGAGCGATGAGGAGCCTGCAGCGCTGGCCTGAGGGGAAGGGAAAGATGAAAAGTAGCTGCAGAGGAGAAGTCTGTTGTGGTGAATCCACGTGAGTCTGGCAACACAGAGAGTCTTTCTGAGCGAGACAAAGAGGGCAGCCATGCTCGAAAGGCCTCACAAAGCTCACGCACACACAAACACACAGAAACGTAGCGATCAGAAAGGCCGCCACTGGAATTAACCTCTCACGGGAAGGCGGTCCCTTCTTCCACCACATTCAGCTCCTAACGTGTTTCATGTCGTCCCTGATTAGCCTGAGAAGCAGATTCATGCATGTGATTAGAGGAGAGAGAAGAAGAAATCTGTCCGCCCACAATGCACTGCTGAGCTTCAGCAGAGCGGCGAGTGGACATTCCCCGTCCACGTGCACCAGAATGTCCATGAGCTCGACCTCGCTAACGAACATCAGACTTGTTCCTCCAGCAGTGTGAAAATCCACCACCGCCTCCGTGAGTCCTGCTCACGACCTCCACCGGCTGCCTGAACACAATCCAAGTCACTAAATGTGTCCACAGCTGTCTTGCTGTGCTCCTGCCAGGAACGTGGTCTGGTTGTGCACCGACCCGTCCCAGTCCGGTTGCAGGAACACGACACCAGCTCTGATCAGAGCAGGACACATTCCAGAAGCAGCGAGTTGGAGCTGGGAGCACAAACTGGGATAAAGGTGAGCTTCCTGATGTGCTCGTACAGTTCTGTGGTTATAATGGACAAAGTTCGTCAGCCAATGGATGGGTCCACTTCCAAACTAACGTACGAGTGTTGACTCTCTCCTCACCACACCAGCATGGAAACTACCGGAGGTCAGAGGTCAGAAGCCGAGCCAGACAAAGGGGAGCAGCTCTGTTTGACTTTGGAACCATTGTTAGCCATTGTCACACCAGTCACACCTGTATGAGTCACACCAGTCACACCAGTCACACCTGTACCAGCAAAACCAGTCACACCTGTACCAGTCACACCAGTCACACCTGTACCAGCAAAACCAGTCACACCTGTACCAGTCACACCAGTCACACCTGTACCAGCAAAACCAGTCACACCTGTACCAGTCACACCAGTCACACCTGTACCAGCAAAACCAGTCACACCTGTACCAGTCACACCAGTCACACCTGTACGAGTCACACCAGTCACACCTGTACCAGCAAAACCAGTCACACCTGTACCAGTCACACCAGTCACACCTGTACCAGCAAAACCAGTCACACCTGGACCAGTCACACCAGTCACACCTGTACCAGCAAAACCAGTCACACCTGGACCAGTCACACCAGTGACTGGTGACCAGTGACTGGTCCAGGTGTGACTTTTACAGGTGTGACTGGTGTGACTGGTGCAGGTGTGACTAGTGCAAATGTGACTGGTGCAGGTGGGACTGTTGCAGGTGTGACTGGTGTGACTGGTACAAGTGGGACTGGTGCAGGTGTGACTGGTACAAGTGGGACTGGTGCAGGTGTGACTGGTACAAGTGTGACTGGTGCAGGTGTGACTGGTACAAGTGTGACTGGTGCAGGTGTGACTGGTGCAGGTGTGACTGGTGCAGGTGTGACTGGTACAAGTGGGACTGGTGCAGGTGTGACTGGTACAAGTGTGACTGGTGCAGGTGTGACTGGTGCAGGTGTGACTGGTGTGACTGGTACAAGTGTGACTGGTGCAGGTGTGACTGGTGTGACTGGTACAAGTGTGACTGGTGCAGGTGTGACTGGTGTGACTGGTACAAGTGTGACTGGTGCAGGTGTGACTGGTGCAGGTGTGACTGGTGTGACTGGTACAAGTGTGACTGGTGCAGGTGTGACTGGTGTGACTGGTACAAGTGTGACTGATGCAGATGTGACTGGTGCAAGTGTGACTGGTGCAGGTGGGACTGGTGCAGGTGTGACTGGTGCAGGTGGGACTGGTGCAGGTGTGACTGGTGCAGGTGGGACTGGTGCAGGTGGGACTGGTGCAGGTGTGACTGGTGCAGGTGTGACTGGTGCAAGTGTGACTGGTGCAGGTGGGACTGGTGCAAATGTGACTGGTGCAGGTGGGACTGGTGTGACTGGTACAAGTGGGACTGGTGCAGGTGGGACTGGTGCAGGTGTGACTGGTGCAGGTGTGACTGGTGCAAGTGTGACTGGTGCAGGTGTGACTGGTGCAAGTGTGACTGGTGCAGGTGGGACTGGTGCAGGTGGGACTGGTGCAGGTGTGACTGGTGCAGGTGGGACTGGTGCAGGTGTGACTGGTGCAAGTGTGACTGGTGCAGGTGTGACTGGTGCAAGTGTGACTGGTGCAGGTGGGACTGGTGCAGGTGTGACTGGTGCAGGTGGGACTGGCACAAGTGTGACTGGTGCAGGTGTGACTGGTGCAGGTGTGACTGGTGCAGGTGGGACTGGTGCAAGTGTGACTGGTGCAGGTGTGACTGGTGCAGGTGTGACTGGTGCAGGTGGGACTGGTGCAGGTGTGACTGGTGCAGGTGGGACTGGTGCAGGTGTGACTGGTGCAGGTGTGACTGGTGCTGGTGTGACTGGTGCAAGTGTGACTGGTGCAGGTGTGACTGGTACAGGTGTGACTGGTGCAGGTGTGACTGGTACAGGTGTGACTGGTGCAGGTGTGACTGGTGCAGGTGGGACTGGTGCAGGTGGGACTGGTGCAAGTGTGACTGGTGCAGGTGGGACTGGTGCAGGTGGGACTGGTGCAAGTGTGACTGGTGCAGGTGTGACTGGTACAAGTGTGACTGGTGCAGGTGTGACTGGTACAGGTGTGACTGGTGCAGGTGGGACTGGTGCAGGTGTGACTGGTACAAGTGGGACTGGGGCAGGTGTGACTGGTGCAGGTGTGACTGGTGCAGGTGGGACTGGTGCAGGTGTGACTGGTGCAGGTGGGACTGGTACAAGTGGGACTGGTACAACTGGGACTGGTGCAGGTGGGACTGGTGCAGGTGGGACTGGTGCTGGTGTGACTGGTGCAGGTGGGACTGGTACAAGTGTGACTGGTACAAGTGGGACTGGTGCAGGTGTGACTGGTGCAGGTGTGACTAGTGCTGGTGTGACTGGTACAGGTGTGACTGGTGCAGGTGTGACTGGTACAGGTGTGACTGGTACAAGTGTGACTGGTGCAGGTGTGACTGGTGCAGGTGTGACTGGTGCAGGTGACTGGTGCTGGTGTGACTGGTGCAGGTGGGACTGGTGCAGGTGGTATGAGTGCAGGTGTGACTGGTGCAGGTGGGACTGGTGCTGGTGTGACTGGTGCAGGTGGGACTGGTACAAGTGGGACTGGTACAATTGGGACTGGTGCAGGTGGGACTGGTACAAGTGTGACTGGTACAAGTGGGACTGGTGCAGGTGTGACTGGTGCAGGTGGGACTGGTGCAGGTGTGACTGGTGCAGGTGTGACTGGTGCTGGTGTGACTGGTACAGGTGTGACTGGTGCAGGTGTGACTGGTACAAATGTGACTGGTACAGGTGTGACTGGTGCAGGTGTGACTGGTACAAGTGTGACTGGTACAGGTGTGACTGGTGCAGGTGTGACTGGTGCAGGTGTAACTGGTGCTGGTGTGACTGGTGCAAGTGTGACTGGTGCAAGTGTGACTGGTGCAGGTGTGACTGGTGCAGGTGTGACTGGTACAGGTGTGACTGGTGCAGGTGTGACTGGTGCAGGTGTGACTGGTGCAGGTGTGACTGGTGCTGGTGTGACTGGTACAGGTGTGACTGGTGCAGGTGTGACTGGTACAAGTGTGACTGGTACAGGTGTGACTGGTGCAGGTGTGACTGGTACAGGTGTGACTGGTGCAGGTGTGACTGGTACAAGTGTGACTGGTACAGGTGTGACTGGTGCAGGTGTGACTGGTGCAGGTGGGACTGGTGCAGGTGTGACTGGTGCAGGTGACTGGTACAGGTGTGACTGGTGCAGGTGTGACTGGTGCAGGTGGGACTGGTGCAGGTGTGACTGGTGCAGGTGACTGGTGCTGGTGTGACTGGTGCAGGTGGGACTGGTGCAGGTGGGACTGGTGCAGGTGTGACTGGTGCAGGTGGGACTGGTACAAGTGGGACTGGTCCAATTGGGACTGGTGCAGGTGGGACTGGTGCTGGTGTGACTGGTGCAGGTGGGACTGGTACAAGTGGGACTGGTACAATTGGGACTGGTGCAGGTGGGACTGGTACAAGTGTGACTGGTACAAGTGGGACTGGTGCAGGTGTGACTGGTGCAGGTGGGACTGGTGCAGGTGTGACTGGTGCAGGTGTGACTGGTGCTGGTGTGACTGGTACAGGTGTGACTGGTGCAGGTGTGACTGGTACAAGTGTGACTGGTACAGGTGTGACTGGTGCAGGTGGGACTGGTACAAGTGTGACTGGTACAGGTGTGACTGGTGCAGGTGGGACTGGTGCAGGTGTGACTGGTGCAGGTGGGACTGGTGCTGGTGTGACTGGTGCAGGTGGGACTGGTGCAGGTGGGATGAGTGCAGGTGTGACTGGTGCAGGTGGGACTGGTGCTGGTGTGACTGGTGCAGGTGGGACTGGTACAAGTGGGACTGGTACAATTGGGACTGGTGCAGGTGGGACTGGTACAAGTGTGACTGGTGCAGGTGGGACTGGTGCAGGTGTGACTGGTGCAGGTGTGACTGGTGCTGGTGTGACTGGTACAGGTGTGACTGGTGCAGGTGTGACTGGTACAAGTGTGACTGGTACAGGTGTGACTGGTGCAGGTGTGACTGGTGCAGGTGTGACTGGTGCTGGTGTGACTGGTACAGGTGTGACTGGTGCAGGTGTTACTGGTACAAGTGTGACTGGTACAGGTGTGACTGGTGCAGGTGTGACTGGTGCAGGTGGGACTGGTGCAGGTGTGACTGGTGCTGGTGTGACTGGTACAGGTGTGACTGGTGCAGGTGTGACTGGTACAAGTGTGACTGGTGCTGGTGTGACTGGTGCAGGTGGGACTGGTGCTGGTGTAACTGGTGCAGGTGACTGGTGCTTGTGTGACTGGTGCAGGTGGCACTGGTGCAGGTGGGATGAGTGCAGGTGTGACTGGTGCAGGTGGGACTGGTGCTGGTGTGACTGTTGCAGGTGGGACTGGTACAAGTGGGACTGGTACAATTGGGACTGGTGCAGGTGGGACTGGTGCAGGTGGGACTGGTGCAGGTGGGACTGGTACAAGTGGGACTGGTACAAGTGTGACTGGTGCAGGTGTGACTGGTGCAGGTGTGACTGGTACAGGTGTGACTGGTGCAGGTGTGACTGGTGCAGGTGGGACTGGTACAGTTGTGACTGGTGCAGGTGTGACTGGTGCAGGTGTGACTGGTGCAGGTGTGACTGGTGCAGGTGGGACTGGTACAGGTGTGACTGGTGCAGGTGTGACTGGTACAAGTGTGACTGGTGCAGGTGTGACTGGTGCTGGTGTGACTGGTACAGGTGTGACTGGTGCAGGTGTGACTGGTACAGGTGTGACTGGTGCAGGTGTGACTGGTGCAGGTGGGACTGGTGCAGGTGTGACTGGTGCAGGTGGGACTGGTGCAGGTGGGATGAGTGCAGGTGTGACTGTTGCAGGTGGGACTGGTGCTGGTGTGACTGGTGCAGGTGTGACTGGTGCTGGTGTGACTGGTGCAGGTGGGACTGGTGCAAGTGTGACTGGTACAGGTGTGACTGGTGCTGGTGTGACTGGTGCAGGTGTGACTGGTGCAGGTGGGACTGGTGCAGGTGTGACTGGTGCAGGTGACTGGTGCTGGTGTGACTGGTGCAGGTGGGACTGGTGCAGGTGGGACTGGTGCAGGTGTGACTGGTGCAGGTGTGACTGGTACAAGTGGGACTGGTCCAATTGGGACTGGTGCAGGTGGGACTGGTGCTGGTGTGACTGGTGCAGGTGGGACTGGTACAAGTGGGACTGGTACAATTGGGACTGGTGCAGGTGGGACTGGTACAAGTGTGACTGGTACAAGTGGGACTGGTGCAGGTGGGACTGGTGCAGGTGGGACTGGTGCAGGTGTGACTGGTGCAGGTGTGACTGGTGCTGGTGTGACTGGTACAGGTGTGACTGGTGCAGGTGTGACTGGTACAAGTGTGACTGGTACAGGTGTGACTGGTGCAGGTGGGACTGGTACAAGTGTGACTGGTACAGGTGTGACTGGTGCAGGTGGGACTGGTGCAGGTGTGACTGGTGCAGGTGGGACTGGTGCTGGTGTGACTGGTGCAGGTGGGACTGGTGCAGGTGGGATGAGTGCAGGTGTGACTGGTGCAGGTGGGACTGGTGCTGGTGTGACTGGTGCAGGTGGGACTGGTACAAGTGGGACTGGTACAATTGGGACTGGTGCAGGTGGGACTGGTACAAGTGTGACTGGTGCAGGTGGGACTGGTGCAGGTGTGACTGGTGCAGGTGTGACTGGTGCTGGTGTGACTGGTACAGGTGTGACTGGTGCAGGTGTGACTGGTACAAGTGTGACTGGTACAGGTGTGACTGGTGCAGGTGTGACTGGTGCAGGTGGGACTGGTGCAGGTGTGACTGGTGCTGGTGTGACTGGTACAGGTGTGACTGGTGCAGGTGTGACTGGTACAAGTGTGACTGGTGCAGGTGTGACTGGTGCAGGTGGGACTGGTACAGTTGTGACTGGTGCAGGTGTGACTGGTACAGATGTGACTGGTGCAGGTGGGACTGGTGCAGGTGTGACTGGTGCAGGTGTGACTGGTGCTGGTGTGACTGGTACAGGTGTGACTGGTGCAGGTGTTACTGGTACAAGTGTGACTGGTGCTGGTGTGACTGGTGCAGGTGTGACTGGTGCAGGTGTGACTGGTGCAGGTGGGACTGGTGCAGGTGTGACTGGTGCTGGTGTGACTGGTACAGGTGTGACTGGTGCAGGTGTGACTGGTACAAGTGTGACTGGTGCTGGTGTGACTGGTGCAGGTGGGACTGGTGCTGGTGTAACTGGTGCAGGTGACTGGTGCTGGTGTGACTGGTGCAGGTGGCACTGGTGCAGGTGGGATGAGTGCAGGTGTGACTGGTGCAGGTGGGACTGGTGCTGGTGTGACTGGTGCAGGTGGGACTGGTACAAGTGGGACTGGTACAATTGGGACTGGTGCAGGTGGGACTGGTGCAGGTGGGACTGGTGCAGGTGGGACTGGTACAAGTGGGACTGGTACAAGTGTGACTGGTGCAGGTGTGACTGGTGCAGGTGTGACTGGTACAGGTGTGACTGGTGCAGGTGTGACTGGTGCAGGTGGGACTGGTACAGTTGTGACTGGTGCAGGTGTGACTGGTGCAGGTGTGACTGGTGCAGGTGGGACTGGTACAAGTGGGACTGGTACAAGTGGGACTGGTGCAGGTGTGACTGGTGCAGGTGTGACTGGTGCTGGTGTGACTGGTACAGGTGTGACTGGTGCAGGTGTGACTGGTACAAGTGTGACTGGTACAGGTGTGACTGGTGCAGGTGTGACTGGTGCAGGTGGGACTGGTGCAGGTGTGACTGGTGCAAGTGTGACTGGTACAGGTGTGACTGGTGCTGGTGTGACTGGTGCAGGTGGGACTGGTACAGGTGTGACTGGTGCAGGTGTGACTGGTGCTGGTGTGACTGGTGCAGGTGTGACTGGTACAGGTGTGACTGGTGCAGGTGTGACTGGTACAGTTGTGACTGGTGCAGGTGGGACTGGTGCAGGTGTGACTGGTACAGGTGGGACTGGTGCAGGTGGGACTGGTGCAGGTGTGACTGGTACAGGTGTGACTGGTGCAGGTGGGACTGGTGCAGGTGTGACTGGTACAGGTGTGACTGGTGCAGGTGGGACTGGTGCAGGTGTGACTGGTGCAGGTGGGACTGGTGCAGGTGGGACTGGTACAGTTGTGACTGGTGCTGGTGTGACTGGTGCAGGTGGGACTGGTGCAGGTGTGACTGGTGCAGGTGTGACTGGTACAGGTGTGACTGGTGCAGGTGGGACTGGTGCAGGTGTGACTGGTACAGGTGTGACTGGTGCAGGTGGGACTGGTGCAGGTGTGACTGGTGCAGGTGGGACTGGTGCAGGTGGGACTGGTACAGTTGTGACTGGTGCAGGTGTGACTGGTGCAGGTGTGACTGGTACAGGTGGGACTGGTGCAGGTGGGACTGGTGCAGGTGGGACTGGTGCTGGTGTGACTGGTGCTGGTGTGACTGGTGCAGGTGGGACTGGTACAGGTGTGACTGGTGCAGGTGTGACTGGTGCTGGTGTGACTGGTGCAGGTGTGACTGGTGCAGGTGTGACTGGTACAGGTGTGACTGGTACAGGTGTGACTGGTGCTGGTGTGACTGGTGCAGGTGGGACTGGTGCACGTGGGACGGGTGCAGGTGTGACTGGTGCTGGTGTGACTGGTGCAGGTGGGACTGGTGCAAGTGTGACTGGTACAGGTGTGACTGGTGCTGGTGTGACTGGTGCAGGTGGGACTGGTACAGGTGTGACTGGTGCAGGTGTGACTGGTGCTGGTGTGACTGGTGCAGGTGTGACTGGTGCAGGTGTGACTGGTACAGGTGTGACTGGTACAGGTGTGACTGGTGCACGTGGGACGGGTGCAGGTGTGACTGGTGCAGGTGTGACTGGTACTGGTGTGACTGGTGCTGGTGTGACTGGTGCAGGTGTGACTGGTACTGGTGTGACTGGTGCAGGTGGGACTGGTGCAGGTGGGACGGGTGCAGGTGTGACTGGTGCTGGTGTGACTGGTGCAGGTGTGACTGGTACTGGTGTGACTGGTGCAGGTGGGACTGGTACAGTTGTGACTGGTACAGGTGTGACTGGTGCAGGTGGGACTGGTGCAGGTGGGACTGGTACAGTTGTGACTGGTGCAGGTGTGACTGGTGCAGGTGTGACTGGTACAGGTGGGACTGGTGCAGGTGGGACTGGTGCAGGTGGGACTGGTACAGGTGTGACTGGTACAGGTGTGACTGGTGCAGGTGGGACTGGTGCAGGTGGGACGGGTGCTGGTGTGACTGGTGCAGGTGGGACTGGTGCAGGTGGGACTGGTACAGTTGTGACTGGTACAGGTGTGACTGGTGCAGGTGTGACTGGTGCAGGTGGGACTGGTACAGGTGTGACTGGTACAGGTGTGACTGGTGCAGGTGTGACTGGTGCAGGTGGGACTGGTGCAGGTGTGACTGGTACAGGTGTGACTGGTGCAGGTGTGACTGGTACTGGTGTGACTGGTACAGGTGTGACTGGTGCAGGTGGGACTGGTG
Source organism: Telmatherina bonti (assembly GCF_933228915.1). NCBI lineage: Eukaryota > Metazoa > Chordata > Actinopteri > Atheriniformes > Telmatherinidae > Telmatherina > Telmatherina bonti. Next base: position 6,251,810 of record NC_136629.1, read on the forward strand.
CAGGTGGGACTGGTGCAGGTGGGACTGGTACAGGTGTGACTGGTACAGGTGGGACTGGTGCAGGTGTGACTGGTGCAGGTGTGACTGGTGCTGGTGTGACTGGTACAGGTGTGACTGGTGCAGGTGTGACTGGTACAGGTGTGACTGGTGCAGGTGTGACTGGTGCAGGTGGGACTGGTACAGTTGTGACTGGTGCAGGTGTGACTGGTGCAGGTGTGACTGGTACAGGTGGGACTGGTGCAGGTGGGACTGGTGCAGGTGTGACTGGTACAGGTGTGACTGGTACAGGTGTGACTGGTGCAGGTGTTGCTGCCAACTGACGGAGATTTAGCTTCCCACCATATTTACAATGAGCAGTTTTACAGAAGCAGGATTAGAAGCTACAAGTGTTTCGAGGTTTCTTCTTTTGTGGTGCAGGATGAAAATCAGACCCCAGTTCCCCAAACAAAGTATTTCCTTTTCATGTCAAAGCAGATAACCTTAACGTTAGTGAGCACCAGGAAGGAAAGAAGTCGTAACTTTTCATTAACACTGAAACTCTCGTCTCCATATCCTCATTTACATCACAGTGAAGGCTGAATTAGCGAAAAATCCAACCAGATCCATGACAGTCTCATTTCCACTGGGAGAAACTTCAGATTGTTGTGGTTGATTTGCTGCTTAATAGCAACAAAGTTGTTAATAAACAGCTGAGTGGCTTCCAGTTATCGGCTTTGATGGCAGCAACACGTTTATCCCGTCGTTTAGGGTCAGCAGGCAGTCTGGAAAATGAAACCCATTACTGGGAAGCCGAACATCCAGAGATTCAGGAGCAGCTAGCTGTAGCAGCCGAGCCGCTAGCAGCTAGCCTGCTTAGTTCATCGTTTTACCACCATAAACGTCGCCATCGTGCAGGTCACGCAAGACAGAAGCTGAAGTTGGTTTATGTCTTTGCAATGTCAACACCTCCGGTAAGAAACACACGGTTGTTTAAATGCATCCTGAAAATCTGTTTCTCCGTTTCAAACCATTTCAAACTGTTACTCATCAGACAGACGGGAAGAGGTTCGCTCACTACGATGATGCACGTGGTCCTTACGGGTGACTTTGCTCTGTTTAATCAGATGCTTCATGAAAATGATGGACTTCATTCTTTCTGGCACTTTGAGGCTTCTGATAATAAAAAAATAACAGGTTTAACAGCAGTAAACAGTGAAGTTTGGTTGGTGCGTGGTGTTGACAAGCTGCAGCTGTGAAGGGTTAACAGACTGCATGAAGCTCGCGGCTTCACAACACCGTGTTCATGTTTGCACGGCCGACTTCTGACCCTGCATGTTCTCACTGGACGAGTTTTTATTCTTCAGCTATCAGCTCACATGTCACTCCACAAGAATCCACAACAGCAGAACTTCCAAATGTCTCAGCAGACGGGCTGGAAAACCTCTTTCAGAACAATAACATAACAATAAAATACAATATAATATAATAGTAATAATTAGAATGATTTTAATATTTATAATATAATAAAGTCCAACCATCTGGTTTAAGTAATGAAGACTGTGAAAACCTCACCTGTTTAAATAGCTTCCTTCACTAATCATAAACTGTCCATATTTGAGTCTTTTTGTGGCCAAACGTGATTCATACATGAGCTTCACGCCACAGAGTTCCACGTTTTCCCAAGCCCGTGACAACACACTGATATTAACTAACATGTAGTCTGGACATGGAGAGTGCTGAACGCTGGTGCTGTAGACAGGTGCTAAATCAGCCAAACGTTCAGCGAGCTGCAACGGGTGGGTGTGACGCTGCACGTGAGCAGGAATAAAGACTGCAAAGTAAAGGTCAGACTCTGGATTTAACACTGCAGAGAGTGAGACCATAAATCAGAGCATCAATGTCCACTTTAAGGCTTCGGATCATTTCTTCACACAAACAAGGCGTCATCTGAAAGCAGAGACTTCTGGTTCCATAGACGTCTGTCTCGTTGCTGTGGGACAGAAACTCTGGCGGCTCGCAGTCACAATCACACATCATGTTTTTATCCCAGCTGTACAACCTGCTCGTGTCAAGGTCCTGCTGGTTTCCACGGGGATAAAAGTCCTGCTGGTTTCCATGGGGATGAAAGTCCTGCTAGTTTCCATGGGGATAAAAGTCCTGCTGGTTTCCATGGGGATGAAAGTCCTGCTAGTTTCCACGGGGATAAAAGTCCTGCTGGTTTCCATGGGAATGAAGGTCCTGTTAGTTTCCATGGAGATGAAGGTCCTGCTGGTTTCCATGGGAATGAAGGTCCTGTTAGTTTCCATGGAGATGAAGGTCCTGCTGGTTTCCATGGAGATGAAGGTCCTGTTAGTTTCCATGGTGATGCAGGTCCTGCTGGTTTCCATGGGAATGAAGGTCCTGTTAGTTTCCATGGAGATGAAGGTCCTGCTGGTTTCCATGGAGATGAAGGTCCTGTTAGTTTCCATGGAGATGAAGGTCCTGCTGGTTTCCATGGAGATGAAGGTCCTGTTAGTTTCCATGGTGATGCAGGTCCTGCTGGTTTCCATGGGGATGAAAGTCCTGCTAGTTTCCACGGGGATAAAAGTCCTGCTGGTTTCCATGGGAATGAAGGTCCTGTTAGTTTCCATGGAGATGAAGGTCCTGCTGGTTTCCATGGGAATGAAGGTCCTGTTAGTTTCCATGGAGATGAAGGTCCTGCTGGTTTCCATGGAGATGAAGGTCCTGTTAGTTTCCATGGTGATGCAGGTCCTGCTAGTTTCCATGAAGATAGTGAAGTATTCTCTCCTCCAATCATAAACCATCTTGGGCTTCACCTGTGTCTGGACCCTCATGGTGTTTCTACGGGGAATGTGGGATCTATTCCTGGATTTTCCTGATCGATAGGACTCCTGGATCGATGTGTCCATCATCATCATCAACCATCCCTCAGAACTTTACTCATGCCTAGATAAAATGTGCTGCTATGTTCTGCTTTTAACTGAAAGTAACGTGGTTGTCTGTCAGCAGCAGATTGCATTTGCATGTTCTACTCTGCTGCAGGAGACGCATTAACATACATGTTGATTCTGACACGTCTGTATTGTGACCCCAGTCCAGAACAGCTGGTGTTCAGTCTGTTCACTTTCATCATTAAAAAGAGGAACAGAGTGAGTGAAAGCTTCCATTTGGCTGAGCAGCTGTGACGTGTCGACAGTGATGTGTGGAAGCTGGGATGTTATTGATTGTTTTTCAGACACTGGTCTCTGAATGAAAACACAGTTTTGCCTCAACCCTGTTTCTCCAGATAAAAATGTATCTAATGTTCAGTGATGTGTTTGTGGTGCAGATGAACAAATAAAATGACAAGTCATGCAGTGTGGCAGCGGTTCAGATGCGTTCCTGTGAAGCAATAAAAATACCGTTGTTGTCTGCAGGCTCCCACAGCGTCTGTTATACAAACACTGATTTCACTGTTCGAAGGGCCAACCCTTCCATTCACGCTGCTGCTGCACAGAAACCACTGATTGATTGATTCTAATTAAGGGACACATTACTGCCAGAGGTCCGGTTGGTCCTGGAATGCTGACAGAATGGTTTTAGACCAGCTGGGACACATCAGCTGCAGGATGTGGGTCAAGGTCTGCTGCTGTCCTTTTATTCAGTCTGACTCTGCCTCCGAAAATAAATCAGACCCTTCTCAACACTTGGAAGGTTTCTGAACGTGTGACGATAACAAACCAGAACGTGTCAGAATCTCACTGTTGTAAGTCAGTGGGTTTACCCAGAGTTGCACAACACAGAAGTCTACACACTTTCCAGCGAGCTGCACACGACTCACCTGAGTGTCGGGAAGAGGCGTGACTCCAGTTTAACTCTCCTCAGTCGCCTGCTGATGAAACGCTTTGCAAATCAGTAAAGAAGGAAATTCCTCACATTTCGGATGTTTTAGTCAGGAGCTGCAGTTCCCCCCTCATCCATTAGGGGCTCCAAAACAGAGAAGATCCACAAAGACTCCCATGTTAAAAAAAACAACAACTTCACAGCAGAAATAAACATGTTTACAGCCTGGGGCCAAAAATCCATTTTAGGTTTAATAGGTCAGGTTTACCTTCACAAGTGATTTATTTTTAACTCCTCCGTTTAGAAGTAATTTCATCTCAAAATTTGGCATATTTAGATGTTCTTTCGATTGACAGGGACCTGATATCCCACTTCAAGTCAGAAGAACGTAGCCGGTTAACAACGAGATTGCTTACCTCCGTTAGCTGGTTAGCTCCTGTTAACTCTGGGTTAGCTCCAGGTTAGCTCAGTTAGCTCTTAGCTACAGGCAGCTCGGAGTTTGCTAGATGTCAATCATCCACCATGACGCTCCCAGCCCCCCCCCCCCCCCCCCCCCCCCACCCCCCCCACCCCCACCCCCTCACAGCTCCATCTCTTTGCTCATATTTGTATGTTCCGGGAGAGACGACACGCATGATGGCGATGGTAGTTTTTTCATGACATGGTGGCCCTTCTGTCTCTGTGGAATACATACCATCAAGGAACCTTGATCCAACCTCACAGAACCAGGCTTTCTGAGTTTGGATCATTTGCTCCTTTTCCTCTAACACAGACATGGATTCATGATTATTCAGACAAACATCCAGTTTTCCAGTGTGTGACGGACCTTCCCAGATGCCCTCATGTCCAGGTAAGTGGACTCAGGATCTCTGGACCAGGTTTACATGCAGCTTTTTTCTGCTCAGTAAAATCAGACGTGATGTTTGTAAATGTGACCCTGGGCTGATTGTTTTTTTAAGAACCAATGTATATAAAAAAGTGAACCAGCATCCAGGAGATCAGACAAATATTGTGCATTTGTCCTGCATGCAATGCAAGAATCGTATTAACTCATCTGGTATGGTGACATGAATTCTGTAAAACAGGATGACTGGCAACATAAAGTCCTTAAAAGTTGCATAATTTCCTTTCAGACCTTCTCGTGTCATTTCAGAGAAGCAAATAGTTGCACATCCTCCTGCTTCCCCCATCTTGTGTAATTAACAAATTTTGAAACTGGTGAACGAATTGAAAAACAGATGGGTTTTTTTTTCATCAGTTTAATGATATAACATGAAAATATCCAGCATAATAAAGCAAATAAAGTTCCCACATTTCTGCTGAGAGTCACGTAAATGATCTAAAACACATACATCTATACTTCCAACACATCAAGAGGTTGTTTCTGCTTTGGTCCTGAAGCAGACAGCTGGTCTAAGTTCAGTTTGTATAAGGCAAAGGAATGCAGAACATACAGGCTTGTCTGGTGGTATCCGTCACCACCAGACAAGCCTGATGGTAACCTCTTCACCTCAACCTTTTTTAGACCACGGGTTAAACCTGCTGAGAGGTAGAATATCCCACTGTAGCCATAGCAACACATCTATACTCTCCATCATACATAATGAGCTTCAACTTTAAAGATTTAGTTTCTCAGATGAAACACGTTTATTAAAGGATGATGATCTGGACACTTTCAGTCATTGGGTCTGTTTACATGACATTCCAAACCTGATATTTAGGAGTAATCAGCAGATATGTATAAAGTAGAAGTAGAGAGTAGAAGTCCTGTCTGGCAGCTCTTTCCAACCAGTCACTAAACCAGGTGAATGAAATCAGCTCAGCTCCACTGCAGGCAGACGAGCCTGTTAGTGAAAACACCTGTTCTAAATGCATTGGTAGATCCAAAAACATGGCAGCACTTCTACTTTATTTTTGCTTCTATTTCTACTTTATACACCTCTGGTAATCAGATTACTGTAATAACCTAATCTGATGCATCTACATTCACTTCCAAAATATATTTGAAAATACTGTCTACACCGCGGCGCCAGCGGTCTTAGCATTAGCTGCTAATGTGGGACCTCATGGTTCCGCGCAGAACGCAAAAGCCAGAAACGGGCAAAGCTGAACTTTGGCCGCTCGACGCGGGGCGTCAACCAATCAGAGCGATCAGCTGGCAGCTCCTGGAGGATTCCTGTGGTGAACCCAGACACGGGGCTGAGACGCCATTACTCCGTGCAACATGTAGGATAACCATTCCTTGCTAAAAAGCTGAATGTTACTGATTTGGCAACGTAACAGGATACGTTGCCTAGCAACGCTTTGTCTGGGGGCGGCGGCGGCTCTCTGCTGAATGCGGCTCTTGTTGCATTAACACTGACTATAACTGCCCTATGACAACGTCCTCTAGCTTTATTTATTAAATAAAACCATGCCGTCTCTCTACTGCACCGCCATCATTCAGGCTGACCGGAAGGAAAGCTCCGCCTCCCTCCTCTCTTTTCCACCGCGTTTGCCGCTCGCTCCAGACACAGCGGCAAACGCGGCAGGAGCGTTGGACACAGAAGAGGCAGTTGGTCTGAACACACCGTCAGTACAAAGTCCTGAAAGGTTGGTGCGTTGGACAGCATCTGCACTTCATTACAGTTTTTTGTCAGATGGGGAGGAATCAGGGTGAACAAATTCAGGTAAGTGGGCTGGCGATGGGACGGGGAGGAGGGGTGGGTGTATGAGGATGGCTGGGGTATGTGGCGGTGTCTTGGGGGTGGCTGCTGGCTGCCCGGGTCTTGTGGTTCTCCTGGCGCTTCTGGCCTTCCTCTCTCCTTTGTGTGAGCGGGGTAACATTGATCCGGTGAACACCAGACGAGGCAGAGGACCCTTAACGCCATCGCTATGGATGTACCCACAATGCAATGCTACGCCACATGCAGGAAGTGACATTTTGTAGTCCGCTTCCTGTATTTGGTCCGTTTGAAACACACCAAGACCTGCGTTTGTGGGCCGACTAGTTCTGCTTCTTTGGTCCGAATCAGAATTTGTTTGACGCTTTCACATTTCCCCATGTTTTAGCATGTTTTGTGAGTTTTGTACAAAAGAAATAAACATTTGTTATAAACTATTATTATAAACTGTTCACAGTTTTGGACCATGATATAAAGAGATCAAACAACGAGGATCCATGCATTTTGCTGCACGCCGTGGCTGTGACTCGGTGTCGTGCAGTAAAACAAGGTGAATCTGTGTGATGCCCTCATTTAATCCTTACATGAAGTCAAGTGGAAGGTTTTTCGTTCTGTCTGGACCTGCCTGCTGTTTGTATCGCTGCTGTGAGGAACCAAATTGCGTAAGCTGGGATGTTTTACAGGGAGGTGCCAGCAGCTGTTGCCCCTCCCCACCCCCTCCCCTTCCACGCCTGGAGGAACCTGAGTGTAAATAAAATCTGTTTTTATTGTGATTCTACAGCAGATCTGTGTTTCTTGTTGGGTCAGTGTGGTGAAATGCTGACATGTACGTGCAAACCGACATGGGCCGCAGCACACCTGGCATTGAACCAGGCTATACCAACACAACGTCTGCGGTTAATGTTTCGGCCAGTTTTTCACCAGCTGTTCTGCAAGACGATAACCGACCTGCTGCAAGATGTCTTCCTGTCACTAAATTTTATTAATTTACTGACAGAGTGAAGCAGAAGCAACTCAGAGTAGGTCATCATGACACCGGAACGTCTCCATCGTCATGATACAAGAACGTCTCCATCGTCATGACACCGGAACGTCTCCATCGTCATGATACCAGAACGTCTCCATCGTCATGACACCGGAACGTCTCCATCGTCATGATACCAGAACGTCTCCATCGTCATGACACCAGAACGTCTCCATCATCATGACACCAGAACGTCTCCATCATCATGATACCAGAACGTCTCCATCGTCATGATACCAGAACGTCTCCATCATCCTGACACCAGAACGTCTCCATCGTCATGACACCAGAACGTCTCCATCGTCATGACACCGGAACGTCTCCATCGTCATGACACCGGAACGTCTCCATCATCATGACACCAGAACGTCTCCATCGTCATGATACCAGAACGTCTCCATCATCATGACACCAGAACGTCTCCATCATCATGAGAACAGAACGTCTCCATCATCATGACACCAGAACGTCTCCATCATCATGATACCAGAACGTCTCCATCATCATGATACCAGAACGTCTCCATCATCATGATACCAGAACGTCTCCATCATCATGATACCAGAACGTCTCCATCATCATGATACCAGAACGTCTCCATCATCATGATACCAGAACGTCTCCATCATCATGATACCAGAACGTCTCCATCATCATGATACCAGAACGTCTCCATCGTCATACCAGAACGTCTCCATCATCATGATACCAGAACGTCTCCATCATCATGATACCAGAACGTCTCCATCGTCATGATACCAGAACGTCTCCATCATCATGACACCAGAACGTCTCCATCATCATGAGAACAGAACGTCTCCATCATCATGACACCAGAACGTCTCCATCGTCATGATACCAGAACGTCTCCATCATCATGATACCAGAACGTCTCCATCATCATGATACCAGAACGTCTCCATCATCATGAGAACAGAACGTCTCCATCATCATGACACCAGAACGTCTCCATCGTCATGATACCAGAACGTCTCCATCATCATGATACCAGAACGTCTCCATCATCATGATACCAGAACGTCTCCATCGTCATGATACCAGAACGTCTCCATCGTCATGACACCAGAACGTCTCCATCGTCATGAGACCAGAACGTCTCCATCATCATGATACCAGAACGTCTCCATCGTCATGATACCAGAACGTCTCCATCATCATGATACCAGAACGTCTCCATCATCATGACACCAGAACGTCTCCATCATCATGAGAACAGAACGTCTCCATCATCATGACACCAGAACGTCTCCATCGTCATGATACCAGAACGTCTCCATCATCATGACACCAGAACGTCTCCATCATCATGATACCAGAACGTCTCCATCATCATGACACCAGAACGTCTCCATCATCATGATCACCAGAACGTCTCCATCGTCATGATCACCAGAACGTCTCCATCGTCATGATACCAGAACGTCTCCATCATCATGACACCAGAACGTCTCCATCATCATGATACCAGAACGTCTCCATCATCATGATACCAGAACGTCTCCATCATCATGATACCAGAACGTCTCCATCATCATGATACCAGAACGTCTCCATCGTCATACCAGAACGTCTCCATCATCATGACAACAGAACGTCTCCATCGTCATGACACCAGAACGTCTCCATCATCATGATACCAGAACGTCTCCAACATCATGATTCCAGAACGTCTCCATCATCATGACACCAGAACGTCTCCATCATCATGACACCAGAACGTCTCCATCGTCATGATACCAGAACGTCTCCATCATCATGATACCAGAACGTCTCCATCATCATGATACCAGAACGTCTCCATCATCATGATACCAGAATGTCTCCATCATCATGACACCAGAACGTCTCCATCATCATGATACCAGAACGTCTCCATCATCATGATCACCAGAACGTCTCCATCATCATGATCACCAGAACGTCTCCATCGTCATGATACCAGAACGTCTCCAACATCATGACACCAGAACGTCTCCATCATCATGATACCAGAACGTCTCCAACATCATGATACCAGAACGTCTCCATCGTCATACCAGAACGTCTCCATCATCATGACAACAGAACGTCTCCATCGTCATGACACCAGAACGTCTCCATCATCATGATACCAGAACGTCTCCATCATCATGATACCAGAACGTCTCCATCGTCATGATACCAGAACGTCTCCATCGTCATGACACCAGAACGTCTCCATCGTCATGATACCAGAACGTCTCCATCATAATGATACCAGAACGTCTCCATCTTCATGACACCAGAACGTCTCCATCATCATGACACCAGAACGTCTCCATCATCATGATACCAGAACGTCTCCATCATCATGATACCAGAACGTCTCCATCATCCTGACACCAGAACGTCTCCATCGTCATGACACCAGAATGTCTCCATCATCATGACACCAGAACGTCTCCATCGTCATGACACCAGAACGTCTCCATCATCATGATACCAGAACGTCTCCATCATCATGATACCAGAACGTCTCCATCATCATGATACCAGAACGTCTCCATCATCATGATACCAGAACAGACGTCATGATACCAGAACGTCTCCATCATCATGATACCAGAACGTCTCCATCATCATGATACCAGAACGTCTCCATCGTCATGATACCAGAACGTCTCCATCGTCATGATACCAGAACGTCTCCATCGTCATGATACCAGAACATCTCCATCGTCATGACACAAGAACGTCTCCATCGTCATGATACCAGAACGTCTCCATCGTCATGATACCAGAACGTCTCCATCATCATGATACCAGAACGTCTCCATCATCATGATACCAGAACGTCACCAGAACGTCTCCATCATCATGATACCAGAACGTCTCCATCGTCATGATACCAGAACGTCTCCATCATCATGATACCAGAACGTCTCCATCGTCATGATACCAGAACGTCTCCATCGTCATGATACCAGAACGTCTCCATCGTCATGATACCAGAACGTCTCCATCGTCATGATACCAGAACATCTCCATCGTCATGATACCAGAACGTCTCCATCGTCATGATACCAGAACGTCTCCATCGTCATGATACCGGAACGTCTCTATCGTCATGACACCAGAACGTCTCCATCATCATGATACCAGAACGTCTCCATCATCATGACACCAGAACGTCTCCATCGTCATGATCACCAGAACGTCTCCATCGTCATGATACCAGAACGTCTCCATCATCATGACACCAGAACGTCTCCATCATCATGACACCAGAACGTCTCCATCATCATGATACCAGAACGTCTCCAACATCATGATTCCAGAACGTCTCCATCATCATGACACCAGAACGTCTACATCATCATGACACCAGAACGTCTCCATCGTCATGATACCAGAACGTCTCCATCATCATGATACCAGAACGTCTCCATCATCATGATACCAGAACGTCTCCATCATCATGATACCAGAATGTCTCCATCATCATGACACCAGAACGTCTCCATCATCATGATACCAGAACGTCTCCATCATCATGATCACCAGAACGTCTCCATCATCATGATCACCAGAACGTCTCCATCGTCATGATACCAGAACGTCTCCAACATCATGACACCAGAACGTCTCCATCATCATGATACCAGAACGTCTCCAACATCATGATACCAGAACGTCTCCATCGTCATACCAGAACGTCTCCATCATCATGACAACAGAACGTCTCCATCGTCATGACACCAGAACGTCTCCATCATCATGATACCAGAACGTCTCCATCATCATGATACCAGAACGTCTCCATCGTCATGATACCAGAACGTCTCCATCGTCATGACACCAGAACGTCTCCATCGTCATGATACCAGAACGTCTCCATCATAATGATACCAGAACGTCTCCATCTTCATGACACCAGAACGTCTCCATCATCATGACACCAGAACGTCTCCATCATCATGATACCAGAACGTCTCCATCATCATGATACCAGAACGTCTCCATCATCCTGACACCAGAACGTCTCCATCGTCATGACACCAGAATGTCTCCATCATCATGACACCAGAACGTCTCCATCGTCATGACACCAGAACGTCTCCATCATCATGATACCAGAACGTCTCCATCGTCATGATACCAGAACGTCTCCATCGTCATGATACCAGAACAGACGTCATGATACCAGAACGTCTCCATCATCATGATACCAGAACGTCTCCATCATCATGATACCAGAATGTCTCCATCATCATGACACCAGAACGTCTCCATCGTCATGACACCAGAACGTCTCCATCATCATGATACCAGAACGTCTCCATCATCATGATACCAGAACGTCTCCATCGTCATGATACCAGAACGTCTCCATCATCATGATACCAGAACGTCTCCATCATCATGATCACCAGAACGTCTCCATCATCATGATCACCAGAACGTCTCCATCGTCATGATACCAGAACGTCTCCAACATCATGACACCAGAACGTCTCCATCATCATGATACCAGAACGTCTCCAACATCATGATACCAGAACGTCTCCATCGTCATACCAGAACGTCTCCATCATCATGACAACAGAACGTCTCCATCGTCATGACACCAGAACGTCTCCATCATCATGATACCAGAACGTCTCCATCATCATGATACCAGAACGTCTCCATCGTCATGATACCAGAACGTCTCCATCGTCATGACACCAGAACGTCTCCATCGTCATGATACCAGAACGTCTCCATCATAATGATACCAGAACGTCTCCATCTTCATGACACCAGAACGTCTCCATCATCATGACACCAGAACGTCTCCATCATCATGATACCAGAACGTCTCCATCATCATGATACCAGAACGTCTCCATCATCCTGACACCAGAACGTCTCCATCGTCATGACACCAGAATGTCTCCATCATCATGACACCAGAACGTCTCCATCGTCATGACACCAGAACGTCTCCATCATCATGATACCAGAACGTCTCCATCATCATGATACCAGAACGTCTCCATCATCATGATACCAGAACGTCTCCATCATCATGATACCAGAACAGACGTCATGATACCAGAACGTCTCCATCATCATGATACCAGAACGTCTCCATCATCATGATACCAGAACGTCTCCATCGTCATGATACCAGAACGTCTCCATCGTCATGATACCAGAACGTCTCCATCGTCATGATACCAGAACATCTCCATCGTCATGACACAAGAACGTCTCCATCGTCATGATACCAGAACGTCTCCATCGTCATGATACCAGAACGTCTCCATCATCATGATACCAGAACGTCTCCATCATCATGATACCAGAACGTCACCAGAACGTCTCCATCATCATGATACCAGAACGTCTCCATCGTCATGATACCAGAACGTCTCCATCATCATGATACCAGAACGTCTCCATCGTCATGATACCAGAACGTCTCCATCGTCATGATACCAGAACGTCTCCATCGTCATGATACCAGAACGTCTCCATCGTCATGATACCAGAACATCTCCATCGTCATGATACCAGAACGTCTCCATCGTCATGATACCAGAACGTCTCCATCGTCATGATACCGGAACGTCTCTATCGTCATGACACCAGAACGTCTCCATCATCATGATACCAGAACGTCTCCATCATCATGACACCGGAACGTCTCCATCATCATGATACCAGAACGTCTCCATCATCATGATACCAGAACGTCTCCATCATCATGATACCAGAACGTCTCCATCATCATGACACCAGAACGTCTCCATCATCATGACACCAGAACGTCTCCATCATCATGATACCAGAACGTCTCCATCATCATGATACCAGAACGTCTCCATCATCCTGACACCAGAACGTCTCCATCGTCATGACACCAGAATGTCTCCATCATCATGACACCAGAACGTCTCCATCGTCATGACACCAGAACGTCTCCATCATCATGATACCAGAACGTCTCCATCATCATGATACCAGAACGTCTCCATCATCATGATACCAGAACGTCTCCATCATCATGATACCAGAACAGACGTCATGATACCAGAACGTCTCCATCATCATGATACCAGAACGTCTCCATCATCATGATACCAGAACGTGTCCATCATCATGATACCAGAACGTCTCCATCATCATGATACCAGAACAGACGTCATGATACCAGAACGTCTCTATCGTCATGACACCAGAACGTCTCCATCATCATGATACCAGAACGTCTCCATCATCATGACACCGGAACGTCTCCATCATCATGATACCAGAACGTCTCCATCATCATGATACCAGAACGTCTCCATCATCATGATACCAGAACGTCTCCATCATCATGACACCAGAACGTCTCCATCATCATGACACCAGAACGTCTCCATCATCATGATACCAGAACGTCTCCATCATCATGATACCAGAACGTCTCCATCATCCTGACACCAGAACGTCTCCATCGTCATGGCACCAGAATGTCTCCATCATCATGACACCAGAACGTCTCCATTGTCATGACACCAGAACGTCTCCATCATCATGATACCAGAACGTCTCCATCATCATGATACCAGAACGTCTCCATCGTCATGACACCAGAACGTCTCCATCGTCATGACACCAGAACGTCTCCATCATCATGATACCAGAACGTCTCCATCATCATGATACCAGAACGTCTCCATCATCATGATACCAGAACGTCTCCATCATCATGATACCAGAACAGACGTCATGATACCAGAACGTCTCCATCATCATGATACCAGAACGTCTCCATCATCATGATACCAGAACGTCTCCATCGTCATGATACCAGAACGTCTCCATCGTCATGATACCAGAACGTCTCCATTGTCATGATACCAGAACGTCTCCATCGTCATGATACCAGAACATCTCCATCGTCATGACACCAGAACGTCTCCATCGTCATGATACCAGAACGTCTCCATCGTCATGATACCAGAACGTCTCCATCATCATGATACCAGAACGTCTCCATCATCATGATACCAGAACGTCTCCATCATCATGATACCAGAACGTCACCAGAACGTCTCCATCATCATGATACCAGAACGTCTCCATCGTCATGATACCAGAACGTCTCCATCGTCATGATACCAGAACGTCTCCATCGTCATGATACCAGAACGTCTCCATCGTCATGATACCAGAACGTCTCCATCGTCATGATACCAGAACGTCTCCATCGTCATGATACCAGAACGTCTCCATCGTCATGATACCAGAACGTCTCTATCGTCATGACACCAGAACGTCTCCATCATCATGATACCAGAACGTCTCCATCATCATGACACCGGAACGTCTCCATCATCATGATACCAGAACGTCTCCATCATCATGATACCAGAACGTCTCCATCATCATGATACCAGAACGTCTCCATCATCCTGACACCAGAACGTCTCCATCGTCATGACACCAGAATGTCTCCATCATCATGACACCGGAACGTCTCCATCATCATGATACCAGAACGTCTCCATCGTCATGATACCAGAACGTCTCCATCGTCATGATACCAGAACGTCTCCATCGTCATGATACCAGAACGTCTCCATCGTCATGATACCAGAACGTCTCCATCGTCATGATACCAGAACGTCTCCATCGTCATGATACCAGAACGTCTCCATCGTCATGATACCAGAACGTCTCCATCGTCATGATACCAGAACATCTCCATCGTCATGATACCAGAACGTCTCCATCGTCATGATACCAGAACGTCTCCATCGTCATGATACCAGAACGTCTCTATCGTCATGACACCAGAACGTCTCCATCATCATGATACCAGAACGTCTCCATCATCATGACACCGGAACGTCTCCATCATCATGATACCAGAACGTCTCCATCATCATGATACCAGAACGTCTCCATCGTCATGATACCAGAACGTCTCCATCGTCATGATACCAGAACGTCTCCATCGTCATGATACCAGAACGTCTCTATCGTCATGATACCAGAACGTCTCCATCATCATGATACCAGAACGTCTCCATCATCATGACACCAGAACGTCTCCATCGTCATGATACCAGAACGTCTCCATCGTCATGATACCAGAACATCTCCATCGTCATGATACCAGAACGTCTCTATCGTCATGATACCAGAACGTCTCCATCGTCATGATACCAGAACGTCTCCATCATCATGACACCAGAACGTCTCCATCATCATGATACCAGAACGTCTCCATCATCATGATACCAGAACGTCTCCATCATCATGATACCAGAACGTCTCCATCATCATGATACCAGAACGTCTCCATCATCATGACACCAGAACGTCTCCATCGTCATGATACCAGAACGTCTCCATCATCATGACACCAGAACGTCTCCATCGTCATGATACCAGAACGTCTCCATCATCATGACACCAGAACGTCTCCATCGTCATGATACCAGAACGTCTCCATCGTCATGATACCAGAACGTCTCTATCGTCATGATACCAGAATGTCTCCATCGTCATGATACAAGAACGTCTCCATCATCATGACACCAGAACGTCTCCATCATCATGATACCAGAACGTCTCCATCATCATGATACCAGAACGTCTCCATCGTCATGATACCAGAACGTCTCTATCGTCATGACACCAGAACGTCTCCATCATCATGATACCAGAACGTCTCCATCATCATGATACCAGAACGTCTCCATCGTCATGACACCAGAACGTCTCCATCATCATGATACCAGAACGTCTCCATCATCATGATACCAGAACGTCTCCATCATCATGATACCAGAACGTCTCCATCATCCTGACACCAGAACGTCTCCATCGTCATGATACCAGAACGTCTCCATCATCATGATACCAGAACGTCTCCATCATCATGATACCAGAACGTCTCCATCATCATGATACCAGAACGTCTCTATCGTCATGATACCAGAACGTCTCCATCATCATGATACCAGAACGTCTCCATCATCATGATACCAGAACGTCTCCATCGTCATGATACCAGAACATCTCCATCATCATGATACCAGAACGTCTCTATCGTCATGATACCAGAACGTCTCCATCGTCATGATACCAGAACATCTCCATCATCATGATACCAGAACGTCTCTATCGTCATGACACCAGAACGTCTCCATCATCATGATACCAGAACGTCTCCATCGTCATGATACCAGAACGTCTCTATCGTCATGATACCAGAACGTCTCCATCGTCATGATACCAGAACGTCTCCATCGTCATGATACCAGAACGTCTCCATCATCATGATACCAGAACGTCTCCATCATCATGATACCAGAACGTCTCCATCGTCATGATACCAGAACGTCTCCATCATCATGATACCAGAACGTCTCCATCGTCATGATACCAGAACGTCTCCATCGTCATGATACCAGAACGTCTCCATCATCATGATACCAGAACGTCTCCATCATCATGATACCAGAACGTCTCCATCGTCATGATACCAGAACGTCTCCATCATCATGATACCAGAACGTCTCCATCGTCATGATACCAGAACGTCTCCATCGTCATGATACCAGAACGTCTCCATCGTCATGATACCAGAACGTCTCCATCATCATGATACCAGAACGTCTCCATCATCATGATACCAGAACGTCTCCATCGTCATGATACCAGAACGTCTCCATCGTCATGATACCAGAACGTCTCCATCATCATGATACCAGAACGTCTCCATCATCATGATACCAGAACGTCTCCATCGTCATGATACCAGAACGTCTCCATCATCATGATACCAGAACGTCTCCATCGTCATGATACCAGAACGTCTCCATCGTCATGATACCAGAACGTCTCCATCATCATGATACCAGAACGTCTCCATCGTCATGATACCAGAACGTCTCCATCGTCATGATACCAGAACGTCTCCATCATCATGATACCAGAACGTCTCCATCGTCATGATACCAGAACGTCTCCATCGTCATGATACCAGAACGTCTCCATCATCATGATACCAGAACGTCTCCATCGTCATGACACCAGAACGTCTCCATCATCATGATCACCAGAACGTCTCCATCGTCATGACACCAGAACGTCTCCATCGTCATGATAGCAGAACGTCTCCATCGTCATGATACCAGAACGTCTCCATCGTCATGATAGCAGAACGTCTCCATCGTCATGATACCAGAACGTCTCCATCGTCATGACACCAGAACGTCTCCATCATCATGATCACCAGAACGTCTCCATCGTCATGATACCAGAACGTCTCCATCGTCATGATAGCAGAACGTCTCCATCATCATGATCATCAGATCTTCTGTAAAACCATCTGAAAGTATTGAACCTTCAGCTTTTGTGTTAAACTGACACGTTGATGCGACCTTGGCATGCCGTGGAGCCTGGAACTGGCTACCCGAGGGGCTTCATCACGCTGCGCTGGATGATTTACTGATGTGACGCATGTGGCTGCTTTAAAAACATGCTTTATAATTTGAGAAAGGCTGTCTGGTAGCATCAAAGATCATAATTCAGGCTAAAATTAGCTGCTCAGACGCTCATGGTGAAGCCAAAAAGTCACCTGACTCTGTAGATATCACAGCAACGTTATCTGACCCACTTCAGTCATGTAAAGAGAAATACACAGCAGAAGTCCCTTCTTCCCTGTCTGTCCCCATCTCAACGTGAAGTCTTGAAGTTACTGCCTGCAACAACCTGCTGAGATGTTCTGCTGCAGCACATGTGATGATGTCCCACATCATCCCTCATTACAGACACAAAACCTGGGTCTGGTTCCACTGTGGCCATATGCAGCCAACCTGCCTGGAAGCAGCGATCTGCACCTGCACTGCACCGGAAAATGTCCCCACATGACCATAAAACATGGC
Organism: Telmatherina bonti; assembly: GCF_933228915.1. Taxonomy (NCBI): domain Eukaryota; kingdom Metazoa; phylum Chordata; class Actinopteri; order Atheriniformes; family Telmatherinidae; genus Telmatherina; species Telmatherina bonti. The sequence continues at coordinate 6,270,211 of NC_136629.1, forward strand.
CGGAGTTCAGCCGGAGCTCCTCTGCAGCTCCAGGCCCGCCTCAGCCGGCGCCGGAACTGGTTGTAAGGACTGGATGTCAGCTAATCAGCCTGGTGTTTGACTGCTTCACCATGGCAACACGACGTGTCCTGCAGCCTGCAAGTTGTTCCACGTAGAAGAAGCAGAACTAGAGCTTTTGTCACCGTAACACATGAACTGGTTTCATTCAGAGAAACACAAAGCAGCGACTTATTGGTGTTCCTACGTCTCATTTCCTCACAACACCGCAACGCTCCCGCTCAGGTTAGCCACCCAAACCCCTGCGTCCACAATCAGGCCGAGTCCAGCAGTCCTGATGAGACTGCTGCCTCGTGGTCTGGTTCTGAGGACTCATGAAGTTCTTGTCCGACCCTGAAGTCCGACAGTAGACAGTCCATCCAAACGGGTCTCTGATCTCTTGACCGACTAGTCTGTTGTCAAACAGGGAGTTCCCGTCCCAGATCCTGCCTTGAACCAGAACCAGAGGTCTCCCAGCCCCTTTGCCCCTGGGCCTCTGGTGGTCTACACATGGGGCCCTTACTTCAGGGGCCCTCCAGACACCTGGACTCTCTCGGTTCATACATTGTTTGGTTTCATGACCTGCATGGCTGTTGTTTCAGCTGCATGGGACACACAGACCTCCCGGGAAATATCTCTGGGTCCTTCAGGACAGTAAAAACTGGTCCTCTGAGGTGGAGGTTTGTATCTTCACGAGCAGCTGCACACCACCCTGGACCTTCTGGAGGTCTCTGCTAGTCGAGGCCAAACAAAGTGGACGTTTAGATGTTTGACTCCAAACTGTCAGTCTGTTGATGTTGACGTCTGATAAGCTGCAGACGACGTAGCTGCTTCCTCAGCAGGACTCCAGCACGTCCAGAACCGTCGACAGACCTTCAGACCTCCACCGGCTCTAATCAGAGTCCATCCAGGTGATGGAGCCGGCCTGGCAGGACAACCGGTCCAGCTGGGTTTGGTTGTGAAGAGACGCCGAGGTTTCGTTTCATCACTTTAACTTTTCTGTCAAAATGTCCTTCATCATACGGTACATGTAGGAATCCCCCCACAACCTGCCTCCATAGCAGACAGCTGGTCCCAGCCTGGACCCCTAGACCAGGTCCAGTGGTCCCAGCCCGGACCCCTAGACCAGGTCCAGTGGTCCCAGCCCGGACCCCTAGACCTGGTCCAATGGTCCCAGCCCGGACCCCTAGACCAGGTCCAGTGGTCCCAGCCCGGACCCCTAGACCTGGTCCAATGGTCCCAGCCCGGACCCCTAGACCTGGTCCAGTGGTCCCAGCCCGGACCCCTAGACCTGGTCCAATGGTCCCAGCCCGGACCCCTGGACCAGGTCCAGTCCGCCCCGATTCCCTCGAGTCCAGGTCTCCTGGTGCTGAGATGTTCATCATGAGATGCAGGACAGTAGATCTGCAGGACAGTAGATCTGCTGGACAGTAGATCTGCAGGATAGTAGATCTGCTGGATAGTAGATCTGCAGGACAGTAGATCTGCTGGACAGTAGATCTACAGGACAGTAGATCTGCTGGATAGTAGATCTACAGGACAGTAGATCTGCTGGATAGTAGATCTGCTGGACAGTAGATCTGCTGGATAGTAGATCTGCTGGATAGTAGATCTGCTGGACAGTAGATCTGCTGGATAGTAGATCTGCTGGATAGTAGATCTGCTGGATAGTAGATCTGCAGGACAGTAGATCTGCAGGATAGTAGATCTGCTGGATAGTAGATCTACAGGACAGTAGATCTGCTGGATAGTAGATCTGCTGGACAGTAGATCTGCAGGATAGTAGATCTGCTGGATAGTAGATCTACAGGACAGTAGATCTGCTGGATAGTAGATCTGCTGGATAGTAGATCTGCTGGACAGTAGATCTGCTGGATAGTAGATCTGCTGGACAGTAGATCTGCAGGATAGTAGATCTGCTGGATAGTAGATCTGCAGGACAGTAGATCTGCAGGATAGTAGATCTGCTGGATAGTAGATCTACAGGACAGTAGATCTGCTGGATAGTAGATCTGCTGGACAGTAGATCTGCAGGATAGTAGATCTGCTGGATAGTAGATCTACAGGACAGTAGATCTGCTGGATAGTAGATCTGCTGGACAGTAGATCTGCTGGATAGTAGATCTGCAGGACAGTAGATCTGCTGGAAAGTAGATCTGCTGGATAGTAGATCTGCAGGACAGTAGATCTGCTGGATAGTAGATCTGCTGGACAGTAGATCTGCAGGACAGTAGATCTGCAGGACAGTAGATCTGCTGGAAAGTAGATCTGCTGGATAGTAGATCTGCTGGATAGTAGATCTACAGGACAGTAGATCTGCTGGATAGTAGATCTGCTGGACAGTAGATCTGCAGGATAGTAGATCTGCTGGATAGTAGATCTACAGGACAGTAGATCTGCTGGATAGTAGATCTACAGGACAGTAGATCTGCTGGATAGTAGATCTGCAGGACAGTAGATCTGCAGGATAGTAGATCTGCTGGATAGTAGATCTACAGGACAGTAGATCTGCAGGATAGTAGATCTGCTGGATAGTAGATCTGCTGGACAGTAGATCTGCAGGATAGTAGATCTGCTGGATAGTAGATCTGCTGGATAGTAGATCTACAGGACAGTAGATCTGCTGGATAGTAGATCTGCTGGACAGTAGATCTGCTGGATAGTAGATCTGCTGGAAAGTAGATCTGCAGGACAGTAGATCTGCTGGACAGTAGATCTGCTGGATAGTAGATCTGCAGGACAGTAGATCTGCGGGACAGTAGATCTGCTGGATAGTAGATCTGCAGGACAGTAGATCTGCAGTACAGTAGATCTGCAGGACAGTAGATCTGCTGGATAGTAGATCTACAGGACAGTAGATCTGCTGGACAGTAGATCTGCAGGATAGTAGATCTGCTGGATAGTAGATTTACAGGACAGTAGATCTGCTGGATAGTAGATCTGCAGGATAGTAGATCTGCTGGATAGTAGATCTGCAGGACAGTAGATCTGCAGGATAGTAGATCTGCAGGACAGTAGATCTGCAGGATAGTAGATCTGCAGGATAGTAGATCTGCAGGACAGTAGATCTGCAGGACAGTAGATCTGCAGGATCGGACTTGGGCCCCCCTGAAATGAACCACCAGTATCTGGCATCGAGAACTGAGGCAGTTCTGAAGGAGAAGGACGGTGCAGTCGGGTGTGAAACTGGAAAAAGCAGCAGATCCTGGAGGAAACTTTGGACCTGGTTCTGGACCTGGTCTGGAGTTCTGAGCAGCTGCATGAAGACTTTGTGCCTGCAGGTCCAGTAAAACGTTGATCTCAGGAAGAAATGAAAATCCGGATTCAGGACGGTGATGGTGAACGTGTTTTGCATGAAAAGCAGATTTTTACTGCGTTCAGCTGTAGAGCTGCTTGTGTAACTGTTCCCACTGTTCCCAGTCGCAGCCAAGTCCGCTTTCCCTCCAGACCAGCCTGGTAACGGCCGCAAATCTGTCCAGTCAAACCCTGACAGTGGCCCAAGCCACAGAGGAGGAGGAGGAGGAGGAGGAGGAGAAGCAAAGCCATTTCTGCAGGCATCAAAGTGAGCAGAAAACATTTCGAAGATGTAGAAGTAAAACTTCTTCAGAGTTTTGCTGCTGATGGAACACCAGAAACGTTTGTTTTTACTGAGAAGAGTAAAGAAAAGTAGATCTGCTGCTGCAGTCATCCTGAGCCTCGGTGGGGGGGTCGTTCTGCACGTTGGCATGTGTCGGTTCTGTCTGGGTCCAAACACGTCACTCTCAGATGTCACTTTGGGTAAAAGCTTCTCCAGCTGACTGTAGAATAGAATAGAATAGAATCTAAAGGGTCTCAAAATGGAGAAACCAGAGGTCTGCACGATGAATTTTCTCTCATGAAGGTAACTTCAGCGTTAACCCTGGTTTTCTGTACCACCACGCTGGTTAACTCCTTAGCCAGCGTCACCATGGTAACGTACATTGAATCCAAGCAAGTTAACACAGAGACAGACTCTGAGCTCAGCCTCCCCTAACGACGGATAATCCAGCATCGTTTACGTCCCGTCTCTCCTCCGAGAGCCGTCCATCCAGTAAAAGTCGTTTTGACTCTTCTTGCTTCGTTTGTTTTCTTCCTCTGATCGCGTGATGTTGGGTCTGACGAATCACAAACTGAACGGCGCGTTAGAAACAACCAGTGTGTTGATATCCAGTTACTGGTGATGCACTGGGACGGGAGAAAGTAGAGAAATGCTTTCTCAGCTTTGTGACGCGCCTGGACGAAGACGTCTCTGGGAACAGACAACGTCGGCAGAAACTGAATCCCAAAGTTAGATTTGATTTCTTCATTTATTTTACTTTTTTTTTTTATTATTAATTTTAATTCATCCTTTCATTTAGTTTTTGTCTCCCTGATGGAACTTCCTCAGTTTTGAGCTGTGATGCCTGTAAATAGCCACAAGGCTTTAAAGGCGCATCCCGTAACTTTCTGGCATTAAAACTCCAGCAGGAGGAGCATTTGTCTGGAGACATTTTCCTCCTTCAGTTAGATCCCGTCTCACCACCAGAGGGACAAAGGAAAGAAAAATACCATCTGTCTTCTTTGTGTTCCAGTAAAAATGCAGAAACAAGCGACTGGAAAATGAGCCGCCGGGAGAAAATCCCACAGATAAGAAATCTGAGCTTCTGAGACGACAGAAGGTCACACATCATCTGAGATGAGGGTGTTTCTCGCTCCATGCAGCGCCTGATCTGACCACGATGACGTCACAGACTCGACCTTGTCATGTGACCGTCTCATGTCTCCGCTCCAAGCTTGTTTTTCAGGCTTCATTGAAGTTTTTATTTAAATTTTCTCTCATGCTTTTAAATTCTGTCTGTTGTTTCGACCCGCGCCTCTCTACGACCTGTTCAGGTCCGGCGAGAACTAAACAGTCCTGTCCCAAAAGCGTAGGAACCATCTGGGATGGACGGACGTGACGCCACTTTCGTATCGATGTGATTTAACGTTGCATCAAATCACAGCGACACAGAATCTCCGCCCTGACTCCACCTGCTTTCCTATTGGTGGAAAAATGCTTCACATTAACCAATCAAGGCCCTGTGATGGACTGGCGACCTGTCCAGGTGTACCTGCCTCTCGTCCAGTGATTGCTGGGACAGACCGCAGCTTCCCTGCGACCCTGAACTGGACTAAGAGCTTTGGAACTAAATGAATGAATAAAAAACCAGTCAGGAAGTACGATGACAACATGATGCATTTGGTTGCCAATGGAGACGAGAAGTTGACCAAAATCAGATTGAGATGCTGCCCCCTGGTGGTCAGGAGGACCGACACACCCTGGACCCATGTACATCCTGCGACGTCCTCCATTTCTTCTAATGGACAGGAAGTCCAACATGCGTGTCTTGTGGCCTAAACCTTTCCACCAGCTCTAGTTACGAATAGTTTCTCAGTAACCAGTAATTTTCATCCATTCATTTCCTGTAAATTTTAGTTTTTTAAAAAGAAAACAGAGGTTTTTCTTCACATATTTAATTTTCTTTGATCTCAAATATAAAATTATTTTTATATAATGTGTTTTTATAAGTGATATTATTGACTGACATTAGCAATAAATCTGGGCAGTATGTGGGAGGTGTCTGGGAGGGATCTGGGAGGTATGTGGGAGGTGTCTGGGAGGGATCTGGGCAGTATGTGGGAGGTGTCTGGGAGGGATCTGGGAGGTGTCAGGGAGGTATCTAGGAGGTATTAGGGAGGGATCTGGGAGATATCTGGGAGGTGTCTGGGAGGTATCTGGGAGGTATGTGGGAGGTGTCTGGGAGGTATCTGGGAGGTATGTGGGAGGGATCCGGGCAGGGATCTGGGCAGTATGTGGGAGATGTCTGGGAGGGATCTGGGAGGTATGTGGGAGTTGTCTGGGAGGGATCTGTGAGGTGCCTGGGAGGGAACTGGGAGGTGTCTGGGAGGGATCTGGGAGGTATGTGGGAGGTATCAGGGAGGTATCTGGGAGGTGTCTGGGAGGTGTCTGGGAGGGATCTGGGAGGTATGTGGGAGGTGTCTGGGAGGTATCTGGGAGGTGTCAGGGAGGGATCTGGGAGGTATGTGGGAGGTGTCTGGGAGGGATCTGGGAGGTGTCTGGGAGGGATCTGGGAGGGATCTGGGAGGTATGTGGGAGTTGTCTGGGAGGTATCTAGGAGGTGTCTGGGAGGTATCTGGGAGGTATGTGGGAGGTATCAGGGAGGTATCTGGGAGGTGTCTGGGAGGTGTCTGGGAGGGATCTGGGAGGTGTGTGGGAGGTGTCTGGGAGGTGTCTGGGAGGGATCTGGGAGGTATGTGGGAGTTGTCTGGGAGGTATCTGAGAGGTAACTGGGAGGTATCTGGGATGTGTCTGGGAGGGATCTGGGAGTTGTCTGGGAGGTATCTGGGAGGTATCTGGGAGGTGTGTGGGAGGTGTCTGGGAGGGATCTGGGAGGGTTCTGGGAGGGATCTGGGAGGGATCTGGGAGGTATGTGGGAGGTGTCTGGGAGGTGTCTGGGAGGGATCTGGGAGGGTTCTGGGAGGGATCTGGGAGGGATCTGGGAGGTATGTGGGAGGTGTCTGGGAGGGATCTGGGAGGTATGTGGGAGGTTTCAGGGAGGTATCTAGGAGGTATCTGGGAGGGATCTGGGAGGTATGTGGGAGGTGTCTGGGAGGGATCTGGGAGGTATGTGGGAGGTGTCTGGGAGGGATCTGGGCAGTATGTGGGAGGTGTCTGGGAGGGATCTGGGCAGTATGTGGGAGGTGTCAGGGAGGGATCTGGGAGGTGTCAGGGAGGTATCTAGGAGGTATTAGGGAGGTATCTGAGAGGTATCTGAGAGGTAACTGGGAGGTGTCAGGGAGGTATCTAGGAGGTATCTAGGAGGTATTAGGGAGGTATCTGAGAGGTAACTGGGAGGTGTCAGGGAGGTGTCTGGGAGGGATCTGGGAGGTATGTGGGAGGTGTCTGGGAGGGATCTGGGAGGTGTCAGGGAGGTGTCTGGGAGGTATCTGGGAGGTATGTGGGAGATGTCTGGGAGGGATCTGGGAGGTATGTGGGAGTTGTCTGGGAGGTATCTAGGAGGTGTCTGGGAGGTATCTGGGAGGTATGTGGGAGGTATCAGGGAGGTATCTGGGAGGTGTCTGGGAGGTGTCTGGGAGGGATCTGGGAGGTGTGTGGGAGGTGTCTGGGAGGTGTCTGGGAGGGATCTGGGAGGTATGTGGGAGTTGTCTGGGAGGTATCTGAGAGGTAACTGGGAGGTATCTGGGAGGGTTCTGGGAGGGATCTGGGAGGGATCTGGGAGGGATCTGGGAGGTATGTGGGAGGTGTCTGGGAGGGATCTGGGAGGTATGTGGGAGGTTTCAGGGAGGTATCTAGGAGGTATCTGGGAGGGATCTGGGAGGTATGTGGGAGGTGTCTGGGAGGGATCTGGGCAGTATGTGGGAGGTGTCTGGGAGGGATCTGGGCAGTATGTGGGAGGTGTCAGGGAGGGATCTGGGAGGTGTCAGGGAGGTATCTAGGAGGTATTAGGGAGGTATCTGAGAGGTATCTGAGAGGTAACTGGGAGGTGTCAGGGAGGTATCTAGGAGGTATCTAGGAGGTATTAGGGAGGTATCTGAGAGGTAACTGGGAGGTGTCAGGGAGGTATCTAGGAGGTATCTAGGAGGTATTAGGGAGGTATCTGAGAGGTAACTGGGAGGTGTCAGGGAGGTGTCTGGGAGGGATCTGGGCAGTATGTGGGAGGTGTCTGGGAGGGATCTGGGCAGTATGTGGGAGGTGTCTGGGAGGGATCTGGGAGGTAAGTGGGAGGTGTCTGGGAGGGATCTGGGAGGTGTCAGGGAGGTGTCTGGGAGGTATCTGGGAGGTATGTGGGAGGGATCCGGGCAGGGATCTGGGCAGTATGTGGGAGATGTCTGGGAGGGATCTGGGAGGTATGTGGGAGTTGTCTGGGAGGGATCTGGGAGGGATCTGGGAGGTATCTGGGAGGTGTGTGGGAGGTGTCTGGGAGGTATCTGGGAGGGATCTGGGAGGGATGTGGGAGGTGTCTGGGAGGGATCTGGGAGGTATGTGGGAGTTGTCTGGGAGGTATCTGGGAGGTGTGTGGGAGGTGTCTGGGAGGGATCTGGGAGGGATCTGGGAGGGATGTGGGAGGTGTCTGGGAGGGATCTGGGAGGTATGTGGGAGTTGTCTGGGAGGTATCTGGGAGGTGTGTGGGAGGTGTCTGGGAGGGATCTGGGAGGTGTCAGGGAGGTATCTGGGAGGTGTGTGGGAGGTGTCTGGGAGGTATCTGGGAGGGATCTGGGAGGGATGTGGGAGGTGTCTGGGAGGGATCTGGGAGGTATGTGGGAGTTGTCTGGGAGGTATCTGGGAGGTGTGTGGGAGGTGTCTGGGAGGGATCTGGGAGGTATGTGGGAGGGATCTGGGAGGTGTCAGGGAGGGATCTGGGAGGTGTCAGGGAGGTATCTAGGAGGTATCTAGGAGGTATTAGGGAGGTATCTGAGAGGTAACTGGGAGGTGTCAGGGAGGTGTCTGGGAGGGATCTGGGAGGTGTCTGGGAGGTTTCTCGGAGGTATGTGGGAGGTTTCAGGGAGGTATCTAGGAGGTATCAGGAATTAAGAATTAAGAATTAAGTCAGCTTCGTGGAAAAAAAAGATGCTGTTAAACTGGTATTTAATTGGTTGAAATATTTATTCTTCTTTTTTTTAATCAAGACTGATGTTTATTTTATTCATCTTTATTTAATCTTTAAATTTTAACTGTTCTGTGGTTTTTTTTTTCCGTTCTTTTTTTCTTTGTTTTTTTTTATCCTGTAATGACCTGAAACGGTTGTGAATCTGGGTCATGTTTGTAAATTTCCTCTCAAACATTTACCTGGGGGAAAAAAGTCCTGTTGAGCAGAAAACAAAATGTTAAAGTTTTTTTCAAGAAAAACAACTTTTCGTCATGTTTTTGCCACCCTGATCTCCTGGCGCTCATCATTGGTAACTCGATCCACCTGCTGGCTTCCTAATTGCCTCTGCTACCTCATTCAGTTCACCTGGTTTCCTTTTCTCTCACTGCCTACTTAAGCTCCCTCCAATCCCTCCTTTTCTGCCAGATAATAATCAGACCTATGTCTAGTTTTGTTCCAGCGTTCTACGGATTGTTCCTCAGTTGCCGACCCTCTGCTTCATGCCCCTGGATTACCCTCCTTGCCTTGCCCTCGACGGACACCGCAACTTTTCGGCTCTTCTGGTTACCGACCCTGCCTGTCTTTGGATCTCTGAGCCTTGTCGTTGCCTGGACGAGTATTTTGCCATCCTGTTTACCTCCCAGCTGTTGCCTGGTTTCTTCTGCAGACCATTCCCCCGGACTGATCTTCTGTTCATACTCCTCCACCAATAAACGGGTCATTTGTCCAGAACTCCCTGTGTGTGGCTGTATTAAGGATCCTCAGGGTAACTCATTACACTTTTTGGCAAAAGAATGCCTTCCACCTGGGGAAACAACCAGAATGAGGCCAAAAATAACCTGAAAGACTTCATGTTTGTATCCATTCTTCTTTACTTGGATCATTAAAAGCATTTTGTTTTTTTAGTTTAAAATCTGTATTTAAAACATTTGTCAGCAACTTGTGCTGCATTTAAATGATTTACAGTTTCTCTTGTCAATGTCAGATGGAAGGTTTCCTGCCTTAGTCTGACTGGACGGAGGGAACAGATGGCTGCTTTTCACCTGGATGCCTGTCAGGTCTTGGAGTCCAGAGTTGCATAAAGTTTTGTTTGCATTCTGAAATCCGTTCTGCTGTTGAAATAAACAGAGAATATGTTATGAAGCTGACCTGATGAAGCCTCGTTATGTTACACAAACATCACACGTTGCATCATTAGAGAAACACAAAACAGACTAACCGAATGCCTTAACTGGCTTTAAAAGCAACATATTTGAAGCCTCTGATTGGTCGCATATGTTGAACCTTTACGTTGACCCAGAGTTTGCAATCCATAAACTTTATTACACTTCATAGATCTTTGTCCCAGTAAACGATGGGACAGCCAAGTGTCGCCTGAGCAAATCTGGTAGTATCCAGAATGTTGTTCCTGTTCTGGATGGTAGTATCCAGAACGTTGCTGGAATCCACATCTATCTTGGAAAACCTGTTGGGAACTTCTGGATTTTCTCACCATTTACTGTGGAGTTATATGCAGATATACTGAAAATGGTTCTATCTCACAATGAGGAAGAATCCTTTCCAACGTTCCTGATCCAGATGCTGATCCGGATCACTCCCAACGTTCAATGGAGTCTAAGTTTTACCAAGACCCGTTCTCTAAAACACATCATGAAGATCCCTCCAGAAGACCATGGCAGGCAGACGGATAAACTTGGGAAGAAAGACAACCTCCTTCCCCTCCTCGGTGAAGGTAAGGAGCAGAAAAACTCCGACTGGGACATAAGAGGAGTTTTCTTGCTGACTGAAGGAGCGAGTGGTTTCTACTGATCCGGTTTGCAGCAGATTTTCTCTTCTTTTGTCAGGATGAACAGAGATTCCTCCACTTTCTGCAGGTTGTATTGTTATTTATTTGTGTGATCCTTCTGGCCGCAGCAGATCTCTAAAGTTGTGAATTATATCACAAGTTTAGACAACATGTAGAAATGTGTTTGTTCTGAAACGTTCTTCTGTCGCCATGGACATGTAAATAAATTTAGGTTTGGTTTTTAGTTGTATTTAACAACAGTTTTTCACACATTTATTTTTACAAAGAAAAGTCCCTGCAGAGACATCTCATTTAATCTGCAGTGAGATGAAGAAGCCTCTGTCTGAAGATATGTTGTTCAGTCAGAGAAGACTTCGTAGAATAAATCAGAAATTTATCAGCTTTTCACAAATCAACTGTTTTAGTGTTTTTGTTTCTGTTTATTTAAAAACTTGTATGGAAGTATTTTCAATAGGTTTTTGTTGGTGAAATGAATCAGAAAAAATAAGAAGGACGAAATGGAGCAACTTTTAATGATGTGGCTGGTTTCGGGTGGACATGCAGATGTCCTTTTGTCCTGTTCATGGCGACATGAATAGAGACTGACAGACCAGACAGGAAGACAGAAGAAAGGAAAATCCTTCTGGAAGTTTCCAAACTAAGAACAGATAAATGAATCTAAGACTCAGTCTTCTCCTGATGAGGCTGAAGTCAGAGCTCCAGATAAATAAACAGCTTCTGTTTTAAACATCAGAGAAGCAGCAGAAGCCATCTGAAGGTCGCTGTCCCTGCTTTTGGCAAAGTGTTGTGTGATTATTTTTGCAAAATGAATAGGAAGAAATGCGCTGCGTCAGCCAGTCTGGACTCCTATTAGAAAAGATAATGGTGGCCTGTTGGTGGGTTACTGATTGACAAAGCAGAGCTGGCCATGGCTTACATTTTTCTGTCTGTTTAATAAACGATAAGGACTTCAGTTCCGGGCATAAATGTGGGCCAGCACTGAGAGACAGCTGCAGAAAAAAACAGCACAACTGAGAAACGGCTTTGTTTAGCTTTAATTGGTGTCCAGAGCAAACAGAAAACAGAAGAAGAAGAGAGAACATGCTAGGGTGCAGAGGGTTAGCACGTAGCTTCGACTCAGCTGGATTTCCATTTATACTTATTTATTCTTTGTACTGAAGAATACTGCAGTTTTCTGTTCAGTTTTTCAAAAGTAATGAGATAAACTGATTGCCTTCCAGTGAGGCGTACGAACAGGTGTGAAAGAAACATGTTTTTCTGGGAATGGTTTAGCGTGACGCTCCGTGTACCAAGCGGCAACCTCTGGCGGTAAAAAGTGAAGCCTATGTGGAAGTACATAAAACTGCAGTTCCCCCTTCATCCACTAGGGGCTGCAAAACAGCGCAAATCCCCATAGACTCCCATGTTAAAAAGACCAACTTCACGGTAGAAATAAACACGTTTACAGCAGAAATAAACATGTTTACAGCAGAAATAAACATGTTTACAGCCTGGTTCAAAAATCCATTTTAGGTTTAATAGGTCAGGTTTACCTTCATGACAACTGTGGGGGGAGTGAATTTTTTTCTAACTTGCCCGTTTTGAAGCGTGTTTAGGGGCGTGTCCTTTTGAGTGACAGGTACCGATCTCTGGCTTCAAGTCAGAAGAACGTAGAACAACCGCGGTTTTTAGCCGGTTAACAACGTGACTTAGCTTTAGCCCGCTTACTTCCGTTAGCTGGTTAGCTCCCGTTATCTCCGGGTTAGCTTGGTTAGCTTTTAGCTACAGAACGCTCGGAGTTAGCTCGATGTGAATCATCCACCATGACGCCCACAGCCCCCCTCTCAGCTCCACCTCTTTGCCCATATTTGTATTTTCCGGGCGAGACGACACGCATGATGCTGCCAACATGGTGATGGTAGGAACCACCCTCCGAGCTTCAATTCAGCTCTTCAGAAACCTACGGGTGACGTCATGGAGACTCTGTCCATCTCTTTATATACAGTCTATGCTGTGTACACTAGCAGAATAAATGCAGAGTACACTGCATGCATGTTTGGAACTTTGGACCTGGTTCTGGACCTGGTCTGGAGTTCTGAGCAGCTGCATGAAGACTTTGTGCCTGCAGGTCCAGTAAAACGTTGATCTCAGGAAGAAATGAAAATCCGGATTCAGGACGGTGATGGTGAACGTGTTTTGCATGAAAAGCAGATTTTTACTGCGTTCAGCTGTAGAGCTGCTTGTGTAACTGTTCCCACTGTTCCCAGTCGCAGCCAAGTCCGCTTTCCCTCCAGACCAGCCTAGTAACGGCCGCAAATCTGTCCAGTCAAACCCTGACAGTGGCCCAAGCCACAGAGGAGGAGGAGGAGGAGGAGGAGGAGGAGGAGGAGGAGGAGAAGCAAAGCCATTTCTGCAGGCATCAAAGTGAGCAGAAAACATTTCGAAGATGTAGAAGTAAAACTTCTTCAGAGTTTTGCTGCTGATGGAACACCAGAAACGTTTGTTTTTACTGAGAAGAGTAAAGAAGAGTAGATCTGCTGCTGCAGTCATCCTGAGCCTCGGTGGGGGGGTCGTTCTGCACGTTGGCATTTGTCGGTTCTGTCTGGGTCCAAACACGTCACTCTCAGATGTCACTTTGGGTAAAAGCTTCTCCAGCTGACTGTAGAATAGAATAGAATAGAATAGAATAGAATAGAATCTAAAGGGTCTCCAAATGGAGAAACCAGAGGTCTGCACGATGAATTTTCTCTCATGAAGGTAACTTCAGCGTTAACCCTGGTTTTCTGTACCACCACGCTGGTTAACTCCTTAGCCAGCGTCACCATGGTAACGTACATTGAATCCAAGCAAGTTAACACAGAGACAGACTCTGAGCTCAGCCTCCCCTAACGACGGATAATCCAGCATCGTTTACGTCCCGTCTCTCCTCCGAGAGCCGTCCATCCAGTAAAAGTCGTTTTGACTCTTCTTGCTTCGTTTGTTTTCTTCCTCTGATCGCGTGATGTTGGGTCTGACGAATCACAAACTCATTCATTTCCAGGTTTTGGGGTTGAAGCGTCTAAAAAACTAAAACACTAAATGAATAAACATTATTCAGACAAATAAACAATTTTTGTCCTCAGAACTTTTAACATTTTACTTGTTTGAATTAAATCAGCATTTGTGACATTTTCTCTTCTTTCTCTTTGTTAAAATAGAAAAAACTACAGTTGTTAAACTTTTTAGATAACTTTTGGTTTTGTACAAAGCGCATTATTCTGACATGAACAGCAGATATTGTGTTGGGGTGGTTTCATGTCCAGCTCCTCTTGCGTGAAGGTCCTCAAGGCTTGATTTCTGGACCTCTTTTCGCTCCACTTCTTTCCTCTTTGTTTAATTCTCGTTAAGTTTGGTGTCACATTTCATTTCTATGCAGACGATACTCAGATTTATGTGTCTCTGAAGCAGGACACATAAAGGACAAGTGAAAAGGTCTTTTTATGATGGAGGCAGAGGACGGATACGCAGATGGGCGGACCATCTCCTGCCTTGGTTTCATACAGAATTTGGTTTGGTTTAAAGGAGCTCATCCATAACTTGCCACAGAAAAACCACAGAGGCAGTAATTTAATCAGCGATGACATGTTTAGCCGCATGTCATCCTTCAACCGCTGGTTGTCTAGGTGGTGTCCCGATAACAACGTGGGTTTTATAGATAATTGGAGTGCTTTTTGGGGAAAGCCTGGTCTTATTAGGAGAGATGGCATCCATCCCACGTTGGATGGAGCCGCTCTCTTATCTAGCAATATGGACTCTTTTATTAGTCAGCTAAATTGACAACTCAGGGTTGGGACCAGGAGGCAGAATTGTAGTCCTACACACTTTTCTGCAGCTTCCCACCTGCCGCCGCCCACCCAAAACCCCATTCCGACCTTATACAACTTCCCAGCAGTAAGAATTAAACAACACAAAAACACTTCTGGGGTTAATCGTGAAAACCTCATAAAAATAAAAACAATAGATCTAATAAAATCTGAAAATAAGACAATAAAGTGTGGCCTACTGAATATTAGATCCCTCCCAAATAAGTCTTTATTAGTCAATGACTTGATAGGTGATCACCACATTGATTTATTCTGTCTTACGGAAACCTGGTTACAGCAAGAGGATTATGTTAGTATTAATGAAGCTACGCCAGCTAACTATTTAAACTTTCACATTCCTAGAACTACAGGCAGAGGAGGAGGTGTTGCAGCTATTTTTAAGTCAGAATTTTTAATTAATCCTAAGCACAAAACTAACTATAAATCCTTTGAATTCCTGACATTGAATTTATCTCATCCAAAATGGAATTGAGAGAAACCGCTCCTTTTAGCATTAGTGTATCGCCCACCTGGACCTTACTCCGAGTTTCTGACCGAATTCTCTGATCTCTTGTCTGAGTTAGTGCTGACTACTGATAAGGTCATTGTACTAGGTGATTTTAATATTCATGTTGACGATGAAAATGATAGTTTAAACATTTCCTTTAGCTCTATTCTAAACTCAATTGGGTTTTCACAAAATGTCCATGGAGCCACTCACTCTCATGGCCACACTCTTGATCTTGTTCTAACATATGGTATTGAGACTGATAAGCTCAAAGTTTTTCCTCAAAACCCTGTCTTGTCCGATCACTTCTTATTAACCTTTGAATTCACTTTATTTGATTACTCACTGACCAAAAATAAATTCTACTATAGTAGATGTTTATCAGACAATAATATTACAAAATTTAAACAATCAATTGAATCAATTTTTTCACATCTACCATGTGTTAGCATGACTGAGAGTCCCCCTTTAAGCCTTACTCCTGCTCAGATTGATCAACATGCTGATACTATAACAGCTTCAATGCGTACAACCTTGGATAATGTTGCTCCCCTAAAGAAGAAGAAATTAGGTAAGATTATGAAGGCTCCCTGGTTTAATTCCCAGCTTCGAGCTCTAAAACAGGCATCAAGGCGTTTGGAAAACAGATGGCGTTCATCAGGACTAGAGGAGTCTCACTTAACCTGGAAAGAAAGTTTAATCGTATACAAAAAAGCCTTACGTACGGCAAGAACAGCTTATTATTCATCATTGATAGAGGAAAACAAAAACAACCCTCGGTTTCTTTTCAGCACTGTAGCTAGGCTTACTAGGAGCCGGAGCGCTGAGGAGCCATGTATTCCTTTCTCACTTAGCTGTGATGATTTCATGTATTTTTTCAGGAATAAAATTGACTCTATTAGAGATCAAATCCATAATACTCTTCCTTCTACCTATAATGTTGAGCCTGTTGTGGTCTCTGAAGCATCCTTAGAACCAGGATCTGACTTGTGTCTAAATAGTTTCTGTCCTGTCCAACCCTCTGAATTAACTAAAATAATAGCTTCATCTAAACCATCCACCTGTATCTTAGACCCTCTCCCAACGAGCCTCTTTAAGGACATTTTCCCTTTAATTAATACATCACTACTAAGTCTTATCAATATGTCTTCAGTGACAGGATATGTACCACAATCATTTAAAACTGCTGTAATCAAGCCTTTACTTAAAAAGCAATCTCTGGATCCAGAGGTGATAGCAAATTATAGACCTATATCTAACCTCCCGTTTATCTCCAAAATTCTGGAGAAAATAGTTTCAGCTCAGCTACATGCCCACCTGAGCAGAAATAATTTATGCGAGGAGTTTCAGTCAGGATTTAGAGCTCATCATAGCACTGAGACGGCATTGGTGAAAGTTACTAATGACCTTCTTATGGCCTCAGACAAAGGACTTGTGTCCGTACTTATCTTGCTTGATCTTAGTGCTGCATTTGATACAGTCGATCATAACATTCTGTTACAAAGACTAGAACAGGTGATTGGAATTACAGGTACAGCGTTAAGCTGGTTTAAATCATATTTATCTGATAGACTTCAGATTGTTCATGTAAATGACAAGTCCTCCTCCCAAACTACAGTAAGTCATGGAGTTCCTCAAGGTTCTGTACTTGGACCAATACTCTTCACACTATATATATGCTCCCTTTAGGCAAAATTATTAGACAGCATGGAATAAACTTTCATTGTTATGCAGATGATACTCAACTATACTTATCCTTTAAACCAGATGAAACAAATCCGCCCAATAGGCTACAAAATTGTCTCATAGACATAAAGACTTGGATGTCTAGAAATTTTCTCCTCTTAAACTCAGATAAGACTGAAGTAATTCTCGTTGGATCTGAAAAACTCAGAGCTAAATTTCCCGGTTTTGTAATGAACCTGGATGGCATTACTTTAGCTTCCAGTGCTACAGTGAGAAACCTTGGAGTAATATTTGACCCTGACCTGTCCTTTGGTCCACATATTAAGCAGGTTACTAAAACAGCTTTCTTTCATTTATGTAATATAGCCAAAATTAGGGACATTCTGTCTCGGAGTGATGCAGAAAAACTGGTTCACGCTTTTGTTACTTCGAGACTAGATTACTGTAACTCTCTATTACTGGGCTGTCCTAAATATGCCCTGAAAACCCTTCAGCTGATCCAGAATTCTGCAGCCAGAGTCCTGACCAGAACCAGCAGGAGAGATCATATTTCTCCAGTTTTAGCCTCTCTTCATTGGCTGCCTGTTGAATCTAGAATAGAATTTAAAATCCTTCTCCTTACATATAAAGCCCTCCACAACCAGGCACCACTATATATCAAAGACCTCATTGTTCCTTATATACCAAGCAGAGTACTTCGTTCGCAGACTGCAGGCTTACTTGTGGTTCCTAGAGTCTCAAAGAGCCAAGCAGGAGGCAGAGCCTTTGGTTATCAGGCCCCTCTCTTATGGAATAAGCTCCCAGTTAGTGTTAGGGAAGCAGACACCCTCCCCACCTTTAAGACTAGGCTGAAGACTTATCTGTTTGATAAGTCCTATAGCTAGGGATGGTTAGAATCCCTTAGTTATGCTGCTATAGGTTTAGACTGCTGAGGGACATTTCCTGATACACTGAGCTTCTTTATCTCTCTCTTTTACCCCCCCCCCAATAACAGTGTTGCATCATTAACATGTATGTCTCCTGTCTCAGCAGGTCTCCCTGGCCGGGAGTAGCAGTTCCTGTTGTCTGTTGTCTTTCTGTCCTCTTCCCCCCACACAGCAGAGGCAGATGGCTGCCTGTCCTGAGCCGGGTTCTGCCGGAGGTTCCCTTCCTGTTAAAAGGGAGTTTTTTCCTTCCCACTGTCGCCAGTGTGCTTGCTCAGGATGGGAGATTGAGTTGGACTCAACTCAATCTGTTGGTTTCCTTATATAGGCTGTTATGAATTGGCCTTCATTATGTTTTCTTCTCTGTCTGTAAAGCGTCTTGAGATGGCATTGCCGTGATTTGACGCTATATAAATAAAGTTGAATTGAATTGAATTGAAATTAATGGTCAGACTTTCTGTTGGTCTCAGGTTTTAAGAAACTTTACTGGATTTAAAGTCATGATTTGGACTTTTTGTGTCTTTTTAGTTCAGGTTTCCTGTTTATTTCCAGTGTGTCTTGTTTCCTGTTTTGCTTTCTCATTCATTAAGTACATCTGGACTCAAGTAGTTCATGCATTTCACCTAAGTCTTGTTCTGTTTCTCAGTATTTATAGCTCCTGTTTCCTGTTCCCACTTGCTGGTCTGGTGTGTTAGTTTGTCTGAAGTCGCCTTGTGTTTCTGCGTCCCGTATTCTGCTCCATTTGGTTTTAAGATTAAACCTTTTTCCTGTATTTGTTCTGCTTCTCTGTCCTGCAGTTGCGTCCCCACGGCACCTGCTCACCGTAACATTTAAGGCTTTTTTTTGTCAAGTATTTATCTGAGGAGCCTGTCAGACCCTTCCAGGCTTCAGGACTGGGTTTATTCACAGTTAAAACTAAAATTCATGAGCAAACCTTTCTCTTCCTGTTGTCCATGATTGTGGAACATTTTACTTTGCAAGTCATCGTGACGTCCTCAGATCAGTCCCAACAACACAACCAGAACTTCTGGATCCCTTCTTTAAAGTGGAAATGAAACAGTCAAGCAAACTAACATCATTTACTAGACTCAGTCATAATCTTATCAATAATAATATTCCAAACGTGAAAAATATTAACATATACAAGAAAACAGTAGTTTAGTTTTATCTTTTGTAGCAAGAGCGCCGCCATCTTGCAGTACCGTAAACGGTACTGCATCACAGTACCGTAACATCGTAGGGTTGGTTGGTTTCGGGGTCCTGATGAGAGTCCCGTTGTGCACATCAAATGAAGAGACAACAGAGTAAACAATAGAGACTTGTGAACCAAAAGAGAAGAGGAGGCAGAAGGGGGGTGGCACTACTGCGTTGCTCCCAGGTGTAAAAATGAGTTTTACGGAGTTCGGGCTGAGGGCAAAACAGCTCATTTTCACAAACTTCCACTAAAAAGAAGAGCTGTGCTTCTACGCTGGTTGGCAGCACTGAAGAGGAAGAACCCTCCGATTGGCCCCGAGTCTTGTTTGTATTTGTTCAACAAGCTAATATAAATTTAACTTAAAGGGTTTTTTAATCTTTAAACTTTATTGTAATTACAAAAGTACAGTTTTTATACACTAAAAATGTTTTGACAGTAGGAAACAAGTTCACATATAAGACGAGCTCCTAATGTTATTTTTAGCTAACGCTAATGTTTAGCTAGTCATTAGCTAGCAGCGTTAACTGGGAGCAAAACAAATCTAGACGTCTTATTAGCTAATTGCAACATTGTTTGCATCTTTTCCATCATTTTACTGTTTCACTGCAGCGTTTATTTTATTTGAGATTAATCCAGCAGTGATTACTAACATTAGCTAGCTTTTCTAACAGTTAGCTGCTGTGAACCGGACGCTCCAGTGTCTCCGCTCGGACATCCTTCAGGGACAGCATGGCCACCTCCAACACGTCCACCTCCCGGCACAGTAGATCAAACGTGCAGACTTTAGTTACGCACAATTTACCGCGCAAGACATGGTCTAAGTCAGCCTCTTGGCAGCAGATCGACTCCACTATTGTGGGCATCGCAGAACAGCAGCCACACCGACACCAGGTGGTCGTACCGACCCACTCCGCCCCATAGAGAAGCACCGGCTCCTCATCTTCCTCCTCCCTCCTCATCACTGCACGACTCACCCGGCGTATCGGCTCGAATGCGTAGGCAATGGGGTTATTATATTCACTCAGTCTTTCAGCTTCGTCCTCCATTGTACCACTCTTATTAATGAATATTACTGCTTTAGGTACAATGGATTCATTCAGTTTGCAGCCAAAGAACCAACCAACCCCGTGATGTCACCGTTTACGGTACTGCAAGATGGCGGCGCTCTTGCTACAAAAGATAAAACTAAACTACGGTTTTCTTGTAAATGGTAATATTTGTCACATTTGGAATATTATTATCGATGAGATTATGACTAGGTCTAGTAAATAATGTTAGTTTGCTTGACTGTTTCATTTCCACTTTAAGCCTCTGGTTCTGCAACATCCTGCTGCAGATGCTGAAGGATCTCAGCTTCCTCCAGAGTCGCTTTATTTTCACTCCTCCACCTCCTCTTGTCCCAGGACAGAGCTGTGCTGGCCTCCTGAAATCCACCATCCTCTTACCTTTTCTTTGTAGATGAAGACTCCACCTCTGATTACACCTGTGCAATGTCTGCATCGTCTTATTCAGAGCTTCTTTTGCAGAAATCCGTCTCGTTGTAGAAGAATTCTGCATGAATGCAGGTGAAATGTGGCGCTGCAGAGCCTCTGATGCATTCAGGAACATCTTTTTCCCATTTAAGGCAGAACTATTCGGTCCGAGCAGCTAGTTGGATCAGAGGAAAACTTCCAGTCAATAAGCGAAAGAACGAAGACAGAAATAAAGACAGCAGCCAGACCTTTCTTTCTGGAGAGGCGGAACACCTCGTCCATGTTTACTGCAGATACTTGTGAAGTGACAGCAGTACTTGCTACGCTAAGACACGGCGTCATGCACACTCGGCTTACATGGAAACAGCACAGATGCAGGTTTACAACCAACCAATGAGAACACAGACCGGACTCTCCTCGACTGTCTGAGCACCGTCTCCACACACAGTATGGGTTCAGGTGAAAATAATTACATCTCAGCTAATCCTCTGAATCCATTTGAACTATTTTCAAACAGATGTGGAGTTTATCTTCCACTGTATAACCTGACCTGGTTTGGTCCTCCTGACCCGGTTCGGTCCTCCTCACACCACAGACCCGTAATAAAAAACACGTCTGACGTTGCATTTGTTTCCCAACGGAAGGTTTTTCTGCTCTGAGGAGGCTGCAGTCTTTGTCAGCAGCTCATCTCTACATTAACCCAACAGGTTCTGGATGTGGCCTGGTTCCTTGGGAGGCTCTGGACCAGTTAAGGCCACATAAAGGTGGCACTGTTGAGCGAGGAGCTTGTTCAAAGCACACAGACGGTCGCTGAAGCCAACTGAATGGCCACCTCACATCAGACTGATGTAAATTTGGACAGTGCTGCCAAAGAAGCTGCCTGACTGTTGCTTGGTTACTTGAATTTACCCTCTTAGGACTTCAGCCAGGTCTCCATGGCAACTCCCCCTATAAGACACTGCTGAGGGTTAAGAGACCATTGCTCTGGTCGAGAAGTGGCTGGAAGTAACACAAAGTTGCAAAAAAGCTGCAACAGAAGCAGAAAGTTTGGATGGAAACAGGTTTGACTGTTAAACAGAGAAACTTTCTGAGTCCTGTGGAGAGACGTTTGGGGGGGAGAGGCCCTTCTGGTTCCTGCTGCTGGACTACTCATGACATAACAGAAAGGAACTATTGTTGAAAGAGCTTTTTCAGACCATCCAGGCGGCCGCAGAGACTCGGTGAATGACTGACCCAGATTAGACTGAAGTAAATTTGGCCGGCGCTGCTGAAGAAGCTGCTTGGCTGTTGCTTGGTTACATAAACTGGCCTTTTTAAAGCAAGCAAGTAGCAAAAAGCTTATCAGGGGATGGGTTACGCTCAAGGTTGTGTCATAAAATAACACAAACAAATTCAGATTCAGCCTTTATTAAAGTTTAACTATGGACAGAGTGTGTTGTGTCCGTCAGTCTGAAGGCCTACACGGTGCGATGGATAAATTTAAATAATTTAAGTTTAAACTCCTAAAATTGTTTTTTGGAACAGTTTCAGTTTCAAATGATGAATAAAACCCAATCCTCACTGCTCCAACTGAACTCCATATTGGTAATTTTCCTCTGCTGATGGAGGTAAACTTTATTCCAGCAGAAGGGAAGAAGTGTATAAAACTTGAGGAAAAGCAGTTTCAGCAGATTTATCTGGAAATATGCTGTTGGGAAAAGTGGAACCTCCCATTTCTGGCAGTACAGCGGCATATTTGTAGAAAATAGAGAGTAATTTTCCAGTCAGGAATCCTGCAATGAAGAACACATGAAATCTATGTGTTCATGCATGTAGCTCTGACCACTACATCCTCTCTCATGTCAAACCCGTGTTCTGTTCTGAGGAGATAGAGGAAATCTTACAACATCATCTACTGCCTTTCGCTGTCAGGCCACATATTTCCAAGCTAGTGTGTGCATGTTGCTCCGAGCCAAAAACCTTTTAGCGTTTTAGATGTGGGAAGTCTGGCCTGAAGTAAAACCGGCCCACAATGCACTGCAACACTCGGACCATCCTGCTTCTCATACAGCAAAAACACACCCGACCACCGTAGTCATGCCTGGCTCGTAACCAGCTCTGCATCACGTTTCAACAGCTGATTAAATCCAGACAAAGACCCAGACCGCTGACTCCTGTCCAATCAGGGGACCTTTCAGGGTAAAAAACCCCGGCACCAATGGGCCCCGGTCTACTCCTGATTATTCCCAAAAAACTACCAATCTGTTTCAAACTTATTCCCAATCTACTCCCAATCTGCGCCTGCCCAGCTGCGATCTATTCCCAATCTAATTCTAATCTGTTCTTTATGTACTCCCAATCTTTTTACAATGTGCTTTTGATTTAATTATCCTCCTACTCCCAACTTGCTCCCAATCTACCCTAACCTACTCCCAGTCTGCTCCAGACCTATTCCCAATCAATTCCCACTCTAATCCCAATCTGTTCCAAATTTACTTCCAACTTGCTTCCAACCTATTTACAATCTGCTTTTGATTTATTCCTGACCTACTCCCAACTTGCTCCCAATCGACCCATAACCTCCTCCCAGTCTGTTCCAGATCTATTCCTAATCAATTCCCACTCTACTCCCAATCTGTTCCCAATTTACTTCCAACGTGCTTCCAACCTATTTACAATCTGCTTTTGATTTATTCCTGACCTACTTTTAACTTGCTCCCATTCATTCATTCATTTATTTATTATCTGTACCACTTAGTCTGATTAAGGGTCACAGGGGAGCTGGAGCCTTTCCCAGTAATCTTTGGGCGAGAGGCAGGGTACACCCTGGACAGATTGTCAGTCTATCACAGGGCAATTGACCGCTAACCTACTCCCAAACTTTTGACAATCTGCCTTTGATTTATTCCGTACCTACTACTGACTTTCTCCCAATTGACCCATAACCTACTCCCAATCTACTCTCAATCTGATTCTAATTTACTTCTAATTATTCCCACCCTGATCCTAAAATACTCCCAATCTACACCCAATATGTTGCCAATTTACTTCCAATTTATTTTCTATCTGCTTTGAATTGACTCATGATCTCTAAAACCACTCCCTACCTTCTACCCATCTATTTCCTATGTACTCCCAATCTGGTCCTGATGTATTCCTAATCTTCTCTCAATCTTTCATCAATCTATTACAGATCGACTCCCAACCTGTTCCCAATCAGTTCCCAACCTGCTGCTGATTTACACATTATTACAGCTGCCCAATAAAAACCAGAAAGGTCTTGATTGGCCCGCTGAAGGGGAGGAGATGGAAGACAATATCTGGCAACACTGTTCTGAGTTTAATCTCCATTTTTCTGCCAAAACAACGTGGTTAGGTTCAGTAAAACATCACTGTTTGGGATGCAACATCCAATCAAAATTTCCACTTCAATGTTCAAATCTAAAAACAAACACTTCTGCTGCAGCCTGTTAAAAAGCAGGCTGCAATGTCAACAAAAGGGAGGAAACTAGTTCTCTTCATATACATGAACAACAGCACTCTCCTCCTAGCAAAGCCATAAATCATGAGTGTGCTTCAAACAAAGCAAAGAGATAAAACACCTTCATTTTCTGAAGTCAGAAACACAAAACACAAACACAAAGTTAGCTTACTGACTCCACCATCTCCATGTTTTCTTCCTCTGCTACAACGCCTGTTGCCTAAAATTTGGTTCTTTAACAAAACTTCTGCCCACATGGGACACATCCCACATGGGCAGAAAAAGCCATCAGTAAAACTAAGCAGAAGAAGTACCTGAGAAAACATCAACCTTTTAAAACGTTGTGGATGACCCTGGATTACGTAATGTCCCTTTAATGAAATTCCCCCTATGGATCTAAATATGACGTGTGAAGAATTTGGAATTTGGATGAAAACATGAAAACACAGATAGATGGAACCACAGGAACATGGAAGCACAGTAAAGTAGAAACAATGGAAGGCGGAAAATCGGGAAAGTAGAAACACAACATGGAAACGTAGGAACGTGGAAAAGTGGACAATACTGTGAGAAAGGTTTCAGATCGGAAAGCAAAGTAAAGATAAATGCTGTTGAGTGTTTTTTCTGGTCTGAAAATATATATATATATATTTTTTTTTTATGTACTGCATTAAAGTTCTGATCCAGAGACCTGATCCTAGACTAGTTCCGGTCCAGTCCTGGCCCCAGACCAGTTTCAGACCTGGTCCCAGACCAGTTCCAGACCTGATCCCAGACCAGTTCCAGTCCAGACCTGGTTCCAGACCAGTAAGGGATCTTAACTCTGACCTGTGAATCCTTCGGGATAAAAAGTCTTGTAACTCGCAGGATGAAGCAGAGTCGCGTCGACGCATAACAGTTTAGAAAAGAACCGGTTTAAACTGGATCTTTAGGCTCTTTGTCACAAAGACAAAAAAACAACAAAGATCAGACAGAAAACTGGGTTTTAGACCTGAACCAGGACCTGAGAGACCTCCAGGACCTTCAGCTGATCCATCTACTGTTCGCTGAAGCCTCAACAGAAATGGTCTCCATGGAAACATGGCTGTCAAGAAGTGAAAAAAGGCTGAGGTCACATGACCAAAAACTGGACTGAAGATCTGCTGAAACAGGTCTGATGGAGGGACGGATCCAGAACCAGGACCTGGACTTCAGCATTACTAAAGCAGTTTAGGATCATCTGGACAGAGACCAGAACAAGATGCAGAAACATCCAAAGAAGGGTTTTAAAAAATCCTTCAAGGATCCTGGAGAACTGTTCCTGGAAAGTCCTCAAGGATCCTGGAGAACTGTTCCTGGAAAGTCCTCAAGGATCCTGGAGAACTGTTCCTGGAAAGTCCTCAAGGATCCTGGAGAACTGTTCCTGGAAAGTCCTCAAGGATCCTGGAGAACTGTTCCTGGAAAGTCCTCCAGGATCCTGGAGAACTGTTCCTGGAAAGTCCTCCAGGATCCTGGAGAACTGTTCCTGGAAAGTCCTCCAGGATCCTGGAGAACTGTTCCTGGAAAGTCCTCCAGGATCCTGGAGAACTGTTCCTGGAAAGTCCTCCAGGATCCTGGAGAACTGTTCCTGGAAAGTCCTCCAGGATCCTGGAGAACTGTTCCTGAAGACCACGTTGAAGGCATGCCAGAGTTTGTGCAGCAGGTTTTAGGCAGGATGAAGAATAAAAATATTCCCCTTTAAGCTGGTTTAGAACTGGACCAGCTCTGGTTCTGACTCAGATTCTGGATTCAGTTTCCTGTTGGAACATGTTTGATGAAGATGTTTTCTAGACTTTTCCACAGGAACATGTTCCAACACAAGCTGTTTGGAGAGCCTTGTGCATGAAGCCGACCTCGGCCGGTCTTCGGACCTTCGGACCAGAACATGGACCGGTTCTACCGTCATCTAAAGCTTCACGTTGCCTGTTGGTTAAAACAAACTTAAGACTGAGTTCAGCTTGATTAGAGACTGGCTTGTTGAGCCAGTGAACCATGGTGGCGGTGGTGGTGGCGAACGCTGAGCTGATGGCAGTCGGTCCCTGTACTCCTCATTCCAGACCGAAGCCTTCTGCGTTGGAGATGGCGATGGTGAGCTTGTGTTTGAGCTCCTTCCTGGTTCGATACGGAGGCAAACAGATCTGGTTAAAGCAGGTGTGAGAGATCGGAAGCCTGCGGAGACAAACGGAGACACGAAGACAAGAAGAGAGACGTGATCATGTTACAGACAAGTTAGAGGTGAACAAACTGGTTTCAGGACGAGACGGACGACATCAGGTCTTCGCATCGACATGAAAAATCACATCATTGGGAGGAAAATGTAAAGAAAAGAAAAACATGGCGACGGAAACACAAAACTGATTTTATTCTTGCTGCTGGTCCAGACCCCGTCCAGACCTGTCCTCCATGTCCCCCATCCAGACCTGTCCTCCATGTCCCCCATCCAGACCTGTCCTCCATGTCCCCCGTCCAGACCTGTCCTCCATGTCCCCCGTCCAGACCTGTCCTTCATGTCCCCCGTCCAGACCTGTCGTCCATGTCCCCGTCCAGACCTGTCCTCCATGTCCCCCGTCCAGACCTGTCCTCCATGTCCCCCGTCCAGACCTGTCCTCCATGTCCCCCGTCCAGACCTGTCCTCCATGTCCCCCGTCCAGACCTGTCCTTCATGTCCCCCTCCAGACCTGTCCTCCATGTCCCCCGTCCAGACCTGTCCTCCATGTCCCCCGTCCAGACCTGTCGTCCATGTCCCCGTCCAGACCTGTCCTCCATGTCCCCCGTCCAGACCTGTCCTCCATGTCCCCGTCCAGACCTGTCCTCCATGTCCCCGTCCAGACCTGTCGTCCATGTCCCCGTCCAGACCTGTCCTCCATGTCCCCCATCCAGACCTGTCCTCCATGTCCCCGTCCAGACCAGTTTTATTGGTCTGGACGGGGACATATTGACAAGCTGAGTCTGAAATGACGTTCCTGGATCTACAGTTCTGATTGGACAGTGAAATAGTTTACGTGTCGGAATCTAAATAAATTTGTCTGAGAAACGACATTATGACCCGCAGGACGGTGGGTACCAGCAAGTTAACCGTCCCAGACTGGTGATACTGGTGGAGTTTTTATTGTGAGCCTGGTTTGGTGCTGTGGAGACACCTCTGATCAGATCACAGAATCAGATTCTGGTCCACATACAGATCTGGATCAGCCGCCAGTCCAGGAGGTGGACGACGGCGCCGGCACAGTGGTCAACACAACCAACACACACATGATGGAAGCAACAACAGAACTCATCACAGCCCCCGCTGGTCCTGCTGGACCTCAAGGGTCCATTCTGGTTCTGACTGTTTGCTGCTGTTGGATCCACATTCATGTCCCATTTAAACCAGTCGTCTCCGTCCAGCTGGACCAGTTTACCTGTCTGAATGGAAACAAGCCTGAAGCAGGAGGAAATGTGTTTTCTTCTTTCTCAGCGTTCCCATCGCCGAGACGTCCTGGAGCCCCGCCCAGTTTTTATCCATCGCACATCTAAACCTCCATTTTCATTCGTTACATAAGTTTATTCATATTAATCATAATAATGAGTTGCAGAAGACGACCCTGAGCTTCCGCCTCCAGGGCTTCATCATGCTGGATGACCTGGGTATTGAACGCTCGTCTCTCGGATGGCGTCTGTTGGTCCAGAACGCCGCTGCACCAACAGGTCACATGATCAGATCCGTCCGGTGTCAGCAGGTTTAAACTGGTTGTTCAGACTGGTTTAAAGATTCTGTGCAGTTTAAATCCACCAACCAGTCTTCAGCTTGAGTCCATCAGGATTTCCTGATGGCTGAACTGGTTTTTGGGGACTTTACTGGTGCGACTGGTTCTTCTGTTTTTTTAGATGAATCTGTAAAACTCTCTAAGGTGAGCTGTGGAAACAGATCTGCTTCTTCTTCGGTCCATTCTGTGGTTCAATCCGGCCTCTGGGATGGAGACACTTTCAGAAACGTTGGGGGGGGGGGGCATGGCGAGGGATGTGAAAGTGAGGAAGAGGAAGGAGATGAAGCAGGAGAGCGTGGGGGAGGTATGTGGAGGCTTTGGGGTTGATGAGTTCAAGGCTGCATAATCCGACCAATCCGCTCCTATAGATTTAACACAACAGCCCCCCCCCCCACAACCACAACATACTCCACTGACCCCGATACGAGTTCATGACTGAGCCAATCAGAGTGCAGCTCCTGCATGTGTGTCAGGGGGTGTAACAGTCATAACTTTTCATGAGGAAACGTGTGTGTGTGTGTGTGTGTGTGTGTGTGTGTGTGTGTGTAAACAGAGAGCAGCGATGTGTTCGGGAAAGTCTGTTTTATTTATTTATCTCTGATCCAGAACTCTCCATCTTGGTGGACTTCCTGGGTCTGGGACGAGGACCCGTACGGAGCGGGGGAGGGGTTACCGCAGCAACATGAAGGTCAACCGGTTCAAACTGCTTACACTGACCAATCAGCTACTATGGATTTGACACAATGGCTCCAACCCCTCCCTCCCGTATTCTCCCATACATACATACTCCACTACCCCCCCTCCTCACCCCCTCCCCTCTGGGTTCAAGTTCAATCGGAGCCAATGAGAGCAGAGTGGGGTGGGGGGTGGGGGGTAACAGAGGACGGCTTTGCTGCTCACAAAGACGTATGTGGATGGATTTTCCTCCTATAGAGCCATTATTAGCTCTGCGTGTGCATGTTGATGCGCGTGTGTGTTGTTTACAGCGCAGTTGTGTGTCTGTGAGAAAGTGCTGCAGGTCTTAGTCCTGCAGGTCTTAGTGCTGCAGGTCTTAGTGCTGCAGGTCTTAGTCCTGCAGGTCTTAGTCCTGCAGGTCTTAGTGCTGCAGGTCTTAGTCCTGCAGGTCTTAGTCCTGCAGGTCTTAGTCCTGCAGGTCTTAGTGCTGCAGGTCTTAGTGCTGCAGGTCTTAGTCCTGCAGGTCTTAGTGCTGCAGGTCTTAGTCCTGCAGGTCTTAGTGCTGCAGGTCTTAGTGCTGCAGGTCTTAGTGCTGCAGGTCTTAGTCCTGCAGGTCTTAGTCCTGCAGGTCTTAGTGCTGCAGGTCTTAGTCCTGCAGGTCTTAGTCCTGCAGGTCTTAGTGCTGCAGGTCTTAGTCCTGCAGGTCTTAGTCCTGCAGGTCTTAGTGCTGCAGGTCTTAGTGCTGCAGGTCTTAGTCCTGCAGGTCTTAGTCCTGCAGGTCTTAGTGCTGCAGGTCTTAGTCCTGCAGGTCTTAGTCCTGCAGGTCTTAGTGCTGCAGGTCTTAGTCCTGCAGGTCTTAGTGCTGCAGGTCTTAGTCCTGCAGGTCTTAGTGCTGCAGGTCTTAGTCCTGCAGGTCTTAGTCCTGCAGGTCTTAGTCCTGCAGGTCTTAGTGCTGCAGGTCTTAGTCCTGCAGGTCTTAGTCCTGCAGGTCTTAGTGCTGCAGGTCTTAGTCCTGCAGGTCTTAGTCCTGCAGGTCTTAGTCCTGCAGGTCTTAGTGCTGCAGGTCTTAGTGCTGCAGGTCTTAGTCCTGCAGGTCTTAGTGCTGCAGGTCTTAGTCCTGCAGGTCTTAGTCCTGCAGGTCTTAGTGCTGCAGGTCTTAGTCCTGCAGGTCTTAGTCCTGCAGGTCTTAGTCCTGCAGGTCTTAGTGCTGCAGGTCTTAGTGCTGCAGGTCTTAGTGCTGCAGGTCTTAGTCCTGCAGGTCTTAGTCCTGCAGGTCTTAGTGCTGCAGGTCTTAGTCCTGCAGGTCTTAGTGCTGCAGGTCTTAGTGCTGCAGGTCTTAGTGCTGCAGGTCTTAGTGCTGCAGGTCTTAGTCCTGCAGGTCTTAGTGCTGCAGGTCTTAGTGCTGCAGGTCTTAGTGCTGCAGGTCTTAGTCCTGCAGGTCTTAGTGCTGCAGGTCTTAGTCCTGCAGGTCTTACCGCTCCGGTCCCGTTTGTTTACATGTTTGTTTGCATCCAAACGTGACCATCAGACGTTGGTGTGAGCCGTGCACGGCTGTGCACGTTAACATGTATGTGCTTTGCTACCAGCCTTTAGTCATGTGTGTGAACCATAAACACATAAAAACCACAGGTCAGGAACCGGGATGGAAAAAACTGATGTAGACCATCATACATCAGAAACCGGTCCAGAACCTGGTCTGAAACAGCAGGTGGTCCAGATACCAGGAACCGGTCCAGAACCTGGTCTGAAACAGCAGGTGGTCCAGATACCAGAAACCGGTCCAGAACCTGGTCTGAAACAGCAGGTGGTCCAGATACCAGGAACCGGTCCAGAACCTGGTCTGAAACAGCAGGTGGTCCAGATACCAGGAACCGGTCCAGAACCTGGTCTGAAACAGCAGGTGGTCCAGATACCAGGAACCGGTCCAGAACCTGGTCTGAAACAGCAGGTGGTCCAGATACCAGGAACCGGTCCAGAACCTGGTCTGAAACAGCAGGTGGTCCAGATACCGGGAACTGAACTCTTCTGGATCTGAACTCGGGTGGAAACGGTCGGACAGCATCCTGAACGTCGGTTATTCTGCTTTGGTGTGAGATGAATAGCCAGAGACCAGCCTAAGACCTGGTCTTCGGGAACCTACCAGTCAGTCGGGACATCGATCTTTGAGATTTTGAAGTTGAGGTCAGCCATTCCACCGACGGGAACGCGGTCACTTCCTGTAGCAAAATGGAGGAGCTTCTTCTGCAGCTCCAAAGGGAATCCTAAGACCACGTCCCAGAAACATCTGGAACACACAGATGGAGACCATAAGACTGCATATATACTCTACAGCCCATTTCACAGGAATCAAAACACCAAAAACACCCTTAAACCTCATCTAGATCTCAGTGCTGGTTCTTCTTGCTGAGTTGAGATGGTCATGTGACCCTCCAGCTGGTCTACGGAGGTTTTCCAGCGTTTCTATCCGTCCAGGTTTACAATCTAGACACAACATGTAGTGTTTATTCAGAGACTCTAGATCAGGGATCACCAATCCAGGTACTCAAGCACAGTGTCCTGCAGGTTTTCCAAGTGTCCCTGCTGCAACACACCTGATTTAAATCAATGTGTATTTAGCAGACATGAGCAGAGCTTGTCTGATCTGAGACAGGATTTTCCAGCAGGAACACCGGCCTTCAAGGACCTGGATTGGTGATCCCTGCTGTAGATGATCCATGATAACACCATTATTTATCCCATCTTCATCACCATCACTACCATGTTGCTAAGAGACCTCTATTTTCACCTGGACATGATGATGAAGACACTTCCTGTCAGACTTTCCACCAATCAGAGAGCTTAAACTGACGGTAACGTCCAATCAGGAGCAGCCAAAGATCAACAAGTGATGAGAAAAGCAGGAAAATAATGATCCTCTATGGCTGGAATAAAGCCAGGAAGACGTTTGGGATGCAGCTGAGGTGGAGGTGCTGTAGTGAGGTTCCACAGGGATCTGTACTCGGACCACTTCTTCCCATGATGCACTGGGAGACGTCTCTCTTCTCTGATCCTGGATCAGAGTTCTGTAGCTGGTTGACCCTCTTTCCAGTCCTCTCCACCCCAACCAGTCCAGGAAGACAGACCTCCTACCTGGTTCTGGTCCTGATGGAGGTTTTCCTTGGCATGGTCATGTTTTATGGATTGTATGAACACAGTTGTTTTAAATGGGACTGATGTGGATCATATAAAGGATTTGTATTATAAGGGTTGGGGGGCTGACCTGGACTGACGTAAAAGGTACCTTGAGATGACTGTTCTGTGTTTAAATAAAGCGGAATGGAATCACTGACATTTTAATGACCAGACAGCATCTAAGCAATGACCCAAACACACTAAAACCAGTAAAACCAGTAAAACCAGTGTGTGTGTGTGAGTCTGCAGGAAGTGGAAGCGTCTTACCTCACGGTGCTGTCCGTCTTGCTGTATCCTTCATACTGCGCGGCTTTCTGCAGAGCACTCATGTCGAGTTCTGGACTCCCACACACCAACATCTCCACCTCCTCCGGACGCAGCAGCTGCAGCAGGACAAACCCATCATTACCAGCACATGGTGCCACAGCATCCCTAGCACAGCCAGGGGTTGCCATGGCGATTCCCGCCTTTTTAAAGCCAAACTACTGCAGGTCAAATCAAACAAAATATTAAACAGAAAGGTGTCAGATACACCGATGCACTGACGCACACACACATCTCCATGTTCAAATTCTAATCCAGCTTTATTTTTACAGCACATTTACAAAAAACCCAGCGGCCCAAAATGCTACAACAGCTACAACAACAAAGAAAAATATCTGAAGACACGTTCACGTCAGGCTTCTTGATCTGAATCCAAATCCGTTTGCTCAGATAGTCCACTTCGTTTGGGGAAATGTGAACGCACCAAACAAATTCTGATTCGGACCAAAGAAAGAAGAAGAAGACCAAAGAAGCGGACTTAGTCCACCTACAAATGCAGGTCCCGGCCCATTTCAAGTGGACCAAATACAGGAAGCGGACTACAAATAAAAAGCCCCTTTCTGCATGTGGCGTAGCGTTGCATTGTGGGTAAACCCATAGCGATGGCGTTAAGGGTCCTCTGCCTCGTCTGGTGTTCATACTGCGTCCATTGTAGCAGTGGATTTCTGCAGGATACTTGCATAAGACACAATAAAAACCCAAAACAGCCATAGTTTGGTCTCCATGTTTAACTGGCAGGTGGAGGAAACAGAGTTTTCTTCTTCACTAGTGCAGCGCCACCTCTGGTGGGAATGGGGAGATATTATTCTACTGGTTTGACTGGTTTGACCAAAGTGCAGCATGAACACGATCTCGGTCCGCATGGATACACCCCCCTACAGCTGAGTCTAGTCCCTAGACCGAGTCTACAGGACTATTCTGATGGGAATGCAGCCTAAAACATGCACGACAGTGGTCCTCAAGGACCTGATTTTGACAAACTTGAATTAAAGCTTAAAACAAACAAGAGCAGCAGCACCGGGTTCATGTGATCATTCCTGGTCTTAACAAGAAGTTTGAAATAAAAAAAGGTTTGTAAAAAAAAAAGACGTCTGCATATTATATGCAAAGTGTTGGAGGGAAATATCCAGGTGAAGACCCCAGTTGGAACATGCAGAATAAACACAGGAGCGGTCCTAAACCAGATCCTTGTGGGACTCTGCAGCTCGGTGGGACTGCTGCTGAGGAATAACGGTCAAGATTAACAAAGAAAGTTCAATTTTACAAGTAAGAAAAAAACAGAAAAAACAGCCTAAATATAATTCCTGAATATTACTGGAATGATCTGGAATCTGGGGAGATTTGATGGAAAACGAAGAGGCCTAAAACAGTCACATCAGGTGGAAAGGATGCAAAAAAAAGCCTACAAAATACAAACTCAGTCGTTCAAGTCCAACTTTTTCCATCCACTCTGGGATTCATCCTGAGCTGTGGAGGTCCAAAGACAGCTGATGGCCTCTGACCTCTGGGCTAAAGTCCCCAGCAGCTGACTGGCTGCAACATCAGCCACTAAAGTTTCCCCTGAAACGCTGCGACAGTCCTTTCCGTCACTCAGATGGAGCAAGTGCAGCACAGACACAGGAAGTTGCCTCATGGCCAGATGATGACAGATTTTCACACTTTCTGTTGTTGTTAAAAACTTCTTTAAGTTACAGAAACGTTTAAAAGTCTGAAGGAAAAGTTTTAACTTTCATCTCCAAAGAATTAAGAATGAAATTTGTTCTTGATGTTGCTGTCTGACAACATGATGACTTCACAGCCAAAAATGCAGCCAATCTGACACACACACACACACACACACACACACACACACACCTAGAAAGACAAGTCTGTCTCATCACATCCTGAGACGTCATCCTGTGGACGTGACAGATGGACTGACTGCATGAAGAAAACACTGAACTTAAACCCAAAAACACAAGTTGTTTTGTTTTGCATCTAAATAAACTTTTAGATAAATAAACAGAAACTGAAATAAATTAAACCGGAAATCAAAACTGAACCATTTCAAGTTCAATGTTTGTAAATCAGCTAAAAGCTCTTCAGTGCAGCAGAATTGTTCCCCATCTACCCATCCTGCATGCAGGAGCTGCGTTTCATAAACACCGTTCAGACGAGCAGAAATAACTTCATTCATTCATTCAGTCCATCCAGTATCCAGGTGTTGAGGGAAGGTAAATGGGGTTTACCAGGATTATGGGTTTCAAAAAAAAAAAAAAAAAAAAAAAAAAATCCTGATGAAATTAAATTTAAAAAAAAAATTAAATCAAAAACGCTATTTACTGATAATCTACTAAACAAATCTAAAATATCATAAAAATACTAACTAACTCACTCACTTACTAACTAAATAAATAAATAAATCCATAAATAATAAAACTCTTTTAAAATAAAATTTATAACCAGTAATAAAGGGGTTGACCTCTGACCTTTTCCTTTCGGCAACCAGGAATTAAAACAAATGTTTTGAATCTTTTATTATGACTTTGTTTCTGTTTTATAGAATAATACGTTTTTATAAACCTCGACTTCGCTGCTAATTCCTGTTTTTTTCCTCTTTTCACCAAACAGCAGCTGATGCTGCGATGTCTCCAGCAGGGTCTTTGCTGATTCAGAACCAGCACAGATCAACTGGTACTGGGATTTTTCCAGTCCACACCAGTTGCTGGGAAAACATAGCAACCTCAGCCATGCTGGGATACGTCATGTTTTACAGTTTTACGACTGGTGGAGTTCACCGTCCAAGACGCACCAAGTGGTTCCAGAACTGGTTCCCTGAAGGTGGAAAGTGTTCCCCACCAGTCCAGACTGGTTGACCTCTGTGTTTTATCGAGTCTTACTTCCTGTTTCATTATTTTTTTCAGTTTATTTTAATACTCCTCACCTGCTTTCAGTTGCCCCCACCCCCCCTTGTTTTCTACCTCATCCAGGCCAGTTATTTAGTTATTAATCATTTTCAAGTCTTCCATCTGTCCGCTTTGACTCCTCCCATGACAGCAGATCCTCCACACTTTTGGTTTGTTTGGAAAATTATGGAAAATAACAAGATTAATGTTGAAGCCCCAGAGTGTGAGGAGTCCTCCCATCTGGCGTTGCGCTAATTAAATACAAACAAGCGGGTCGTGGCGCTTTGCCGTTTCAGCACGTTATCACCGCTACCGAAGCTGTGGAGGGTCACAAATGTGAAAATGTCAACATGCTGAACTAGTTGGAGTCCCGACAGGAGATGAGGTGCAGAACGATACAGAATTCTGTCTTGTTATAGATGCTAGTAAATTACAAGTACCAAGCTAGTGCTAACAGCTAATGTCACGGCGTGAAATGGTGTGACTAGAGGGAGGACATCAACCACCCCGCTTACGCTGACAAATCCATGAAATAAATTATGAAACAGGAGGAAGAACTCTGGGAAAAGCAGCGTACGGTGGCCTGCTGGTATGACTTTTGTGAAGAGTCACAGCAACTGCTGCAACGACGCTTTTAGGCTAACTAATAGTTTAGTTTGTTTTTTCTTCCCTCCTGCAGGGCAAAGAGTATGGTCCTCCATTTAAATGGATAACTTGCCAAGTTGAACGATCCACGGTGGTCTGTGCCTACCCTCCCTCCATACCGCCCCCAACACACAGAGATTCTCAGCTATCATAACATAAGGTTATCAACAGAAAAACAAACTACAAGCTTGACGAAAACAAAGCCAAGAGCCGTAACCTGGCCCCTCAGAGAGAGATAAAAACAGAAATTACTATGCTGATTTATATATATACATATATATATATATATATATATATATATATAAGGATATCTCCTAGTATCCTCGTTTATTCTCAGGAAGTCACTACGTCGCTCTGAAGTTGGGAGAGTAAAGGGGCGTTTGGATGTAACCAAAGGAAATAAGGCTGTGGACGTTTTTCATTCATTCATTCCCTATCTGATCCATGGGTCGTGGAGGAGCTGGAGGCTCCCAGCAGCCTTCGGGCGAGAGGCGGGGTACCCCCTGGATGGGTTGCCACATTGTGGACATTAGTTTCTGTAATATAAGGACAGCTGTGTTCATGTTTCCTTCATGGTTTATTGCCTTATTACGGACATCTAGGAGGGCAGAAGGAGGTATTTATTAAGGAAGTAGGTAAAGACAGAATAAGCAGTGAGACTTAAGAAAATAAGCAAAAAGAAAAAACCCTGCCACCAGAGACAGATGAGATTTCCTGGCAAATTTGCAAAATCAGCAGAACGCTTTTGAAACATCTCCCAGCCGGTGCTGGACCCAGTCCTGCAGTCCGCTTTCTGTCTCCCACTCTGCTGTATTTCCTCCCATATTTTCCCCACTTCATCTTTACTCCATCGCTATATCAGGTGTACTTGATCTGCATATGTATAGAGGAGGAACGTCGGCAGGGAGGGAACGAGTACCGGTTTGGGCAGCGGGTTACCAAGGAAACAGGTTTTTTGACCGATCCTAAAAAATATTTCTGTACGACTCTTTTCATGTAAATGTGAAAAATATTTAGGAAGGGTTCATACAAGTAAAGTAAACAAGCCCAAAAAACTGCAACTGATTATATTTACAAGCGGCTTTACAAAAAACAAGTCTAAAGTTGCTTATAACAAGCAGACCTGGCAACACTGGCTCTCAAGTTTGTCCCTTATTGGCTACGGTATTCAAATATGGCGCTGCAATATGGGAGCTGTCTGCTGGATGGCCCGTACCTACAGTTGTAAATAACTTGTTCTAAGCTACGAGAAGACTTTCATTCAGATGGACTGTGATTTGACTCCAGTATAAAATGTATTTATGAAAGTGATACTTGAGTTATTAAAGAGGCAAATTTCTTACATACTGGACCTTTATGGTGTGACTTTAAGCTTCTGTTGGATCGGGAATAAATTTAAATTTAAGGTTTATTAGACATCATCAAGTCTGATGGGAATTTGGTTTTACTTCTATCCATGTTTGCGCCTGCAGAGACCCAGTACATTAACCAGTAACTGCTTTACTGGTCTGCAGTTCGGAGCCAATGTGGGTCAGAAAGCAAAGTTCTTTCTGTTAATATTTAACGTCCAAAAAGAGAAAGTAAACTGGACTTCTCCTTTAAAATGTGACATAAGAGCATAAATAAAACAATCGAGTTGTTTTTCCAACATGAAAACGGCCACGAGTTAGTTTTTATCAGTCCAGCTGAGACTGCTTGTCCCAGCGTTCCCAGTCAAATCGACCTGTCCCTTTTCTGACCCACATTCAGGTTCACAGCTGATACTACTGGAGTGAAGCTCTGCATCTTATCTGCAGACGGACTTGCTGTGTTTGCTGTGCTGGACGCAGAACAAAGCTGGAACCCGCATTCAGAAATGGGACCCCTCCCCCACAACATTAAAACCCAGGGACAGAGTGGGTCTGGACCCAAAGGGTCAGAGGTCAAAGGTAAAATTGGTCAGTGGAACCATCAGAAATAAGGAAGTAGTGTCAAAAGGTTTAGTGTTGATGAGTTAGATTTTATCTGAAGTGCCAATAACCTTTAAATCAGCCAAAATTTAATTGATATCTTCTTGACATATAAGAAGGAAAACAAGATTTTTTGACCCAGAAATGGTTAAATGTAAAACAGAATCAATAATTTGTCCTTTGTGGGCCTTTGGCTCCATCTCTTTCCAAAGCTTGCCAACATATATCCTCCTGCTACAGACACCTGAACATGTTGATGGGATTACGGGAGTTGGATCAGACTGGTCCCAGTCATATTTATCTGACAGCTTTCAGTTTGTTCGTGTCTTTCTCACACCAACGTCACGGAGTTCCATCATGGCTGATGCTTCTCATGTTCTACGTGCTTCCTTTAGGTAATATTATTAGAAATCATGGTAAAAACATTCATTTCTATGCCGATGATACTCAGATATTTGTCTCAGATAAAGCCTCATAAAACCAGTTAGTTTGACCAAGTAGACAAGTAGCCGGCTTTTTGTAAAACCAAGGTTCTTCCCCACTTCTGGCCGGTGAGGAAAAGTCAGAACGACTTTGTTTTTTAAAACAAATCCATCCACACTTATCTGCAAAAAACCACTTTGTTAAGCAGATTCAGAAGCATATGAAACTTTTAGGTGGCGGTAGCGCTCCTAATCCTATCCAATCAGATCCCAGTCTGGCTTCAGGAAGCGGAACCAGATCCCAGTCTGGCTTTAGGAAGCGGAACCAGATCCCAGTCTGGCTTTAGGGAACGGAACCAGATCCCAGTCTGGCTTCAGGAAGCAGAACCAGATCCCAGTCTGGCTTTAGGGAACGGAACCAGATCCCAGTCTGGCTTCAGGAAGCAGAACCAGATCCCAGTCTGGCTTCAGGAAGCAGAACCAGATCCCAGTCTGGCTTTAGGGAACGGAACCAGATCCCAGTCTGGCTTTAGGGAACGGAACCAGAACCCAGTCTGGCTTCAGGAAGCGGAACCAGATCCCAGTCTGGCTTTAGGGAACGGAACCAGATCCCAGTCTGGCTTTAGGGAACGGAACCAGATCCCAGTCTGGCTTCAGGAAGCGGAACCAGATCCCAGTCTGGCTTTAGGGAACGGAACCAGATCCCAGTCTGGCTTCAGGAAGCAGAACCAGATCCCAGTCTGGCTTTAGGGAACGGAACCAGATCCCAGTCTGGCTTTAGGGAACGGAACCAGATCCCAGTCTGGCTTCAGGAAGCGGAACCAGATCCCAGTCTGGCTTTAGGGAACGGAACCAGATCCCAGTCTGGCTTTAGGGAACGGAACCAGATCCCAGTCTGGCTTCAGGAAGCAGAACCAGATCCCAGTCTGGCTTCAGGAAGCAGAACCAGATCCCAGTCTGGCTTTAGGGAACGGAACCAGATCCCAGTCTGGCTTCAGGAAGCAGAACCAGATCCCAGTCTGGCTTCAGGAAGCAGAACCAGATCCCAGTCTGGCTTTAGGGAACGGAACCAGATCCCAGTCTGGCTTTAGGGAACGGAACCAGATCCCAGTCTGGCTTTAGGGAACGGAACCAGATCCCAGTCTGGCTTCAGGAAGCAGAACCAGATCCCAGTCTGGCTTTAGGGAACGGAACCAGATCCCAGTCTAGCTTCAGGAAGCAGAACCAGATCCCAGTCTGGCTTTAGGAAGCAGAACCAGATCCCAGTCTGGCTTTAGGGAACGGAACCAGATCCCAGTCTGGCTTTAGGGAACGGAACCAGATCCCAGTCTGGCTTTAGGGAACGGAACCAGATCCCAGTCTGGCTTCAGGAAGCAGAACCAGATCCCAGTCTGGCTTCAGGAAGCAGAACCAGATCCCAGTCTGGCTTTAGGGAACGGAACCAGATCCCAGTCTGGCTTTAGGGAACGGAACCAGATCCCAGTCTAGCTTCAGGAAGCAGAACCAGATCCCAGTCTGGCTTTAGGGAACGGAACCAGATCCCAGTCTGGCTTTAGGGAACGGAACCAGATCCCAGTCTGGCTTCAGGAAGCAGAACCAGATCCCAGTCTGGCTTTAGGGAACGGAACCAGATCCCAGTCTGGCTTTAGGGAACGGAACCAGATCCCAGTCTGGCTTTAGGGAACGGAACCAGATCCCAGTCTGGCTTTAGGGGAACCAGATCCCAGTCTAGCTTCAGGAAGCAGAACCAGATCCCAGTCTGGCTTTAGGGAACGGAACCAGATCCCAGTCTAGCTTCAGGAAGCAGAACCAGATCCCAGTCTGGCTTTAGGGAACGGAACCAGATCCCAGTCTGGCTTTAGGGAACGGAACCAGATCCCAGTCTGGCTTTAGGAAGCGGAACCAGATCCCAGTCTGGCTTCAGGAAGCAGAACCAGATCCCAGTCTGGCTTCAGGAAGCAGAACCAGATCCCAGTCTGGCTTTAGGGAACGGAACCAGATCCCAGTCTGGCTTTAGGGAACGGAACCAGATCCCAGTCTAGCTTTAGGGAACGGAACCAGATCCCAGTCTGGCTTTAGGGAACGGAACCAGATACCAGTCTGGCTTTAGGGAACGGAACCAGATCCCAGTCTGGCTTCAGGAAGCAGAACCAGATCCCAGTCTGGCTTTAGGGAACGGAACCAGATCCCAGTCTGGCTTCAGGAAGCGGAACCAGATACCAGTCTGGCTTTAGGGAACGGAACCAGATCCCAGTCTGGCTTCAGGAAGCGGAACCAGATCCCAGTCTGGCTTTAGGGAACAGAACCAGATCCCAGTCTGGCTTCAGGAAGCGGAACCAGATCCCAGTCTGGCTTTAGGGAACGGAACCAGATCCCAGTCTGGCTTTAGGGAACGGAACCAGATCCCAGTCTGGCTTTAGGGAACGGAACCAGATCCCAGTCTGGCTTCAGGAAGCAGAACCAGATCCCAGTCTGGCTTTAGGGAACGGAACCAGATCCCAGTCTGGCTTCAGGAAGCGGAACCAGATCCCAGTCTGGCTTTAGGGAACGGAACCAGATCCCAGTCTGGCTTTAGGGAACGGAACCAGATCCCAGTCTGACTTTAGGGAACGGAACCAGATCCCAGTCTGGCTTCAGGAAGCAGAACCAGATCCCAGTCTGGCTTTAGGGAACGGAACCAGATCCCAGTCTGGCTTTAGGGAACGGAACCAGATCCCAGTCTGGCTTCAGGAAGCAGAACCAGATCCCAGTCTGGCTTTAGGGAACGGAACCAGATCCCAGTCTGGCTTTAGGGAACGGAACCAGATCCCAGTCTGGCTTCAGGAAGCGGAACCAGATCCCAGTCTGGCTTTAGGGAACGGAACCAGATCCCAGTCTGGCTTTAGGGAACGGAACCAGATCCCAGTCTGGCTTCAGGAAGCAGAACCAGATCCCAGTCTGGCTTCAGGAAGCAGAACCAGATCCCAGTCTGGCTTTAGGGAACGGAACCAGATCCCAGTCTGGCTTCAGGAAGCAGAACCAGATCCCAGTCTGGCTTCAGGAAGCAGAACCAGATCCCAGTCTGGCTTTAGGGAACGGAACCAGATCCCAGTCTGGCTTTAGGGAACGGAACCAGATCCCAGTCTGGCTTTAGGGAACGGAACCAGATCCTAGTCTGGCTTCAGGAAGCAGAACCAGATCCCAGTCTGGCTTTAGGGAACGGAACCAGATCCCAGTCTAGCTTCAGGAAGCAGAACCAGATCCCAGTCTGGCTTTAGGAAGCAGAACCAGATCCCAGTCTGGCTTTAGGGAACGGAACCAGATCCCAGTCTGGCTTTAGGGAACGGAACCAGATCCCAGTCTGGCTTTAGGGAACGGAACCAGATCCCAGTCTGGCTTCAGGAAGCAGAACCAGATCCCAGTCTGGCTTCAGGAAGCAGAACCAGATCCCAGTCTGGCTTTAGGGAACGGAACCAGATCCCAGTCTGGCTTTAGGGAACGGAACCAGATCCCAGTCTAGCTTCAGGAAGCAGAACCAGATCCCAGTCTGGCTTTAGGGAACGGAACCAGATCCCAGTCTGGCTTTAGGGAACGGAACCAGATCCCAGTCTGGCTTCAGGAAGCAGAACCAGATCCCAGTCTGGCTTTAGGGAACGGAACCAGATCCCAGTCTGGCTTTAGGGAACGGAACCAGATCCCAGTCTGGCTTTAGGGAACGGAACCAGATCCCAGTCTGGCTTTAGGGGAACCAGATCCCAGTCTAGCTTCAGGAAGCAGAACCAGATCCCAGTCTGGCTTTAGGGAACGGAACCAGATCCCAGTCTAGCTTCAGGAAGCAGAACCAGATCCCAGTCTGGCTTTAGGGAACGGAACCAGATCCCAGTCTGGCTTTAGGGAACGGAACCAGATCCCAGTCTGGCTTTAGGAAGCGGAACCAGATCCCAGTCTGGCTTCAGGAAGCAGAACCAGATCCCAGTCTGGCTTCAGGAAGCAGAACCAGATCCCAGTCTGGCTTTAGGGAACGGAACCAGATCCCAGTCTGGCTTTAGGGAACGGAACCAGATCCCAGTCTAGCTTTAGGGAACGGAACCAGATCCCAGTCTGGCTTTAGGGAACGGAACCAGATTCCAGTCTGGCTTTAGGGAACGGAACCAGATCCCAGTCTGGCTTCAGGAAGCAGAACCAGATCCCAGTCTGGCTTCAGGAAGCAGAACCAGATCCCAGTCTGGCTTTAGGGAACGGAACCAGATCCCAGTCTGGCTTTAGGGAACGGAACCAGATCCCAGTCTGGGTTTAGGGAACGGAACCAGATCCCAGTCTGGGTTTAGGATACAGACCTCCTCTCTACCTTCAGATCATCTACAAACTTACAAATCTTCTAGTCAGGTCTGGACTGGTGATCCTGATCCATCCCTGTAGTCCTGCTGCTATAGACCGATGCTGCTGGGAGACGTCCCATGATGCACTGGGCTTCTGTCTGAACCAACAGGTCTTGGCAAATGGTCACCCTTCCTGGTTCTGGTTCTGAAGTTTCCTGGTGCAGCTCAGGATGGAGCGCAGGTCTGATCCTGTCCCTTGGTCGCTGTTTTCGGATTTGGAAAAATCCAAATGGAATCTGGTTTGTTTGTTGTCAGGTTTGTTTCTATCCCTCTAAAACGTGGCTTTGAGTCAGCAGACGTTGTTTTGTCCTGCAGGAAGTTGTTTTGTCCTGCAGGAAGTTGTTTTGTCCTGCAGGAAGTTGTTTTGTCCTGCAGGAAGTTGTTTAGTCCTGCAGGAAGTTGTTTAGTCCTGCAGGAAGTTGTTTTGTCCTGCAGGAAGTTGTTTAGTCCTGCAGGAAGTTGTTTAGTCCTGCAGGAAGTTGTTTTGTCCTGCAGGAAGTTGTTTAGTCCTGCAGGAAGTTGTTTAGTCCTGCAGGAAGTTGTTTTGTCCTGCAGGAAGTTGTTTAGTCCTGCAGGAAGTTGTTTTGTCCTGCAGGAAGTTGTTTAGTCCTGCAGGAAGTTGTTTTGTCCTGCAGGAAGTTGTTTTGTCCTGCAGGAAGTTGTTTTGTCCTGCAGGAAGTTGTTTAGTCCTGCAGGAAGTTGTTTTGTCCTGCAGGAAGTTGTTTAGTCCTGCAGGAAGTTGTTTAGTCCTGCAGGAAGTTGTTTTGTCCTGCAGGAAGTTGTTTTGTCCTGCAGGAAGTTGTTTAGTCCTGCAGGAAGTTGTTTTGTCCTGCAGGAAGTTGTTTAGTCCTGCAGGAAGTTGTTTTGTCCTGCAGGAAGTTGTTTAGTCCTGCAGGAAGTTGTTTTGTCCTGCAGGAAGTTGTTTAGTCCTGCAGGAAGTTGTTTAGTCCTGCAGGAAGTTGTTTTGTTCTGCAGGAAGTTGTTTAGTCCTGCAGGAAGTTGTTTTGTCCTGCAGGAAGTTGTTTTGTCCTGCAGGAAGTTGTTTTGTTCTGCAGGAAGTTGTTTTGTTCTGCAGGAAGTTGTTTTGTTCTGCAGGAAGTTGTTTTGTCCTGCAGGAAGTTGTTTTGTCCTGCAGGAAGTTGTTTTGTCCTGCAGAAACTGCTCGGATGGCGGTACTGTTGTGTTGGCTGCTAGCTTGTCTCGTGTGATAAGAAGTCAGCTGAACCTCCATGTTCATCTGGGATGAACTTTAAACTGAAATATTCATCTCTGAAATGTGAAACACCAACTGGTCAGAAGATGCTGACATGTTGTGTAGGAGCCCACAATGACACATTCTGATGTTGGAAATAACCAGGGAGCAAAGAGGTTAAAGGTTAAAGGTCACCTGACAGCTGACCTCCGATGTCGCTCATGTTTTCTCTAATTTTTTTTTTTTTTCTTTATATTAAAGTGTTTCCAGGAGGAAAAACCTCCACCAGAACCAGAAGGAAAAACATCCACCAGAACCAGAAGGAAAAACATCCACCAGAACCATAACCAGGACCAAGAGGAAAAACCTCCACAAGAACCAGAACTAGGAGGAAAAACCTTCACCAGAACCAGAAGGAAAAACATCCACCAGAACCAGAACCAGGACCAAGAGGAAAAACCTCCACAAGAACCAGAACCAGGAGGAAAAACCTTCACCAGAACCAGAACCAGAAGGAAAAACATCCACCAGAACCATAACCAGGACCAAGAGGAAAAACCTCCACAAGAACCAGAACCAGGAGGAAAAACCTTCACCAGAACCAGAAGGAAAAACATCCACCAGAACCATAACCAGGACCAAGAGGAAAAACCTCCACAAGAACCAGAACCAGGAGGAAAAACCTTCACCAGAACCAGAACCAGAGGGAAAAACATCCACCAGAACCATAACCAGGACCAAGAGGAAAAACCTCCACAAGAACCAGAACCAGGAGGAAAAACCTTCACCAGAACCAGAACCAGAAGGAAAAACATCCACCAGAACCATAACCAGGACCAAGAGGAAAAACCTCCACAAGAACCAGAACCAGGAGGGAAAACCTTCACCAGAACCAGAACCAGAAGGAAAAACATCCACCAGAACCAGAACCAGGACCAAGAGGAAAAACCTCCACAAGAACCAGAACCAGGAGGAAAAACCTTCACCAGAACCAGAACCAGAGGGAAAAACATCCACCAGAACCATAACCAGGACCAAGAGGAAAAACCTCCACAAGAACCAGAACCAGGAGGAAAAACCTTCACCAGAACCAGAACCAGAAGGAAAAACATCCACCAGAACCATAACCAGGACCAAGAGGAAAAACCTCCACAAGAACCAGAACCAAGAGGAAAAACCTCCACCAGAACCAGAACCAGAAGGAAAAACATCCACCAGAACCATAACCAGGACCAAGAGGAAAAACCTCCACCAGAACCAGAACCAGAAGGAAAAACATCCACCAGAACCATAACCAGGACCAAGAGGAAAAACCTCCACAAGAACCAGAACCAGGAGGAAAAACCTTCACCAGAACCAGGGGGAAAAACATCCACCAGAACCATAACCAGGACCAAGAGGAAAAACCTCCACAAGAACCAGAACCAAGAGGAAAAACCTTCACCAGAACCAGAACCAGAGGGGAAAACATCCACCAGAACCATAACCAGGACCAAGAGGAAAAACCTCCACAAGAACCAGAACCAGGAGGAAAAACCTTCACCAGAACCAGAACCAGAGGGGAAAACATCCACCAGAACCATAACCAGGACCAAGAGGAAAAACCTCCACAAGAACCAGGACCAGGAGGAAAAACCTCCACCAGAACCAGAACCAGGGGGAAAAACATCCACCAGAACCATAACCAGGACCAAGAGGAAAAACCTCCACAAGAACCAGGACCAGGAGGAAAAACCTTCACCAGAACCAGAACCAGGGGGAAAAACATCCACCAGAACCAGAACCAGAAGGAAAAACATCCACCAGAACCATAACCAGGACCAGGAGGAA
Organism: Telmatherina bonti; assembly: GCF_933228915.1. NCBI lineage: Eukaryota > Metazoa > Chordata > Actinopteri > Atheriniformes > Telmatherinidae > Telmatherina > Telmatherina bonti. The sequence goes on from NC_136629.1 coordinate 6,315,000, forward strand.
AAACCTCCACCAGAACCAGAACCAGGGGGAAAAACATCCACCAGAACCAGAACCAGAAGGAAAAACATCCACCAGAACCATAACCAGGACCAAGAGGAAAAACCTCCACCAGAACCAGAACCAGGAGGAAAAACCTTCACCAGAACCAGAACCAGAAGGAAAAACATCCACCAGAACCATAACCAGGACCAAGAGGAAAAACCTCCACCAGAACCAGAACCAGGAGGAAAAACCTTCACCAGAACCAGAGGGAAAAACATCCACCAGAACCATAACCAGGACCAAGAGGAAAAACCTCCACCAGAACCAGAACCAGGAGGAAAAACCTCCACCAGAACCAGAACCAGGAGGAAAAACCTCCACCAAAACCAGAACCAGGTGGAAAAACCTCCACCAGAACCAGAACCAGGAGGAAAAACCTCCACCAGAACCAGAACCAGAGGGGAAAACATCCACCAGAACCATAACCAGGACCAAGAGGAAAAACCTCCACCAGAACCAGAACCAGGAGGAAAAACCTTCACCAGAACCAGAACCAGAGGGAAAAACATCCACCAGAACCATAACCAGGACCAAGAGGAAAAACCTCCACCAGAACCAGAACCAGAACCAGGAGGAAAAACCTCCACCAGAACCAGAACCAGGAGGAAAAACCTCCACCAAAACCAGAACCAGGTGGAAAACCCTCCACTAGAACCAGAACCAGAAGGAAAAACATCCACCAGAACCATAACCAGAACCAGGAGGAAAAAACTCCACCAGAACCAGAACCACAACCAGGAGGAAAAACCTCCACCAGAACCAGAACCAGGAGGAAAAACCTCCACCAGAACCATAACCAGGACCAAGAGGAAAAACCTCCACCAAAACCAGAACCAGGAGGAAAAACCTCCACCAGAACCAGAACCAGGAGGAAAAACCTCCACCAAAACCAGAACCAGGAGGAAAAACCTCCACTAGAACCAGAACCAGGAGGAAAAACCTCCACTAGAACCAGAACTAGGAGGAAAACCCTCCACCAGAACCAGAACCAGGAGAAAAACCCTCCACCAGAACCAGGGAGGACAGCCACCTGCTTAGACCAGTTGGGGTTGGAGACCAGTCAAGGGGGTCTGGTTTTTTTTTTCAAATGATCCATGACTAAAAGAGATATAAAAAGCAAAAACTGAAAAAAAGTTTAACTTCTTTTATCGGTCTCATTTATTCCAGTAAAGGAAAGTGTCGAGCTGAAGTCTGCTACATCGAAGTGAGAACTTTTTTCTTGTTCTCGAGGCCCAGAGGACAAAATGGCGTCTTTTTGTTCTTGTGGACATGATTGAAGACAGTTGTAGACACATCAGGCTGGCAGAAGATCTTTCTCCAAGAACTATGGTGTGATTGGTTGGACATTTAAGGTGGGTGTGGTTAAAACAAGAGGTTGCTGCTTCCGTCTTTTTGCTGTTGCAGGTAAAACAGATTGTTTCCATAAAACATCTGATTGAGAAGGTGAGAAAGTATGAACATTTTTACAAAATGTGGCGTTAAAACCATAAACCGTATATAAAAGATGGACGGAGCCTTAAAAGTGAAGCCTATGTAGAAGTGCATAAAATTGCAGTTCTCCCTTCATCCACTAGGGGCTGCAAAACAGAGCGAATGCCCATAGCTTTGTTAAAAAGACCAACTTCACAGGAGAAATAAACATGTTTACAGCAGGAATAAACATGTTTACATTCGGGTACAAAAATGTATTTTGAGTTAACAGGTCAGGTTTACCTTCATGACGACTGTGGGGGGAGTGAATTTTTTTCTAAGTAGCCTGTTCAAAAGTAATTTAATCTCGAAGTTCATCATATTTAGGGGCGTGTCCTTTTGATTGACAGGTACCCGATCTCCCGCTTCAAGTCAGAAGAATGTAGAACAACCGCGGTTTTTAGCCGGTTAACAACATGACTTAGCTTTAGCCCGCTTACCACTGTTAGCTGGTTAGCTCCTGTTATCTCCGGGTTAGCTCGGTTAGCTCTTAACTACAGGCAGCTCGGAGTTCGCTCGATGTCAATCATCCACCATGACGCTCACAGCCCCCCTCTCAGCTCCGCCTCTTTACTCATATTTGTATTTTCCGGGTGAGACGACGCGCATGCCCCTGCCAAGATGGCGATGGTAGGAACCACCCACCGAGCTTCAATTCAGCTCTTCAGAAACCTACGGGTGACGTCACGGAGGCTCCGCCCATCTTTTATATACAGTCTATGGTTAAAACACACAGAAGCAGAACCAAGTTCCCGTGGAGGATGGAACAAGCTTAAGAAAGCCTCCTGAGGAACTCCACAGGAAGGTACAACCTGAAACCACCTCAAAGCTTCAGAACCAGATGCCAGAGACAAAGCTTTAGGGAAGAAACCCAAGTATTACATCACAGCTGTTCCAGCAAAGATCATTAAAAAGCTGTTAAAGGTGCTGCAAAGATGCTGGGAAGAGCATCAATACAAACTGGAAACACCTCCAGAAGGATGTTTGTCACAAAAATAAAAACATGCAATTGTTTAAATATTGCAAAGACAAAGATATTATTTTCATAGTTATGTCTAATATAAGAGTTCAGCTCGTTGTTCACTGCAGAGATAGCAAGCTGAAGATCCCACCAGAGACTCACCATGAGGGCGTCTGAGGCACACACACTGTGGAAGCCGTGGTAGAAAGCAGCAAACTGCTTATAAATGGATTTATTCAGCAGGAAGTCGACGTAGAGCTGGACATACTCTGTGGAAACAGAAAACAGTGATTTTCATTATTCCATGACTCATTTCTACCCATTAACCCTCCAGTCTTGGATTCAGCGTTCTGGAAAGCGGGTACAGACCTGGGCGTGAAAACAACAAGCGATGCTGGATGGAAAATTACCCCCCGTTTATGAATCTTATCCAGCTGTGAGGAACAAAGTCAAGCCTGACGTTAATGGACTCCAGAAAGTTAAAGTCCAGAACAGTAATGTGCTGCTGACGGTAGCCTGTGAACAAACTGATAACTTCATGTTCTGAAAGGCCACTGCATCATCAGACACACTTTTTACATCCATTTGTTCCAGCACTTTCAGCTAGCGCCACCAGAAGGTCCAGCCGAGACGAAATCTGATCAAATATGTCTGAATTTACCTGACATCCCAGTCAACATGGCCACTTTGTCAACAGACTGGGTGGGAGTGTAGCGCATAATGGCCTGAAAGATGATGAGCTAACAATGCAGCTAATCGTGTTAGCATGTGTTTACGAGATAGAACAGGCCTTCCAATGAATGGAAGGTTGGAGGTTTGAATCTCGACACGTCACCCTAATCCCCACCGGTGTGGGTGTCTGAATGGTTGGGTGGTGGTCTGAGTCCACGTTTCCATTGTTGTGCCCTAGCTACGCATGTAGCAGGTAGCTAACATGTAGCTACAAATGCTAATCTAATAAAGGAAAGAGCTTCTGTAAACGGTGGCTGTGTCTGAATGTCCACCCTGTTCCCTACAGCGTGCCCTATATAGAGCTCACGCCATTGTCTAGGGGTGTCCGAATGTCCAGAGAGAAAAAAAGTGCACTCAAAATTACCCACAATGCATTCTGAAAAGTAGTGATCATTGATGGTCTCCAGACGGGACAATGTAGACCACAATGCATTGCAGGAGCTCAAAGTGTCTATAGATCACAAATTCTTCATCCTTATTTACTGAATAGATATGCAAAATATAATACAAGAAAAATACTTTTTTTCACAAGTTTGGATTGGATTTGGAACGACGCGTGGTGGTTGCCATGGTGACAGTCAGCAGTCACGTAATCTGTAACGAAGAGAAAACAGCCAGCTTTATGGCCAACAGAATGAGTTCACTATATAGTGTTGCCTGTTGAGTAAATGGTGGGTTGGGGATTAATGTGGGCATTCGGACAGTGAATATTTATCATGATGTTGAAGTCGGGCTGCTACGATGACGATGGAACTGCAGCAAACTGGCTCAGACAACAGCCTGGTAGTGAAGGTGAATCTTCTCCTGAAACTAAAACAACTTACTGAACTGGAGACCATTTAAAGGACCTGACGTTTTATAAGTGGATGTTTAAAACAATACTGGTTCCTGCAGGTTCTTGCTGGTTCCTGCTGGTTCCTGCAGGTTCTTGCTGGTTCCTGCTGGTTCCTACAGGTTCCTGCAGGCTCCTGCTAGCTTCTGCTGGTTTCAGCTGGTTCCTGCAGGTTCCTACTGGTTACTGCAGGTTCCTACAGGTTCCTGCTGGTTCCATAGGCTATATGAAATCTTACCCTCCTGCTGTGGACTCACCCTTTCTGTTCTGCTTTGTGACAGAGATTTTGTCTCCTCCAGACTTCAGGTTGTAGGATTTGACAATCCCCATCTCCTCCTGGAACACCTGCAACAAACAAAACAGAGTCAGTGAATGCGTCTCTGCCATGAACATGGAGTAGAAGAGCCCAATGATGCAGATGTCCAAACATAGTGACACGAGCCCAGACTGGTTCTGCTTGGTCTAAAACAAATTCCATTATGAAATAAGCAACCTGATTCCATTGGTGCAACAAAAGAATCCAGTTAAACTCACCAGTCTGGTTGTCTGAGCTCTTTTTTCTGATACTGTGTTTTCTAACCCAGCTGGTGAGTTTGAACTAAAGGATTACGAACAGCCTGACCAGGAGTGAGGAAAAACTCCAGCAAACCTGCTGTGTCCCCTCAGATCTGCTATATTTCACAGGATGGTCACATGTTAACAAAGATGATGCACCTGAATGTTCAACACTTGACCTCTACCTTCAGGGGAAGCAGAGCAGGTGTGGTATTTATGTGTCAGTAATGATTTAATCAGGAATTTCATGCTGCCAGGCTTTCACATGTGGACATGTGGTCCTTGAAACCGACTAAATAAATGGTTGAGTCTCCTCAGATGGCAGCAGATGTATTTATAGCTTTGTTATCAGTCACTTCATTATCAGTCTGTTATCAGTCTCCCGTTCCACCACATCACCATGAGAATCTCCCGTTCCACCTCATCACCATGAGAATCTCCTGTTCCACCTCATCACCATGAGAATCTCCCATTCCACCTCATCACCATGAGAATCTCCCGTTCCACCTCATCACCATGACAATCTCCTGTTCCACCTCATCACCAAGAGCATCTCCCGTTCCACCTCATCATGATGAGAATCTCCCGTTCCACCTCATCACCATGAGAATCTCCTGTTCCACCTCATCACCATGAGAATCTCCTGTTCCACCTCATCACCATGAGAATCTCCTGTTCCACCCCTTTACCATGAGAATCTCCCGTTCCACCTCAACATGATGAGAATCTCCCGTTCCACCTCATCACCATGAGAATCTCCCGTTCCACCTCATCATGATGAGAATCTCCCATTCCACCTCATCACCATGAGAATCTCCTGTTCCACCTCATCACCATGAGAATCTCCCGTTCCACCTCATCATGATGAGAATCTCCCGTTCCACCTCATTATGATGAGAATCTGCCGTTCCACCTCATCACCATGAGAATCTCCCGTTCCACCTCATCATGATGAGTATCTCCCATTACACCTCATCACCATGAGAATCTCCTGTTCCACCTCATCACCATAAGAATCTCCCGTTCCACCTCATCACCATGAGAATCTCCTGTTCCACCTCATCACCATGAGAATCTCCCGTTCCACCTCATCATTATGAGAATCTCCCGATCCACCTCATCATGATGAGAATCTCCTGTTCCACCACATCATGATGAGAATCTCCCATTCCACCTCATCACCATGAGAATCTCCTGTTCCACCTCATCACCATGAGAATCTCCTGTTCCACCTCATCACCATGAGAATCTCCCGTTCCACCTCATCATGATGAAAATCTCCTGTTCCACCTCATCACAATGAGAATCTCCCATTCCACCTCATCACCATGAGAATCTCCCGTTCCACCTCATCACAATGAGAATCTCCCATTCCACCTCATCACCATGAGAATCTCCCGTTCCACCTCATCACCATGAGAATCTCCCATTCCACCTCATCACCATGAGAATCTCCCATTCCACCTCATCACCATGAGAATCTCCCGTTCCACCTCATCATGATGAGAATCTCCCGTTCCACCTCATCATGATGAGAATCTCCCGTTCTACCTCATCATGATGAAAATCTCCTGTTCCACCTCATCACCATGAGAATCTCCCGTTCCACCTCATCATGATGAGAATCTCCCGTTCCACCTCATCATGATGAGAATCTCCCGTTCCACCTTATCATGATGAAAACCTCCTGTTCCACCTCATCATGATGAGAATCTCCCGTTCCACCTCATTATGATGAGAATCTGCCGTTCCACCTCATCACCATGAGAATCTCCCGTTCCACCTCATCATGATGAGAATCTCCCATTCCACCTCATCACCATGAAAATCTCCTGTTCCACCTCATCACCATGAGAATCTCCCGTTCCACCTCATCACCATGAGAATCTCCTGTTCCACCTCATCACCATGAGAATCTCCCGTTCCACCTCATCATTATGAGAATCTCCCGATCCACCTCATCATGATGAGAATCTCCTGTTCCACCACATCATGATCAGAATCTCCCATTCCACCTCATCACCATGAGAATCTCCTGTTCCACCTCATCACCATGAAAATCTCCTGTTCCACCTCATCACCATGAGAATCTCCCGTTCCACCTCATCATGATGAAAATCTCCTGTTCCACCTCATCACCATGAGAATCTCCCGTTCCACCTCATCACCATGAGAATCTCCCATTCCACCTCATCACCATGAGAATCTCCCGTTCCACCTCATCACCATGAGAATCTCCCATTCCACCTCATCACCATGACAATATCCCATTCCACCTCATCACCATGAGAATCTCCCGTTCCACCTCATCATAATGAGAATCTCCCGTTCCACCTCATCACCATGAGAATCTCCCGTTCCACCTCATCATGATGAAAATCTCCTGTTCCACCTCATCACCATGAGAATCTCCCGTTCCACCTCATCATGATGAGAATCTCCCGTTCCACCTCATCATGATGAGAATCTCCCGTTCCACCTCATCATGAAGAAAACCTCCTGTTCCACCTCATCACCATGAGAATCTCCCGTTCCACCTCATCACCATGAGAATCTCCCATTCCACCTCATCACCATGAGAATCTCCCGTTCCACCTCATCACCATGAGAATCTCCCATTCCACCTCATCACCATGAGAATCTCCCATTCCACCTCATCATGATAAGAATCTCCCGTTACACCTCATCATGATGAAAATCTCCTGTTCCACCTCATCACCATGAGAATCTCCTGTTCCACCACATCATGATGAGAATCTCCCATTCCACCTCATCACCATGAGAATCTCCTGTTCCACCTCATCACCATGAGAATCTCCTGTTCCACCTCATCACCATGAGAATCTCCCGTTCCACCTCATCATGATGAGAATCTCCCGTTCCACCTCATTATGATGAGAATCTGCCGTTCCACCTCATCACCATGAGAATCTCCCGTTCCACCTCATCATGATGAGTATCTCCCATTACACCTCATCACCATGAGAATCTCCTGTTCCACCTCATCACCATAAGAATCTCCCGTTCCACCTCATCACCATGAGAATCTCCTGTTCCACCTCATCACCATGAGAATCTCCCGTTCCACCTCATCATTATGAGAATCTCCCGATCCACCTCATCATGATGAGAATCTCCTGTTCCACCACATCATGATGAGAATCTCCCATTCCACCTCATCACCATGAGAATCTCCTGTTCCACCTCATCACCATGAGAATCTCCTGTTCCACCTCATCACCATGAGAATCTCCCGTTCCACCTCATCATGATGAAAATCTCCTGTTCCACCTCATCACAATGAGAATCTCCCATTCCACCTCATCACCATGAGAATCTCCCGTTCCACCTCATCACAATGAGAATCTCCCATTCCACCTCATCACCATGAGAATCTCCCGTTCCACCTCATCACCATGAGAATCTCCCATTCCACCTCATCACCATGAGAATCTCCCATTCCACCTCATCACCATGAGAATCTCCCGTTCCACCTCATCATGATGAGAATCTCCCGTTCCACCTCATCATGATGAGAATCTCCCGTTCCACCTCATCATGATGAAAATCTCCTGTTCCACCTCATCACCATGAGAATCTCCCGTTCCACCTCATCATGATGAGAATCTCCCGTTCCACCTCATCATGATGAGAATCTCCCGTTCCACCTTATCATGATGAAAACCTCCTGTTCCACCTCATCATGATGAGAATCTCCCGTTCCACCTCATTATGATGAGAATCTGCCGTTCCACCTCATCACCATGAGAATCTCCCGTTCCACCTCATCATGATGAGAATCTCCCATTCCACCTCATCACCATGAAAATCTCCTGTTCCACCTCATCACCATGAGAATCTCCCGTTCCACCTCATCACCATGAGAATCTCCTGTTCCACCTCATCACCATGAGAATCTCCCGTTCCACCTCATCATTATGAGAATCTCCCGATCCACCTCATCATGATGAGAATCTCCTGTTCCACCACATCATGATCAGAATCTCCCATTCCACCTCATCACCATGAGAATCTCCTGTTCCACCTCATCACCATGAAAATCTCCTGTTCCACCTCATCACCATGAGAATCTCCCGTTCCACCTCATCATGATGAAAATCTCCTGTTCCACCTCATCACCATGAGAATCTCCCGTTCCACCTCATCACCATGAGAATCTCCCATTCCACCTCATCACCATGAGAATCTCCCGTTCCACCTCATCACCATGAGAATCTCCCATTCCACCTCATCACCATGACAATATCCCATTCCACCTCATCACCATGAGAATCTCCCGTTCCACCTCATCATAATGAGAATCTCCCGTTCCACCTCATCATGATGAGAATCTCCCGTTCCACCTCATAATGATGAAAATCTCCTGTTCCACCTCATCACCATGAGAATCTCCCGTTCCACCTCATCATGATGAGAATCTCCCGTTCCACCTCATCATGATGAGAATCTCCCGTTCCACCTCATCATGAAGAAAACCTCCTGTTCCACCTCATCACCATGAGAATCTCCCGTTCCACCTCATCACCATGAGAATCTCCCATTCCACCTCATCACCATGAGAATCTCCCGTTCCACCTCATCACCATGAGAATCTCCCATTCCACCTCATCACCATGAGAATCTCCCATTCCACCTCATCATGATAAGAATCTCCCGTTACACCTCATCATGATGAAAATCTCCTGTTCCACCTCATCACCATGAGAATCTCCCGTTCCACCTCATTATGATGAGAATCTCCCGTTCCACCACATCATGATGAGAATCTCCCGTTCCACCTCATCATTATGAAAATCTCCTGTTCCACCTCATCACCATGACTATCTCCCGTTCCACCTCATCACCATGAGAATCTCCCATTCCACCTCATCATGATGAGAATCTCCCGTTCCACCTCATCATGATGAGAATCTCCCGTTCCACCTCATCATGATGAAAATCTCCTGTTCCACCTCATCACCATGAGAATCTCCCGTTCCACATCATCACCATGAGAATCTCCCATTCCACCTCATCACCATGAGAATCTCCCGTTCCACCTCATCACCATGAGAAACTCCCATTCCACCTCATCACCATGAGAATCTCCCATTCCACCTCATCATGATGAGAATCTCCTGTTCCACCTCATCATGATGAAAATCTCCCGTTCCACCTCATCACCATCAGAATCTCCCATTCCACCTCATCACCATGAGAATCTCCCATTCCACCTCATCATGATGAGAATCTCCCGTTCCACCTCATCATGATGAAAATCTCCTGTTCCACCTCATCACCATGAGAATCTCCCGTTCCACCACATCACCATGAGAATCTCCCGTTCCACCTCATCATGATGAGAATCTCCCGATCCACCTCATCATGATGAAAATCTCCTGTTCCACCTCATCACCATGAGAATCTCCCATTCCACCTCATCATGATGAGAATCTCCCGTTCCACCTCAACATGATGAGAATCTCCCGTTCCACCACATCACCATGAGAATCTCCTGTTCCACCTCATCACCATGAGAATCTCCTGTTCCACCTCATCACAATGAGAATCTCCCGTTCCACCTCATCACCATGAGAATCTCCTGTTCCACCTCATCACCATGAGAATCTCCCGTTCCACCTCATCATGATGAGAATCTCCCGATCCACCTCATCATGATGAGAATCTCCTGTTCCACCTCATCATGATGAGAATCTCCCATTCCACCTCATCACCATGAGAATCTCCTGTTCCACCTCATCACCATGAGAATCTCCCGTTCCACCTCATCACCATGAGAATCTCCTGTTCCACCTCATCACCATGAGAATCTCCCGTTCCACCTCATCATGATGAGAATCTCCCGATCCACCTCATCATGATGAGAATCTCCTGTTCCACCACATCATGATGAGAATCTCCCATTCCACCTCATCACCATGAGAATCTCCTGTTCCACCTCATCACCATGAGAATCTCCTGTTCCACCTCATCACCATGAGAATCTCCCGTTCCACCTCATCATGATGAAAATCTCCTGTTCCACCTCATCACCATGAGAATCTCCCGTTCCACCTCATCACCATGAGAATCTCCCATTCCACCTCATCACCATGAGAATCTCCCGTTCCACCTCATCATAATGAGAATCTCCCGTTCCACCTCATCATGATGAGAATCTCCCGTTCCACCTCATCACCATGAGAATCTCCCGTTCCACCTCATCATGATGAGAATCTCCCGTTCCACCTCATCATGATGAGAATCTCCCGTTCCACCTCATCATGATGAAAACCTCCTGTTCCACCTCATCACCATGAGAATCTCCCGTTCCACCTCATCACCATGAGAATCTCCCATTCCACCTCATCATGATGAGAATCTCCCGTTCCACCTCATCATGATGAGAATCTCCCGTTCCACATCATCATGATGAAAATCTCCTGTTCCACCTCATTACCATGAGAATCTCCTGTTCCACCTCATCACCATGAGAATCTCCTGTTCCACCCCTTTACCATGAGAATCTCCCGTTCCACCTCAACATGATGAGAATCTCCCGTTCCACCTCATCACCATGAGAATCTCCCGTTCCACCTCATCATGATGAGAATCTCCCATTCCACCTCATCACCATGAGAATCTCCTGTTCCACCTCATCACCATGAGAATCTCCCGTTCCACCTCATCACGATGAGAATCTCCTGTTCCACCTCATTATGATGAGAATCTGCCGTTCCACCTCATCACCATGAGAATCTCCCGTTCCACCTCATCATGATGAGAATCTCCCATTACACCTCATCACCATGAGAATCTCCTGTTCCACCTCATCACCATGAGAATCTCCCGTTCCACCTCATCATGATGAGAATCTCCCGTTCCACCTCATCATGATGAGAATCTCCCGTTCCACCTCATCATGATGAAAACCTCCTGTTCCACCTCATCACCATGAGAATCTCCCGTTCCACCTCATCACCATGAGAATCTCCCATTCCACCTCATCATGATGAGAATCTCCCGTTCCACCTCATCATGATGAGAATCTCCCGTTCCACATCATCATGATGAAAATCTCCTGTTCCACCTCATCACCATGAGAATCTCCTGTTCCACATCATCACCATGAGAATCTCCCATTCCACCTCATCACCATGATAATCTCCCATTCCACCTCATCATGATGAGAATCTCCTGTTCCACCTCATCATGATGAAAATCTCCTGTTCCACCTCATCACCATGAGAATCTCCCGTTCCACCTCATCATGATGAGAATCTCCCGTTCCACATCATGATGAGAATCTCCCATTCCACCTCATCACCATGAGAATCCCCTGTTCCACCTCATCACCATGAGAATCTCCCATTCCACCTCATCATGATGAGAATCTCCCGTTCCACCTCAACATGATGAGAATCTCCCGTTCCACCTCAACATGATGAGAATCTCCCGTTCCACCACATCACCATGAGAATCTCCTGTTCCACCTCTTCACCATGAGAATCTCCTGTTCCACCTCAACATGATGAGAATCTCCCGTTCCACCTCATCCCCATGAGAATCTCCCGATCCACCTCATCACCATGAGAATCTCCCATTCCACCTCATCATGATGAGAATCTCCCATTCCACCTCATCACCATGAGAATCTCCTGTTCCACCTCATCACCATGAGAATCTCCCGTTCCACCTCATCATGATGAGAATCTCCCGTTCCACCTCATCATGATGAGAATCTCCCGTTCCACGTCATCACCATGAGAATCTCCCGTTCCACCTCATCATGATGAGAATCTCCCGTTCCACCTCATCATGATGAGAATCTCCCGTTCCACCACATCATGATGAAAACCTCCTGTTCCACCTCATCACCATGAGAATCTCCCGTTCCACCTCATCACCATGAGAATCTCCCATTCCACCTCATCACCATGAGAATCTCCCGTTCCACCTCATCACCATGAGAATCTCCCATTCCACTTCATCACCATGAGAATTACCCATTCCACCTCATCATGATGAGAATCTCCTGTTCCACCTCATCATGATGAAAATCTCCTGTTCCACCTCATCACCATGAGAATCTCCCGTTCCACCTCATCATGATGAGAATCTCCCGTTCCACCACATCATGATGAGAATCTCCCATTCCACCTCATCACCATGAGAATCCCCTGTTCCACCTCATCATGATGAGAATCTCCCGTTCCACCTCATCATGATGAGAATCTCCCGTTCTACCTCATCATGATGAAAATCTCCTGTTCCACCTCATCACCATGAGAATCTCCCGTTCCACCTCATCACCATGAGAATCTCCCATTCCACCTCATCATGATGAGAATCTCCCGTTCCACCTCATCACCATGAGAATCTCCCGTTCCACCTCAACATGATGAGAATCTCCCGTTCCACCTCATCACAATGAGGATCTCCAGTTCCACCTCAACATGATGAGAATCTCCCGTTCCACCTCAACATTATGAGAGTCTCCGGTTCCACCTCAACATGATGAGAATCTCCCGTTCCACCTCATCATGATGAGAATCTCCCGTTCCACCTCATCACCATGAGAATTTCCAGTTCCACCTCAACATGATGAGAATCTCCTGTTCCACCTCATCACCATGAGAATCTCCCGTTCCACCTCATCATGATGAAAATCTCCTGTTCCACCTCATCACCATGAGAATCTCCCGTTCCACCTCATCATGATGAGAATCTCCCGTTCGACCTCATCATGATGAGAATCTCCCGTTCCACCTCATCATGATGAAAACCTCCTGTTCCACCTCATCACCATGAGAATCTCCCGTTCCACCTCATCACCATGAGAATCTCCCATTCCACCTCATCACCATGAGAATCTCCCGTTCCACCTCATCACCATGAGAATCTCCCATTCCACCTCATCACCATGAGAATCTCCCATTCCACCACATCATGATGAGAATCTCCCGTTCCACCTCATCATGATGAAAATCTCCCGTTCCACCTCATCATGATGAGAATCTCCCATTCCACCACATCATGATGAAAACCTCCTGTTCCACCTCATCACCATGAGAATCTCCCGTTCCACCTCATCACCATGAGAATCTCCCATTCCACCTCATCATGATGAGAATCTCCCGTTCCACCTCATCATGATGAGAATCTCCCGTTCCACATCATCATGATGAAAATCTCCTGTTCCACCTCATCACCATGAGAATCTCCTGTTCCACATCATCACCATGAGAATCTCCCATTCCACCTCATCACCATGATAATCTCCCATTCCACCTCATCATGATGAGAATCTCCTGTTCCACCTCATCATGATGAAAATCTCCTGTTCCACCTCATCACCATGAGAATCTCCCGTTCCACCTCATCATGATGAGAATCTCCCGTTCCACCACATCATGATGAGAATCTCCCATTCCACCTCATCACCATGAGAATCCCCTGTTCCACCTCATCACCATGAGAATCTCCCATTCCACCTCATCATGATGAGAATCTCCCGTTCCACCTCAACATGATGAGAATCTCCCGTTCCACCTCAACATGATGAGAATCTCCCGTTCCACCACATCACCATGAGAATCTCCTGTTCCACCTCTTCACCATGAGAATCTCCTGTTCCACCTCAACATGATGAGAATCTCCCGTTCCACCTCATCCCCATGAGAATCTCCCGATCCACCTCATCACCATGAGAATCTCCCATTCCACCTCATCATGATGAGAATCTCCCATTCCACCTCATCACCATGAGAATCTCCTGTTCCACCTCATCACCATGAGAATCTCCCGTTCCACCTCATCATGATGAGAATCTCCCGTTCCACCTCATCATGATGAGAATCTCCCGTTCCACGTCATCACCATGAGAATCTCCCGTTCCACCTCATCATGATGAGAATCTCCCGTTCCACCTCATCATGATGAGAATCTCCCGTTCCACCACATCATGATGAGAATCTCCCGTTCCACCTCATCATGATGAAAACCTCCTGTTCCACCTCATCACCATGAGAATCTCCCGTTCCACCTCATCACCATGAGAATCTCCCATTCCACCTCATCACCATGAGAATCTCCCGTTCCACCTCATCACCATGAGAATCTCCCATTCCACTTCATCACCATGAGAATTACCCATTCCACCTCATCATGATGAGAATCTCCTGTTCCACCTCATCATGATGAAAATCTCCTGTTCCACCTCATCACCATGAGAATCTCCCGTTCCACCTCATCATGATGAGAATCTCCCGTTCCACCACATCATGATGAGAATCTCCCATTCCACCTCATCACCATGAGAATCCCCTGTTCCACCTCATCATGATGAGAATCTCCCGTTCCACCTCATCATGATGAGAATCTCCCGTTCTACCTCATCATGATGAAAATCTCCTGTTCCACCTCATCACCATGAGAATCTCCCGTTCCACCTCATCACCATGAGAATCTCCCATTCCACCTCATCATGATGAGAATCTCCCGTTCCACCTCATCACCATGAGAATCTCCCGTTCCACCTCAACATGATGAGAATCTCCCGTTCCACCTCATCACAATGAGGATCTCCAGTTCCACCTCAACATGATGAGAATCTCCCGTTCCACCTCAACATTATGAGAGTCTCCGGTTCCACCTCAACATGATGAGAATCTCCCGTTCCACCTCATCATGATGAGAATCTCCCGTTCCACCTCATCACCATGAGAATTTCCAGTTCCACCTCAACATGATGAGAATCTCCCGTTCCACCTCATCACCATGAGAATCTCCCGTTCCACCTCATCATGATGAAAATCTCCTGTTCCACCTCATCACCATGAGAATCTCCCGTTCCACCTCATCATGATGAGAATCTCCCGTTCGACCTCATCATGATGAGAATCTCCCGTTCCACCTCATCATGATGAAAACCTCCTGTTCCACCTCATCACCATGAGAATCTCCCGTTCCACCTCATCACCATGAGAATCTCCCATTCCACCTCATCACCATGAGAATCTCCCGTTCCACCTCATCACCATGAGAATCTCCCATTCCACCTCATCACCATGAGAATCTCCCATTCCACCACATCATGATGAGAATCTCCCGTTCCACCTCATCATGATGAAATTCTCCCGTTCCACCTCATCATGATGAGAATCTCCCATTCCACCACATCATGATGAGAATCTCCCGTTCCACCTCATCATGATGAAAATCTCCTGTTCCACCTCATCACCATGAGTATCTCCCGTTCCACCTCATCACCGTGAGAATCTCCCATTCCACCTCATCATGATGAGAGTCTCCCGTTCCACCTCATCATGATGAGAATCTCCCGTTCCACCTCATCATGATGAAAATCTCCTGTTCCACCTCATCACCATGAGTATCTCCCGTTCCACCTCATCACCGTGAGAATCTCCCATTCCACCTCATCATGATGAGAGTCTCCCGTTCCACCTCATCATGATGAAAATCTCCTGTTCCACCTCATCACCATGAGAATCTCCCGTTCCACATCATCACCATGAGAATCTCCCATTCCACCTCATCACCATGAGAATCTCCCGTTCCACCTCATCACCATGAGAAACTCCCATTCCACCTCATCACCATGAGAATCTCCCATTCCACCTCATCATGATGAGAATCTCCTGTTCCACCTCATCATGATGAAAATCTCCTGTTCCACCTCATCACCATGAGAATCTCCCGTTCCACCTCATCATGATGAGAATCTCCCGTTCCACCACATCATGATGAGAATCTCCCATTCCACCTCATCACCATGAGAATCCCCTGTTCCACCTCATCACCATGAGAATCTCCCATTCCACCTCATCATGATGAGAATCTCCCGTTCCACCTCAACATGATGAGAATCTCCCGTTCCACCTCAACATGATGAGAATCTCCCGTTCCACCACATCACCATGAGAATCTCCTGTTCCACCTCATCACCATGAGAATCTCCTGTTCCACCTCATCACCATGAGAATCTCCTGTTCCACCTCATTACCATGAGAATCTCCTGTTCCACCTCATCACCATGAGAATCTCCTGTTCCACCCCTTTACCATGAGAATCTCCCGTTCCACCTCAACATGATGAGAATCTCCCGTTCCACCTCATCACCATGAGAATCTCCCGTTCCACCTCATCATGATGAGAATCTCCCATTCCACCTCATCACCATGAGAATCTCCTGTTCCACCTCATCACCATGAGAATCTCCCGTTCCACCTCATCACGATGAGAATCTCCCGTTCCACCTCATTATGATGAGAATCTGCCGTTCCACCTCATCACCATGAGAATCTCCCGTTCCACCTCATCATGATGAGAATCTCCCATTACACCTCATCACCATGAGAATCTCCTGTTCCACCTCATCACCATGAGAATCTCCCGTTCCACCTCATCATGATGAGAATCTCCCGTTCCACCTCATCATGATGAGAATCTCCCGTTCCACCTCATCATGATGAAAACCTCCTGTTCCACCTCATCACCATGAGAATCTCCCGTTCCACCTCATCACCATGAGAATCTCCCATTCCACCTCATCATGATGAGAATCTCCCGTTCCACCTCATCATGATGAGAATCTCCCGTTCCACATCATCATGATGAAAATCTCCTGTTCCACCTCATCACCATGAGAATCTCCTGTTCCACATCATCACCATGAGAATCTCCCATTCCACCTCATCACCATGATAATCTCCCATTCCACCTCATCATGATGAGAATCTCCTGTTCCACCTCATCATGATGAAAATCTCCTGTTCCACCTCATCACCATGAGAATCTCCCGTTCCACCTCATCATGATGAGAATCTCCCGTTCCACCACATCATGATGAGAATCTCCCATTCCACCTCATCACCATGAGAATCCCCTGTTCCACCTCATCACCATGAGAATCTCCCATTCCACCTCATCATGATGAGAATCTCCCGTTCCACCTCAACATGATGAGAATCTCCCGTTCCACCTCAACATGATGAGAATCTCCCGTTCCACCACATCACCATGAGAATCTCCTGTTCCACCTCTTCACCATGAGAATCTCCTGTTCCACCTCAACATGATGAGAATCTCCCGTTCCACCTCATCCCCATGAGAATCTCCCGATCCACCTCATCACCATGAGAATCTCCCATTCCACCTCATCATGATGAGAATCTCCCATTCCACCTCATCACCATGAGAATCTCCTGTTCCACCTCATCACCATGAGAATCTCCCGTTCCACCTCATCATGATGAGAATCTCCCGTTCCACCTCATCATGATGAGAATCTCCCGTTCCACGTCATCACCATGAGAATCTCCCGTTCCACCTCATCATGATGAGAATCTCCCGTTCCACCTCATCATGATGAGAATCTCCCGTTCCACCACATCATGATGAGAATCTCCCGTTCCACCTCATCATGATGAAAACCTCCTGTTCCACCTCATCACCATGAGAATCTCCCGTTCCACCTCATCACCATGAGAATCTCCCATTCCACCTCATCACCATGAGAATCTCCCGTTCCACCTCATCACCATGAGAATCTCCCATTCCACTTCATCACCATGAGAATTACCCATTCCACCTCATCATGATGAGAATCTCCTGTTCCACCTCATCATGATGAAAATCTCCTGTTCCACCTCATCACCATGAGAATCTCCCGTTCCACCTCATCATGATGAGAATCTCCCGTTCCACCACATCATGATGAGAATCTCCCATTCCACCTCATCACCATGAGAATCCCCTGTTCCACCTCATCATGATGAGAATCTCCCGTTCCACCTCATCATGATGAGAATCTCCCGTTCTACCTCATCATGATGAAAATCTCCTGTTCCACCTCATCACCATGAGAATCTCCCGTTCCACCTCATCACCATGAGAATCTCCCATTCCACCTCATCATGATGAGAATCTTCCGTTCCACCTCATCACCATGAGAATCTCCCGTTCCACCTCAACATGATGAGAATCTCCCGTTCCACCTCATCACAATGAGGATCTCCAGTTCCACCTCAACATGATGAGAATCTCCCGTTCCACCTCAACATTATGAGAGTCTCCGGTTCCACCTCAACATGATGAGAATCTCCCGTTCCACCTCATCATGATGAGAATCTCCCGTTCCACCTCATCACCATGAGAATTTCCAGTTCCACCTCAACATGATGAGAATCTCCCGTTCCACCTCATCACCATGAGAATCTCCCGTTCCACCTCATCATGATGAAAATCTCCTGTTCCACCTCATCACCATGAGAATCTCCCGTTCCACCTCATCATGATGAGAATCTCCCGTTCGACCTCATCATGATGAGAATCTCCCGTTCCACCTCATCATGATGAAAACCTCCTGTTCCACCTCATCACCATGAGAATCTCCCGTTCCACCTCATCACCATGAGAATCTCCCATTCCACCTCATCACCATGAGAATCTCCCATTCCACCTCATCACCATGATAATCTCCCATTCCACCTCATCATGATGAGAATCTCCTGTTCCACCTCATCATGATGAAAATCTCCTGTTCCACCTCATCACCATGAGAATCTCCCGTTCCACCTCATCATGATGAGAATCTCCCGTTCCACCACATCATGATGAGAATCTCCCATTCCACCTCATCACCATGAGAATCCCCTGTTCCACCTCATCACCATGAGAATCTCCCATTCCACCTCATCATGATGAGAATCTCCCGTTCCACCTCAACATGATGAGAATCTCCCGTTCCACCTCAACATGATGAGAATCTCCCGTTCCACCACATCACCATGAGAATCTCCTGTTCCACCTCTTCACCATGAGAATCTCCTGTTCCACCTCAACATGATGAGAATCTCCCGTTCCACCTCATCCCCATGAGAATCTCCCGATCCACCTCATCACCATGAGAATCTCCCATTCCACCTCATCATGATGAGAATCTCCCATTCCACCTCATCACCATGAGAATCTCCTGTTCCACCTCATCACCATGAGAATCTCCCGTTCCACCTCATCATGATGAGAATCTCCCGTTCCACCTCATCATGATGAGAATCTCCCGTTCCACGTCATCACCATGAGAATCTCCCGTTCCACCTCATCATGATGAGAATCTCCCGTTCCACCTCATCATGATGAGAATCTCCCGTTCCACCACATCATGATGAGAATCTCCCGTTCCACCTCATCATGATGAAAACCTCCTGTTCCACCTCATCACCATGAGAATCTCCCGTTCCACCTCATCACCATGAGAATCTCCCATTCCACCTCATCACCATGAGAATCTCCCGTTCCACCTCATCACCATGAGAATCTCCCATTCCACTTCATCACCATGAGAATTACCCATTCCACCTCATCATGATGAGAATCTCCTGTTCCACCTCATCATGATGAAAATCTCCTGTTCCACCTCATCACCATGAGAATCTCCCGTTCCACCTCATCATGATGAGAATCTCCCGTTCCACCACATCATGATGAAAATCTCCCATTCCACCTCATCACCATGAGAATCCCCTGTTCCACCTCATCATGATGAGAATCTCCCGTTCCACCTCATCATGATGAGAATCTCCCGTTCTACCTCATCATGATGAAAATCTCCTGTTCCACCTCATCACCATGAGAATCTCCCGTTCCACCTCATCACCATGAGAATCTCCCATTCCACCTCATCATGATGAGAATCTCCCGTTCCACCTCATCACCATGAGAATCTCCCGTTCCACCTCAACATGATGAGAATCTCCCGTTCCACCTCATCACAATGAGGATCTCCCGTTCCACCTCAACATGATGAGAATCTCCCGTTCCACCTCAACATTATGAGAGTCTCCGGTTCCACCTCAACATGATGAGAATCTCCCGTTCCACCTCATCATGATGAGAATCTCCCGTTCCACCTCATCACCATGAGAATTTCCAGTTCCACCTCAACATGATGAGAATCTCCCGTTCCACCTCATCACCATGAGAATCTCCCGTTCCACCTCATCATGATGAAAATCTCCTGTTCCACCTCATCACCATGAGAATCTCCCGTTCCACCTCATCATGATGAGAATCTCCCGTTCGACCTCATCATGATGAGAATCTCCCGTTCCACCTCATCATGATGAAAACCTCCTGTTCCACCTCATCACCATGAGAATCTCCCGTTCCACCTCATCACCATGAGAATCTCCCATTCCACCTCATCACCATGAGAATCTCCCGTTCCACCTCATCACCATGAGAATCTCCCATTCCACCTCATCACCATGAGAATCTCCCATTCCACCACATCATGATGAGAATCTCCCGTTCCACCTCATCATGATGAAAATCTCCTGTTCCACCTCATCACCATGAGAATCTCCCGTTCCACATCATCACCATGAGAATCTCCCATTCCACCTCATCACCATGAGTATCTCCCGTTCCACCTCATCACCGTGAGAATCTCCCATTCCACCTCATCATGATGAGAGTCTCCCGTTCCACCTCATCATGATGAAAATCTCCTGTTCCACCTCATCACCATGAGAATCTCCCGTTCCACATCATCACCATGAGAATCTCCCATTCCACCTCATCACCATGAGAATCTCCCGTTCCACCTCATCACCATGAGAAACTCCCATTCCACCTCATCACCATGAGAATCTCCCATTCCACCTCATCATGATGAGAATCTCCTGTTCCACCTCATCATGATGAAAATCTCCTGTTCCACCTCATCACCATGAGAATCTCCCGTTCCACCTCATCATGATGAGAATCTCCCGTTCCACCACATCATGATGAGAATCTCCCATTCCACCTCATCACCATGAGAATCCCCTGTTCCACCTCATCACCATGAGAATCTCCCATTCCACCTCATCATGATGAGAATCTCCCGTTCCACCTCAACATGATGAGAATCTCCCGTTCCACCTCAACATGATGAGAATCTCCCGTTCCACCACATCACCATGAGAATCTCCTGTTCCACCTCATCACCATGAGAATCTCCTGTTCCACCTCATCACCATGAGAATCTCCCGTTCCACCTCAACATGATGAGAATCTCCCGTTCCACCTCATCACCATTAGAATCTCCCGTTCCACCTCATCACCATGAGAATCTCCCATTCCACCTCATCATGATGAGAATCTCCCATTCCACCTCATCACCATGAGAATCTCCTGTTCCACCTCATCACCATGAGAATCTCCCGTTCCACGTCATCATGATGAGAATCTCCCATTCCACCTCATCACCATGAGAATCTCCCGTTCCACCTCATCACCATGAGTATCTCCCGTTCCACCTAATCACCATGAGAATCTCCCATTCCACAAAAATCATGATGAGAATCTCCCGTTCCACCTCATCATGATGAGAATCTCCCGTTCCACCTCATCATGATGAAAATCTCCTGTTCCACCTCATCACCATGAGAATCTCCCGTTCCACATCATCACCATGAGAATCTCCCATTCCACCTCATCACCATGAGAATCTCCCGTTCCACCTCATCACCATGAGAAACTCCCAATCCACCTCATCACCATGAGAATCTCCCATTCCACCTCATCATGATGAGAATCTCCTGTTCCACCTCATCATGATGAAAATCTCCCGTTCCACCTCATCACCATGAGAATCTCCCATTCCACCTCATCACCATGAGAATCTCCCATTCCACCTCATCATGATGAGAATCTCCCGTTCCACCTCATCATGATGAAAATCTCCTGTTCCACCTCATCACCATGAGAATCTCCCGTTCCACCTCATCATGAGAATCTCCCGTTCCACCACATCATGATGAGAATCTCCCGTTCCACCTCATCATGATGAAAATCTCCTGTTCCACCTCATCACCATGAGTATCTCCCGTTCCACCTCATCACCATGAGAATCTCCCATTCCACCTCATCATGATGAGAATCTCCCGTTCCACCACATCACCATGAGAATCTCCCGTTCCACCTCATCATGATGAGAATCTCCCGATCCACCTCATCATGATGAGAATCCCCTGTTCCACCTCATCACCATGAGAATCTCCCATTCCACCTCATCATGATGAGAATCTCCCGTTCCACCTCAACATGATGAGAATCTCCCGTTCCACCACATCACCATGAGAATCTCCTGTTCCACCTCATCACCATGAGAATCTCCTGTTCCACCTCATCACAATGAGAATCTCCCGTTCCACCTCATCACCATGAGAATCTCCTGTTCCACCTCATCACCATGAGAATCTCCCGTTCCACCTCATCATGATGAGAATCTCCCGATCCACCTCATCATGATGAGAATCTCCTGTTCCACCTCATCATGATGAGAATCTCCCATTCCACCTCATCACCATGAGAATCTCCTGTTCCACCTCATCACCATGAGAATCTCCCGTTCCACCTCATCACCATGAGAATCTCCTGTTCCACCTCATCACCATGAGAATCTCCCGTTCCACCTCATCATGATGAGAATCTCCCGATCCACCTCATCATGATGAGAATCTCCTGTTCCACCACATCATGATGAGAATCTCCCATTCCACCTCATCACCATGAGAATCTCCTGTTCCACCTCAACATGATGAGAATCTCCTGTTCCACCTCATCACCATGAGAATCTCCCGTTCCACCTCATCATGATGAAAATCTCCCGTTCCACCTCATCACCATGAGAATCTCCCATTCCACCTCATCATGATGAGAATCTCCCGTTCCACCTCATCATGATGAGAATCTCCCGTTCCACATCATCATGATGAAAATCTCCTGTTCCACCTCATCACCATGAGAATCTCCCATTCCACATCATCACCATGAAAATCTCCCATTCCACCTCATCACCATGAGAATCTCCCATTCCACCTCATCATGATGAGAATCTCCTGTTCCACCTCATCATGATGAAAATCTCCTGTTCCACCTCATCACCATGAGAATCTCCCGTTCCACCTCATCATGATGAGAATCTCCCGTTCCACCACATCATGATGAGAATCTCCCATTCCACCTCATCACCATGAGAATCTCCTGTTCCACCTCATCACCATGAGAATCTCCTGTTCCACCTCATCACCATGAGAATCTCCCGTTCCACCTCATCATGATGAAAATCTCCTGTTCCACCTCATCAACATGAGAATCTCCCGTTCCACCTCATCACCATGAGAATCTCCCATTCCACCTCATCATGATGAGAATCTCCCGTTCTACCTCATCAAGATGAAAATCTCCTGTTCCACCTCATCACCATGAGAATCTCCCATTCCACCTCATCATGATGAGAATCTCCCGTTCCACCTCATCACCATGAGAATCTCCCATTCCACCTCATCATGATGAGAATCTCCCGTTCCACCTCATCATGATGAAAATCTCCTGTTCCACCTCAACACCATGAGAATCTCCCGTTCCACCTCATCATGATGAGAATCTCCCGTTCCACCACATCATCATGAGAATCTCCCGTTCCACCACATCACCGTGAGAATCTCCTGTTCCACCTCATCATGATGAAAATCTCCTGTTCCACCTCATCACCATGAGAATCTCCCGTTCCACCACATCATGATGAGAATCTCCCGTTCCACCACATCACCATGAGAATCTCCTGTTCCACCTCATCACCATGAGAATCTCCCATTCCACCTCATCATGATGAGAATCTCCCGTTCCACCTCAACATGATGAGAATCTCCCGTTCCACCTCAACATGATGAGAATCTCCTGTTCCACCTCATCACCATGAGAATTTCCAGTTCCACCTCAACATGATGAGAATCTCCCGTTCCACCTCAACATGATGAGAGTCTCCCGTTCCACCTCAACATGATGAGAATCTCCCGTTCCACCTCATCATGATGAGAATCTCCCGTTCCACCTCATCATGATGAGAATCTCCCGTTCCACCATGAGATGATGATGAGAATCTACACTGGATGATGGTAAAGCCTGTTTTTGTTAGCTTGTGTTTCTGCTAGTCTGGCTAGTTTTAGAACGCCTCCATGTCTTACAGCTCTTATACTGGCAGCCGAGTTTCAGCTGTTTTTCTGTCAGTCCAGGAATTTTACAGAGATTCAAAAGAGAAAGTTGACCAAAACTTGATTTAATGTATCACGTTTTTTGGTTCATGATAATATTAAACATATATTTTCTCCCATTTCATTAAACTACAGCACATATTTCCAGACAAACTAGACAGAAAGAGGCTGTCTTAGATAACACAGATAAAATACATAAGTGTAGGTCAGAGCTGAAGTGGTGACACACAGTCAGTGTAGTCAATGTTGGTGGAATGTGTGTCACAGAGGTGTGACTAGGATCAGCCTGTAACTCTCACTGTGGGTTAAAAATAACACCTCTGCTCACCCTTTTCCATAACCTGCCTTCCCACCAGAACCCCCACTGCAATATAAATGCCTCCTTTATATCAGGCTCAGAAAACATGCTGATGTCATGCAATGAAGCCCTGGACATGAAGAACGGTGCGTTTCAAACAGGGACTGAGGCAGACCTGCAAGCACAAGCCTTCATCCTCGCAGTTCTGTGCATTTACTTCAGGTAGAAACGGTTGCTGTGCCGTGCGACTTCTGAGCAGGAAGCTGAGTATTTCAGAGGCACTTCTTAGCCTGCAGTGCAGGAAACACATTCTCTTGCTACACGCTCATTTAAAGGTGTAGCAAGAAAGAACAAAGATGACTTGATCTGATTTTACTAGTTAAGCGTGGAGCCTGAATAACCACCTATTACATAAACAGAGGGTGACTTTGGCCGGCTGCAGAGTTTATGGTCGTACAGAGCTGGCGGCCACGTAAGAGGTGGAGTGTAAGAAGACATTTACTGGCCTGACTGGTGAGCTCATGTCACAGGCAGCTCGGCTGGGAATAATGGCTCCAGCAAGACTTTAAAAAGGATTTTATTTTTGTTTCTCAGAAAACAAACAAACCACATTTCAGGGGGGTCAGACCACCCTAAAAAGGCCACATCACGCCTATGGTCATTAACTCATCCAAATTATTTGTATTATAATATTTTTTTAAGGAATCAATGTCCAGTCAATGTGAACGTTCTCATCAGTGACAGAATTCCATCCAGTGATTTTGAGAGTTTTATTTTTACAAACTGAGGTTGATTTTTCTTATTGTTCACATTTGACAGAAAGAGAATTGACCAATCAGAGGAAGCGCGCTGACAGAGTTGTGAACTATGCAGGTGATACGTCATTCAAACTTTGCACCATCATGGCCGAGCATCTGTGTTATTTTTCTAT
Organism: Telmatherina bonti; assembly: GCF_933228915.1. Taxonomy (NCBI): domain Eukaryota; kingdom Metazoa; phylum Chordata; class Actinopteri; order Atheriniformes; family Telmatherinidae; genus Telmatherina; species Telmatherina bonti. The sequence continues at coordinate 6,340,884 of NC_136629.1, forward strand.
TGCCACCAGGGGGCGACACGTTTCTGCGTCTCATCACCTTTGTGTTTAACCTCTTCATGACCACCTGGTCGGAGGCAGTAATTCCTTCACGTCTTTTGGTATTTTCATGTGCTTTTCAGTTAAAAAAGTAAATGAAAACAGAGCAGAACAGAATATCTGATGGCTTTTCTGATCGCAGATGATAAAGCATCAAGACGCATCAGCAGAGTTTCCAACCCAACTTCTGTCAACAGGAGGGACTTTCAGCTAAAACCAGTTTTTTACAGGAGTCCGTTCCCGCCACCGCCGCCGCCACATGGAAATATCTCATAACCATGACTTTAATTCTCATCATTTCTGGATTTTAGCTTTTACTGACTTTTTGTTTTACTTTTATTAATTTCATTTTCTGACAACGTTATTTACCTGGAAGGTGAGGTAGAAGTCGTCCTCCACGTTCCCCTCGTAACTCAGCAGCTCTGCTAAACCGTGAGCCAGATCCTGCAAACAGACAGTTTAATTTTTACAGAAGCTCTGCAGCAGCAACCTGCTACGATGCATCTCAGCTCTGCAGCATCGTAGCAGGGTCCTGAGTTTGGCTTGCCGGTTAACCTGCAGATCTATGATTTCAAACTGCTTTATCAGATTATTTAAGAGTTACTGGTATAAAAAACTGAATCCAGCCTTTTGGTGCTGCAGCTTCATATCTGATTTCCTCCTGTTACACAACCCCAGGGCCAGTTAAAGCCCCCCCACTGTGCGTTTGACCTTCGCAGCTTTTGGAAGCGATACAGCTTGTGGATCAGGTAACTGGGCGACTGTTTGCAGACGTTCTCCATCACTAACACACTGCCTCCTTGTTTTTTCCCCGCAGGAGTTCAGTGTGCAGCTCAAAGTCACCTCTAACTCCTGCAGCCAGCTGCATCGTCTCAACTTCAGCTTTATCGCTATGCTTCAGTCGTCCTGATAAAGGAAATGAGCGGGTCTTCTTTTGGATTACAACCTCTGGATCCACATGGAGAAGAGATCATCTTCCACAAAGAGGGAAACGAAACCGAAAGGTCCAGGAAAAGTAGTTCTGGACATTTTATACCTACAATCGTAAAATTACAGCTAAAAACATGGATTTCATGGTCTGAAGGAGTTTGTAGGAACTCCAACAGTAAGAAGTATCTCTGTTATGAAATTAAGCTAAAAACTCTCAAGAAAAGGACTGCCACTGTTAAACCAACAGAAATGTTTAACTAAGCTGCAGCGGAAGTTTCTGCTTTTAAATGAAAACCATAAGGAACTGAGGAGAGCAGGCAGGTATCCAACAAACATGCAGCTGAATTTAGACCTTTTAGAAGAAGAAACTATCAGAAAGTGGACAGTCAAATGTTTAACTATGGCTCCATCTGGTGGCAGGAAGGAGAACTGCAGCTATAGGAAAACCACTTCCTGTTTACATTAAAACTACTTCCTGTTTACAGTAAAACTACTTCCTCTTTACAGTAAAACATAAAGAAATTAAAGGTGGTTTAGGACTTCTGCACTGCTGAGGCGCATTTTAAAGCCACTGTATAGATAGATAGATAGATAGATAGATAGATAGATAGATAGATAGATAGATAGATAGATAGATAGATAGATAGATAGATAGATAGATAGATAGATAGATACTTTATTCATCCCCAGGATGGAAATTCAAGGTGTTCCAACAGTTCATTTAATTTAAAAAAAAAAAATTAAAAAAAAGATAAATAGATGTGTAGGAAACTAACGGATGAAGGTGACACACTTACTGGCATGACCTGCTGCAGGTCGTCCAAGGTGGCGGACGCCATGCCAACAACCGCATTTTGGTCACATGGTACAGTTGGAGGAGTGAGGAGCTTCCTGCCAGGAGAGGACAGATAATACTTGAAAGGATGCATGATGGAAATGTTTGTTAGAATTCCTTGGAACTCCGACTGGATCTCTGAGTCTTCACACCTAATAATTCCCTTGGGAAGTTTTACTGAACCAGGAAACAAAAACCTGAGATTTAAAATCTGTGTTCCAGTGTCCGAGACAGGCTGCAGCTCTATTAGCAGCCATTACAACAGAATATACACACCTGTACGCAGCTATACCGCACATTCATCAACTAAAGAGATGACATTTCCATTAAACTGTAAAATGTCTTTCAGCAGCAGCAGATTTCCTAATTTAAATCAGTCCTGACGTCAATGTCCCGATGGACCAAAGCTTATTGATGATTTCATCAGATGTAGATGCAAATCAGCCAAACTGGACCATCAGCGTAACTCCGAGGCACAAGCTCTGACGAGGACCAGAAGGTGGGAACATGTTAGACCACTTTAAAAGTGGCTGCGTGGTTTCCCATGTCTTTCAGGATGGATTTTAAGATGCTAGTTAATGCAACTAGTATAACAACTGATTACCATTGTCTTACCATTAACTAGCATAACGGTGTGTTCGATTTGTACCCAAAGGTCTGATTCAAAACCACCCCTGAAGTTGACTCAGAAATATTCACTAGCTTAGCTCCTAGTACCCAGATCTCACCTCTGAGTCAGATTGGATGCAACGATGCAGCATAAAAATGTTACCCATTGCGTTAGCATTGACTAGCATAACAAACCTTACCTGCAGCTTTGCCCTTAATTAGCATAACAAGTGTTCCCTGTCATTTTATTGCATTAGCATTAACTAGCATAACAAATGTTATCCACTGTGTTAGCATTAACTAGCATAAAAATGTTAACTACTGGATTAGCATTAACTAACGCAAAAGTGGTTAACCATCATGTTAGCATTAATTACCATAACATATGTTAACTATTGCATTAGCATTAACTAGCATAACTAACCTTACCCGCTGCATTGGCCTGAATTAGCATAAAAAGTTTTACCCTTTCATGTTAACGTTAACTAGTATAACAAACGTTGCCCATTGCATTAGCAATAACTATTATTACAAACATTCTCCACTGCGTTAGCATTTATTTGCTTGAAAAAAAAAAAATTAACTTCTGCATTAGCATTTACCAACACAACAGTTGTCAGCCATCACATTAGCATAACTCGCATAACAAATGTTAACTATTTGTTAGTCTTAACTAGCATGACATATGTTAACTACCGCATTAACATTAATTAGCATGACAAATGTTGCATTTGAAAGTACATTTACATATCACAGGAATTACTTGTGAATATTTTATAATTTATTACTTATAATATTTTGAATTGCTATCCCTTTATATTTCCATTTAAAACGTGTAATTACTAAACACATTGCAATTTGATTTCTTTTTGTATGAATTAATTGTTAAATTTAAAATATTTATCAACCTATATTTTTATTTCACAAGTTACAACTAATCATCAATACACTGGATTGCCTTATTAAAGACCCTCCTGGTCCTCCATAGTGGATCGCCCCTAAACAGACCTGCTAAGATCACATGATCATCCAGTCAATATGTTAAAACCAGACAGTACACAGTTCCAGTGTCAGCAACACTGAGAATGTCCACTGAAAAACTACAAAAAAACTATGAAGATATACACGTTTTTATGTGTTCTCTGAGCAAGAAAACTTGGAGAGAGTTCCTGACCTGTTCAGGGTTGGATAAAGGAAGAAGGAAAGTGGAATCAGACCCACCTGTAACAGCAGAGAGGGAAGTGGATGTCCAGAGCGATGCTGTTGTAAACTGCTAAGCCCATCAGCTGATAGCAGCACCGGTTAGGGAGAAAACACACCAACAATCTTATCAGATTCCTGCACTTCTCACCAGCTCATTGCACAAGTTTTTCATCCAAACAATTAATAATAACACATGGACAGAATGCCTGCAGCGGCGGAATAAAAGTATTTATTTCACTGAAAAATTCAATTTCAACATATAAATGATTGTTTTATAAATTTGATGGGTCTAAATAAATAAATATTCACATGTGGTTGCAATGCCAACGTCTGCGATACAGGATTCTAAGCCAATAGCATCGGTAGGTTGACGTCACACGACAATCCGTTAAGCTTTTACAAACTGGTGCCGACTGAAGGAAGCAGAGGGGCTAAAAAGCCACGGACAGATTTACGCTTTCCTTCTGGACAGGTATGTTAAACATTCGCTAATTGCTAATGCTAATTAACAGCACGCTACCAGGAGGAAGGAACACGGACCGGGGACTATACAAGTCCAGACGGTTTTCTGACACTCCTGGTCAGGCCGCAACTGTTTTTAATAAAGCCAAGGAACAAACTGATTCATGGAGAGCAGGAATACATCATAAAAGGTTGACGATGATATATATTTGTGCAGTCTGGACCATCATAAGATACCAGTAACCATCACACTACTGAAGTTGTTTAGTAAAGGTAAAAATGATGCGTGACCACGCAAAATCCTGCAGTTCCTCTTGAACTATAAAAATATTGGTGCTAACTTTCGAGCCGTACACAGACACGCCCTTCGTTACATTATGGACTTACTTACGCCCTACACTTCGGCTTGAAGCCTAAAGTCGCCTGCCGTCTTTGAAACGAGCTTCCAGGATCTGCGTTCTCTGGACTCAGTAGATGCTTTCAAAAAGCTTTAAAGTCATAGTTTTAGGTGAGCATTTTAGTTCCAAGTAGACTCAGAGGTGTTACAGCTATGTACATGTATTGTTGGGATTTTTACGATATGTTGTATGTTTTTATGTGAGGCATTTGGTGTCTTTGTGTCTGTAAAAAGTGCTTCAGGAATACACCATGTTCAATAACAAAATAACAGGATGTTCCATCAGTACAGGTGTAAAAGCAGTCCAGTTATTTCCAGACTGTATAAACACACCAGATCAGATTATCACCTGGATGTCATTACTCCCAGTTATCTGTTTGTTATGATCATTTAAACAAATCAGATTATTAGAATAATTTTCTGCAGGTTCTGGTCTTTAATGTCTCGTCCGCCCCCATCACCAAGCAGCTGCTACATCTGGTGACCATATGTACGGTCATTATGTGTGTTTGAAAGCCACTGATTACAGGTAGGTGATACACACACACACACACACACGCACACACTCACACCTGCACACACACACACACACACACACACATGCACACACTCACACATCTAAATAAACCCTCATATGCGCACACACTCCTTAAAGCACAGACATAAAATAAACACACTGTACTATTACTACAACTGTTAAGGTCATTAAGAAGTCATGTACACACACACACGCCCACACGCACACACCCGCTCACACAAACACACACTAAAGAAAAACAGGAATTCTTCAGAGGTCCGTCTACACCATAGATTGTATATAAAAGATGGGCGGAGCCTCCGTGACGTCACCTGTAGGTTTCTGAAGAGCTGAATTGAAGCTCGGTGGGCGGTTCCTACCATCACCATCTTAGCAGGGGAATGCGTGTCGTCTCACCCGGAAAATACAAATATGGGCAAAGAGGTGGAGCTGAGAGGGGGGCTGTGAGCGTCATGGTGGATGATTGACATCGAGTGAACTCCGAGCTTTCTGTAGCTAAAAGCTAACCGAGCTAACCCGGAGATAACAGGAGCTAACCAGCTAACGGAGGCAAGCGGGCTAAAGCTAAGTCACGTTGTTAACCGGCTAAAAACCGCGGTTGTTCTACGTTCTTCTGACTTGAAGCGGGAGATTGGGTACCTGTCAATCAAAAGGACACGCCCCTAAATATGCCGAATGTCGAGATTAAATTACTTTTAAACGGGCGAGTTAGAAACAAAAATCACTCCCCCCCACAGTTGTCATGAAGGTAAACCTGAGCTATTAAACCTAAAATGGATTTTTGAACGAGGCTTTAAACATGTTTACTTCTGCTGTAAACATGTTTATTTCTGCTGTCAACATGTTTATTTCTGCTGTAAACATGTTTATTTCTGCTGTAAACATGTTTATTCCTGCTGTAAACATGTTTATTCCTGCTGTGAACGTGTTTATTTCTGCTGTGAACATGTTTATTTCTGCTGTTGATGTGTTTATTTCTGCTGTAAACATTCCTGCTGTGAAGTTGGTCTTTTTAACATGGGAGTCTATGGGGATTTGTTCGGTTTTGCAGCCCCTAGTGGATGGAGGGTGAACTGCAGTTTTATACAATTCCACATCGGCTTCATTTTTAACCACAGGAGGCTCCGTCCATCTTTCATATACAGACTATCTATGGTCTACAGATATCCTTTATGGAAAATGCATGAATAAAGTTGTTGCTGCCCCCCCCCCCCCCCCCCCTTCTTCTCTCAATTTCAATTTAATAAGCATTATTGGCATCACTGTAAATACAGTCATATATATATATATATATATATATATATATATATATATATATATATATATATATATATATATATATATATATATATATGTATGTGTGTGTGTGTGTGTACATTAAAATAGACATATGAGCGGGAGGACTAACATACGTCTTCTCTGCCTCCTGGTGGACTGGAGGACTGACCCGCCCTGGATTTTTAGGTCCAGTGATTTCATGAGCAGGTCACAATGAAACATATATGTAGAATCCAACACGTGAGGTCGTGAAGAAAAGAATGACACCAAACAAGAAAGGGTTAACATCGGCGTCACTACACCCCCCCCCCCCCCCCCTTCTCTTTCTCCATAGTGATGCAGCGCTATACAGCACAGGACACAGATGGATAAATGAGCTCTTGCAACAAGCACAAATGTGGAGCACACATGGAACACCCAGGAGTGCACACACACACACACACACACACACAGATATTATCCAACACACTCTTCTTTCTTTCCATCTACATTCACTGGTTGTGCTGTAAACCAAACACACACATGTGTTTCCATCGTTTCAGAGGAAACCGGAAACCAAAGTCTGCATCTGACCCGTATGTACAGGTTTTTGTCCTAAAGTAGGTTTGATTTCCAAACTGTGACGGTGTAAACAAATGTCTACAAAGTAGGTAAAACTACACACACACACACATGCACACACATGGCCGGGAAAAGGCAGCTATTAGGTTATATAACCTACTGACAGCTCCCAGCTGGCTACTAAACAACTCTGAAAATCTGGATCTTTCTCTGCTCACACAAACACACACACACACATATAACAGACACACATTGTTGGATAATTCTCATAGACTGTATATGAAAGATGGGCGGAGCCTCTGTGACATCACCTATAGGTTTGTGAAGAGCTGAAGTGAAGCTCATGGGACTCTATGGGGATTTGCTCCCTTCTGGAGCCCCTAGTGGATGAGATGGGAACTGCTGTTCACTCCTCATTCATTCGGGGCAATAAAAGGTGCAATAAAAACCATGAGTGATTACTCCATCATTTGCAGCAAGAGTCTGCAAAATAATAACAGGTTTTAATTCCAAAACAGAGGAAACAGAGGAATCAGTGTTGTCTCGGCCAAAACAGCCAAAAGAGTTGTAAACAAAAATGTTGACTTATTGGATATTGGTCAATGATCCAATATGGTGCATCCCTCGTTTCCTCTGTAGTTTAAAATGTAGGTTCATATGACACCTCAACATGTTCAGATAAAGCTTGAAACCTTAATTCATGTGACATAAGCAAGTGCAATCCAATCGACACAACCTGCAGTGAACATATGTGTATGCAAACCAGAAAGGATACAGTCCCAACCAACTGGAACTCGGAAAAGTTGTCACACTTCCAGCTGCTGAACCAATGGCAGCGCGAGTCCTTCATGTATGTGAACATCCCTGCAAGATAACACAGTCAGGTTTTAGAAGGAGACAAATCAGCTGTTTGGATGGATGGATGGATGGATGGATGGATGGATGGATGGATGGGTGGGTGGATGGATGGATGGATGGATGGGTGGATGGATGGATGGATGGATGGATGGATGGGTGGGTGGATGGGTGGATGAATATAAATGAATCAGCCGGAGGATGTGGGTACAGGAGAGAAGTACAACTGAGTTTGGCAGCAGAGAGTTATGAAGAAACAAATTGTTTGCATTCGGTCAAACAAGATGAAAACTTTTCACTTGTTCATGGGATGTTTGAGAAACGGCGCCATGAAAATTCTGCACCTTCAGACCGGCTCATGGACCAACTTCTAGATCGGTTCCTGGTAGATAGAACCATCTGCACCTTCAGACCGGCTCATGGACCAACTTCTAGATCGGTTCCTGGTAGATAGAACCATCTGCACCTTCAGACCGGCTCATGGACCAACTTCTAGATCGGTTCCTGGTAGATAGAACCATCTGCACCTTCAGACCGGCTCATGGACCAACTTCTAGATCGGTTCCTGGTAGATAGAACCATCTGCACCTTCAGACCGGCTCATGGACCAACTTCTAGATCGGTTCCTGGTAGATAGAACCATCTGCACCTTCAGACCGGCTCATGGACCAACTTCTAGATCGGTTCCTGGTAGATAGAACCATCTGCACCTTCAGACCGGCTCATGGACCAACTTCTAGATCGGTTCCTGGTAGATAGAACCATCTGCACCTTCAGACCGGCTCATGGACCAACTTCTAGATCGGTTCCTGGTAGATAGAACCATCTGCACCTTCAGACCGGCTCATGGACCAACTTCTAGATCGGTTCCTGGTAGATAGAACCATCTGCACCTTCAGACCGGCTCATGGACCAACTTCTAGATCGGTTCCTGGTAGATAGAACCATCTGCACCTTCAGACCGGCTCATGGACCAACTTCTAGATCGGTTCCTGGTAGATAGAACCATCTGCACCTTCAGACCGGCTCATGGACCAACTTCTAGATCGGTTCCTGGTAGATAGAACCATCTGCACCTTCAGACCAGCTCATGGACCAACTTCTAGATCGGTTCCTGGTAGATAGAACCATCTGCACCTTCAGACCGGCTCATGGACTAGTTCCTGATACCAGACCAGCAAATGGCGGTCCAGAACTTCCTTGTGTGGATGGTTGATTCAGACAATTGTTTCTTTTTCTGAAAGTCCGACTTCCGATCTGATAATAGCGTTGTTGCTATGGCGACGGGCTGTTTCTCACTATCATGGTCTAGAATCCTAATAGAAGTGCAGTTTCCGTGGTCTTCATCAGAAAGACTGCAGAGACATCCGGGCGGATGAAGATAAAACATCAGCTGGAGTTAAAATTATGCACGGTTGCTTAGCAACGGGACGAAAACAGCTACTGCTGTTGTCTCCTCCTGATCACCAACATCTGGACTGCTAACAGAAAAGGAACCGAACCACGTGAACGATGTAGTTCCAGTGGAACCACGGGGGGCAGTGGTGAGCCGCACAGCTGACCTGTAACCCATGAAAGGAAGAAGAAGAAGAAGTCCTGTTTACGTACATAGGCAGCAGAAATGAGACTGAAGATGGTGAGATCTTCAGACAGTTGACGGTTTTTGTTACTTTCTATGATTTTTATTTTCTTTTTTTATTTTTATATCTAGTTCTAGGATATTGTTTTTTATTCAGCTGCATAATTGATACTTTACATATTGTGTTATGCCGACGTATTTAAGCAGACAGGACATAAGAAAGACAGGAACAAGTAAATATGAATAAAATGATAAAGTGCAATAATAAAGCATGAATCCGTTAAAGAGCCCGGAGTGAAACTTTGCTCATTTATTTCCATTTTTAACAACTTGTCATCATTAAGAGAGTGTCAAGCTGTTGACGTCTTCGCTCAGTCGGAGCAATAAAAAGCAGAAAAGCAGAATAAAGTGAGTGTGGAAGCTGTTCCAGCTCCGGCTGAGAGGAACAGCAGCAGTCTGTTCTGAGCAGAGACGCACATCTGGACGGCTCGCGTCTCCAGACAGCAGAAACTGACACCGTTTCACATGAAAGAGGCTGTGTGTGAGTGTGTGTGTGCGTGCACCTGCCTGTGTGCTGGAGGCAGATTCGGGGCTTTCCTCCGCTGCTAATGAGGGGAACACAGCTTTCATTGAGTGGCTTTCGCTGCCCGATGTCTGCTGGCCCCGAAATCACAGACCACCGCGGAAAGATGGAACCATGATGGAAAGAACTCCAACCAGCGGAGAGAAGGACTTCAGCGAAGACGAAGATAAATGAAGACGAAGATGCACAGACATGCGATTGCTTGCTTAAGATTTCAGAAAGATCCAGAAAGAATGAAGAGAAGTTTGGATCCCGGGAGAAAACGTCCTGACAAGCGGCTGCAATGGCTGCAGTGTAGCAGGGAGGCCGGCTCAGAGATGGACCTCTCTGTGTAGGCATTGCTTGTTTGGATGGAAAAACTACAAGCGGGTTCTTCATTTCTTGTATCCCGATGCTGCATCATGACTTTTGGAGGCTTTTAGGGTCTAAAATGCAGCGACATCTGCAAACACCAGCAGTTTGGACAAGTGTGAACTTCAAAGCCAGCAACAGTGCATGAGTCAAAATAATTTTAACACTATCGCTGCGGCTGGGGCTGGGGCTGCGGCTGGGGCTGGGGCTGGGGCTGGGGCTGGGGCTGCGGCTGGGGCTGCGGCTGGGGCTGGGGCTGGGGCTGGGGCTGGGGCTGGGGCTGCGGCTGGGGCTGGGGCTGCGGCTGGGGCTGCGGCTGGGGCTGGGGCTGCGGCTGGGGCTGCGGCTGCGGCTGGGGCTGGGGCTGGGGCTGGGGCTGGGGCTGGGGCTGGGACTGGGGCTGGGGCTGCGGCTGGGGCTGGGGCTGGGGCTGCGGCTGGGGCTGGGGCTGGGGCTGCGGCTGGGGCTGCGGCTGCGGCTGGGGCTGGGGCTGGGGCTGGGGCTGGGGCTGGGGCTGGGACTGGGGCTGGGGCTGCGGCTGGGGCTGGGGCTGCGGCTGGGGCTGGGGCTGGGGCTGGGGCTGGGGCTGGGGCTGGGGCTGGGGCTGCGGCTGGGGCTGGGGCTGGGGCTGCGGCTGGGGCTGGGGCTGCGGCTGGGGCTGGGGCTGGGGCTGGGGCTGGGGCTGGGGCTGGGGCTGGGGCTGCGGCTGGGGCTGGGGCTGCGGCTGGGGCTGCGGCTGGGGCTGTGGCTGCGGCTGGGGCTGCGGCTGCGGCTGGGGCTGCGGCTGGGGCTGCGGCTGGGGCTGGGGCTGGGGCTGGGGCTGGGGCTGGGGCTGGGGCTGGGGCTGGGGCTGCGGCTGGGGCTGGGGCTGGGGCTGGGACTGCGGCTGGGGCTGCGGCTGCGGCTGGGGCTGGGGCTGGGGCTGGGGCTGGGGCTGGGGCTGGGACTGGGGCTGGGGCTGCGGCTGGGGCTGGGGCTGCGGCTGGGGCTGCGGCTGGGACTGGGGCTGGGGCTGGGGCTGGGGCTGGGGCTGGGGCTGCGGCTGGGGCTGGGGCTGGGGCTGGGACTGCGGCTGGGGCTGCGGCTGCGGCTGGGGCTGGGGCTGGGGCTGGGGCTGGGGCTGGGGCTGGGACTGGGGCTGGGGCTGCGGCTGGGGCTGGGGCTGCGGCTGGGGCTGCGGCTGGGACTGGGGCTGGGGCTGGGGCTGGGGCTGGGGCTGGGGCTGGGGCTGCGGCTGGGGCTGGGGCTGCGGCTGGGGCTGGGGCTGGGGCTGGGGCTGGGGCTGCGGCTGGGGCTGGGGCTGGGGCTGCGGCTGGGACTGGGGCTGGGGCTGGGACTGGGGCTGCGGCTGGGGCTGGGGCTGGGGCTGGGGCTGGGGCTGGGGCTGCGGCTGGGGCTGCGGCTGGGGCTGCGGCTGGGACTGGGGCTGGGGCTGGGGCTGGGGCTGGGGCTGGGGCTGGGGCTGGGGCTGCGGCTGGGACTGGGGCTGGGGCTGGGACTGGGGCTGGGGCTGGGGCTGCGGCTGGGGCTGGGGCTGGGGCTGGGGCTGGGACTGGGGCTGGGGCTGCGGCTGGGGCTGCGGCTGGGACTGGGGCTGGGGCTGGGACTGGGGCTGGGGCTGGGGCTGCGGCTGGGGCTGGGGCTGGGGCTGGGGCTGGGACTGGGGCTGGGGCTGCGGCTGGGGCTGGGGCTGGGGCTGCGGCTGGGACTGGGGCTGGGGCTGGGGCTGGGGCTGGGGCTGGGGCTGGGGCTGGGGCTGGGGCTGGGGCTGGGACTGGGGCTGGGGCTGGGGCTGGGACTGGGGCTGGGGCTGGGGCTGGGGCTGCGGCTGGGACTGGGGCTGGGGCTGGGACTGGGGCTGGGGCTGGGGCTGCGGCTGGGGCTGGGGCTGGGGCTGGGGCTGGGACTGGGGCTGGGGCTGCGGCTGGGGCTGGGGCTGGGGCTGCGGCTGGGACTGGGGCTGGGGCTGGGGCTGGGGCTGGGGCTGGGGCTGGGGCTGGGGCTGGGGCTGGGGCTGGGACTGGGGCTGCGGCTGGGGCTGCGGCTGGGACTGGGGCTGCGGCTGGGACTGGGGCTGCGGCTGGGACTGGGGCTGGGGCTGGGGCTGCGGCTGGGACTGGGGCTGGGGCTGGGGCTGGGGCTGGGGCTGGGGCTGGGGCTGGGACTGGGGCTGGGGCTGGGGCTGCGGCTGGGGCTGCGGCTGGGGCTGCGGCTGGGGCTGGGGCTGGGGCTGCGGCTGGGGCTGCGGCTGGGGCTGGGGCTGATGGAAATATCGATCAGAGATAAAGACAAATATAAAACACTTCTGAAGTAGTTTTCTCCTGACTATTCACGGTTGTGACGAGACATCTTCACCAAACATCTTCGTCTGTTGCAGAGATGGTGCAGAGTTCTGGTATTGTGATGACTAACAACTTTGTTTATGTGTTAAAATCAATTTGATGAATGAATCTCCTTCACGTTGCACTATGACCAAGGCCGGATTATCCAATGGGCATTATGGACGTAGGCCCAGGGGCACACGCCCACTTTGGGGCCACGTAGAGAAAACACCAGCAGTCTGGACATGAAACTGAATGTACATAACAGCCAGATAGTTTCACCACAGTGTGTGTTACTACTGGTACCACTGGCTGAGAGATGTTAGAAATGTAGTTTCACAGTGAATCATTCACAGTTTTCACAATGTTGTGGTGGGGAAGGGGGCCCTGGAACACTCTGGGCCCAGGGACATGTGCACTTTAAATCCGGCCCTGACTATGACGGCATTAAAGCATCAAGCCGACACAAGCCGATAAAGTCTGTCATACGATGTCATCGTGTATCTATGAACCGTGTTAAACCAGCAGGACACAGTGGTGCATGTCTTTACTGGGCCCAACTGGAAAACTGAGCTGGTTCCACATCTGGCATCAGGTGAAAAAGAGGCTCCGCCCCCAGCAGGAGGTTACAGGGGTCCAACGTTTCTCAGAATCATCAACTGGCAGGATGACGAAGCCGAAAGGAGCAACGGCGAGGACCCGGAGAGTTATGGAGGAAGATGGAGAGTAGCAGATCGTTGAAAGAAAGTCCGGCGGCGACGCAGACGGAAACAGGAAACGTGACTAGACAGGCAGGTAGACGTCACGTACTTAGCGTACTTAGCGTAACCGGTAGGGGAGGCTAGCTGGACCAAAACCAAAGCGTTGGTCCTGTCCACATGTCAGGACAAGAGGTCTGTCATGAGGACGGCAGGAAGAATAATCTGGGACATGTACTGAGAAGGCAACCTTGGAAAACTGCGGAAAGACCGGTGACAATCTGGCGGAGAGGAAAAGTCTGGAGAGATCCGAAGTTCTGGCGGGAAGAGGCGGAACTACGCGAAGTTAGGAAAAGCCAGGTTGGCTCAGTCCGACTGATGAGCGGCCTGGACCGTGACAGAAGCAGAGACGGACTCTCTGTCTGGTCCGGGTCAGAACCCGAGGAGCTGCAGGAGTGATGTCACTGGAGCACTGGGGCTGATGGGAACCAGTGAAGGTCTGCGGTGGACTCACCAGTTTTCCTGATTTTCCTGCAGATTTAAGAAAAGTTTTCATCTTGGAATATTATCGTCTGTTGCTTGTTTCTGTGAGTCAGTCGACAGGCTGAGACACCCTGGACTCCAGCGTCCCGCAGCCCTGGAATAAACGCTGGAATAATGAATGAATGAATGTTTTCTGCTTGTCTGAACTGGTTTTTCTGAACAGTGTTTATGAAACGCAGCTCCTGCGTGCAGGACGGGTAGAAGGGGAACAATACAGCTGTACTTTTAACTGATTTACAAACCTTTAACTGAATGAATGAATGAATGTTTTTTTAAGTTTTTAAATGTATTTTTCACTGCCGAGCTCAGTTTAGGGAGCAAAGAACAGTTCTTCTCCGTCCTAGAACCCATCATGATAATATAATCCAGTTTTATGTAAGACTGTATGATGACTGTTTCCAGATGTTTTACCGAGGTGAAGGATCCAGGATCCGTCTGGTGGAGCTCCAGATGTTCTCTGACATGAACCTGAAAAGGTTCCTCCACGTTCTGACAGGACGTCTGCTAAGTCATGATGATCCGTCCATGATGCTGAACCAATCAGATCATGTCTTCTCTGGTTTAATCATAAATCCTGATCCTTCCTGGGTTAAACTAAAAGTTTTATTTCTGGTTGTGTCGTGTTGCAGCTGAAATCTGCAACAGAGAAAATATTTCTTTTAATTTAATTCTACACCTAAACTGTGCCAATAAGGGTGTTGACTTATAAATGTTTCCAGTCCACATGGACTGGTTTCCCGTCCCTTTAACTGGATGGCTGAGGAGGACAGAAGAAGAGAAGAAGTGACAGAATGCGACTGCGTCCAGCCTGGAATCAGAGCTTCCTAAACCAGCATGGTCCACCTGCTCCTGCAGCGGTTTGACCTGAAATATCCACCGAGTCCGTCTAATAAAAATGTACTTTCCATTTTCATCCAATGAAAACATGCTTTTCTTTCCGCTTCTTTCCAATAAAGAAAGGTTTGACGTTCCATCAAACGGGATTTAGCCTCCAGATTCCCAGCTGGTTTTCTCCCTCAACACCAGTTCAAAGAGCGACGAGATCCTCTGTGTACGCCGCAGAGCTGGCCTCACCGTAGTCTGTGTGGAAGATCTGTCGGACCAGCAGCAGGAACCACTCCTTCGTCAGGCCGCCCATGTCCAGCCCCGCCTCCCCGACAAACGTCACCCGCAGCTTCTTCTTCAGGTCGCACCGCTTCCTCGTCAGCTGCAGGAGGACAGGGACCAAAGGTCAGAGGTCCAGCATAAAAAAACCTCCCTAACCCTCATGAGTGGTTCAGTCCTGGTTCTGGTCCTGTGCTCCCGCAGAAACCTCTAAAGGACAGCAGTCCTCCAGAACCAGGACTGAGGATCCCAGGTCCAGCTGCTACACATGGGAACTGCTCCATGTATGGGACACATTTATAAATCCATCTCTGCACCCAGACACCAGCAGGTCTGGGAGTTAATTCAACACGTTCCACTCAACGCTGCATTCAGGGGTTGCTGGGAATCCAGAGCTTCCTCTGTCTGACATCATGTCTCTCCAGGACAGCATTTATAACACCACTTGGATTGTAAAACTAATCTCTAATCCTGCTAAAAGTGTAAAAACATATTCGACTCTCCTCTTGTCTTAGTATACTGAGTGCCGCTCTTGTTGGATTAACATCTGTTTTAATGGAACAAAAAATGTCACATTTTAACATTTAACGCATTTATTTCTTTTAAAACACGTCCGAAGCATCAAACACATCTGCGCTGGCTGGACTAGTGTGGTATCGGTACGCTTTTATTAATACCAAGTACGAGTACACACACTTGGTATTGAGCCAATACCGATGCTGGTATCAAGCCGATACCGATGCTAGTATGGGTGATACCGATGTTGGTATCGGTGATATTGATGCTGGTATCGGCGATACCGATGCTGGTATCGGTGATATTGATGCTGGTATCGGTGATACTGATGTTGGTATCGGTGATACCGATGCTGGTATCGGTGATTATTGATGCTAGTATCGGTGATACCAATGCTGGTATCAAGCCGATACCGATGCTGGTATCGGTGATATTGATGCTGGTATCGGTGATACCGATGCTGGTATCGGTGATATTGATGCTGGTATCGGTGATACCGATGCTGGTATCAAGCCGATACCGATGCTGGTATCGGTGATATTGATGCTGGTATCGGTGATACCGATGCTGGTATCGGTGATATTGATGCTGGTATCGGTGATACCGATGCTGGTATCGGTGATATTGATGCTGGTATCGGTGATACTGATGTTGGTATCGGTGATACCGATGCCGGTATCGGTGATTATTGATGCTGGTATCGGCGATACCGATGCTGGTATCGGCGATACCGATGATGGTATCAAGCCGATACCGATGCTGGTATCGGTGATATTGATGCTGGTATCGGTAATACCGATACTGGTATCGGTGAATCCCTAATAGAAATGACGCAGGATGATGTTTTATCCTGTTTAGACCAGACGAGACTTCTGGTTGCCCCCCAGCGGCAGACCCCGCCCTGCTTCTCTACCTGACAGCATCCGTTCTGTGTTTGAGTGCTGACCTCATCCAGTGAGTCGCTGAGGAGTTGTGCTCGTCGTACTTTAATGTTGAGGAACAGGAGGTTCATGTCCACTCTCTGCCTGCGAGAAACTTTGCTGACCAGACTTTGCTGTGAAACACAACACATACTGGTTAAACTGGTCCATCGTGCACAGCAGCTGGGAGTAAAATGAGGCAGACGTGGGTCTCACCCTGGCCTGGCTGATCATCTGCTGCTCCGAGTCTTTCTGGATGATGGCTTTCTTCACCACCGTGGACAGGATGAAGGGAAACTGGCAGAAAGAAAACCTGACGAGGAGAAGAAAGTTCCAGACAGACACATTCCTTCAAGTCCAGCCAGACATTTAATGCCTCAGGTGTTCCATTAGAACCCGACATGCTGGGATCATGGTGAAGCGGCTTCTTCACCGTGCTAGCTGGGACTTCCAGATCCGGCTGTTTAAACTCCGGATCTGTCCCCTTCATCGGGAGTTAACGATGAAGGATCCGTCCCCTTCATCGGGAGTTAACGATGAAGGATCCATCCCCCTTCATCGGGAGTTAACGATGAAGGATCCGTCCCCTTCATCGGGAGTTAACGATGAAGGATCCGTCGTCTTCATCGGGAGTTAATGAGCCGTGACGCAATGTGAAACAGACGTCACAGCGTGTACACAGTTCTGGATAAACTGCAGCTGTGGGAATGTTTCTGCACCTCAGCTCGGCACGAGAACCTCAATCCGGCTTCCAGGAAGGTTCACGAAAGCAAATATGACCTTCGATTATGGATCCAACTTCGGGGAGCTGATCGGCCGCTTGGTACGACACAAAGTAACTAAAGTTTATCTTCATAACGACAAGGACTGTAAAGTCCTGGTTACTGCACACGTGTCAGAATCTACATGTGCGTTAGATAGTAGCTCAGCAGGAAGGAGTAAAGTAATCCTAGGAGGAAGTAAAGTAATCTTTGAAAGGAGTAAAGTAATCCTAGGTAGAAGTAAAGTAATCCTAGGAAGGAGTAAAGTAATCCTAGGAGGGAGTAAAGTAATCCCTGAAAGGAGTAAAGCAATCCTAGCAAGAAGTAAAATAATCCTAGGCAGGAGTAAAGTAATCCTAGGAAAAAAGTAAAGTAATTCTGGGAGGGAGTAAAGTAATCTTTGAAAGTAGTAAAGTAATCCTAGGTAGGAGTAAAGTAATCCAAGGAATGAGTAAGGTAATCCTAAGAGGGAGTAAAGTAATCCTTGAAAGGAGTAAAGCAATCCTTAAAAGGAGTAAAATAATCCTAGGAAGTAGTAAAGTAATCCTAGGAGGGAGTAAAGTGATCCTTGAAAGGGGTAAAGTAATCCTAGGTAGGAGTAAAGTAATCCTAGGAAGGAGTAAAGTAATCCTAGGAGGGAGTAAAGTAATCCTTGAAAGGAGTAAAGTAATCCTAATTAGGAGTAAAGTAATCCTAATTAGGAGTAAAGTAATCCTAAGAAGGAGTAAAGTAATCCTAGGAGGGAGTAAAGTAATCCTTGAAAAGAGTAAAGTAATCCTAGCAAGTAGTAAAATAATCCTAGGCAGGAGTTAAGTAATCCTTGAAAGGAGTAAAGTAATCCTAGGGGGGAGTAAAGTAATCCTTGAAAGGAGTAAAGTAATCCTAGGTAGGAGTAAAGTAATCCTAGGAGGGAGTAAAGTAATCCTAGGAGGGAGTAAAGTAATCCTTGAAAAGAGTAAAGTAATCCTAGCAAGTAGTAAAATAATCCTAGGTAGGAGTAAAGTAATCTTTGAAAGGGGTAAAGTAATCCTTAAAAGGAGTAAAGTAATCCTAGGAAGGAGTAAAGTAATCCTAGGAGGGAGTAAAGTAATCCTTGAAAGGAGTAAAGCAATCCTTAAAAGGAGTAAAATAATCCTAGAAAGGAGTAAAGTAATCCTAGGAAGGAGTAAAGTAATCCTAGGAGGGAGTAAAGTAATCCTTGAAAGGAGTAAAGTAATCCTAATTAGGAGTAAAGTAATCCTAATTAGGAGTAAAGTAATCCTAAGAAGGAGTAAAGTAATCCTAGGAGGGAGTAAAGTAATCCTTGAAAAGAGTAAAGTAATCCTAGCAAGTAGTAAAATAATCCTAGGTAGGAGAAAAGTAAGCCTTGAAAGGGGTAAAGTAATCCTAGGAGGGAGTAAAGTAATCTTTGAAAAGAGTAAAGTAATCCTAGGTAGGAGTAAAGTAATCCTAGGAAGGAGTAAAGTAATCCTAGGAGGGAGTAAAGTAATCCTTGAAAGGAGTAAAGTAATCCTAAGAAGGAGTAAAGTAATCCTAATTAGGAGTAAAGTAATCCTAAGAAGGAGTAAAGTAATCCTAGGAGGGAGTAAAGTAATCCTTGAAAGGAGTAAAGCAATCCTTAAAAGGAGTAAAATAATCCTAGGAAGTAGTAAAGTAATCCTAGGAGGGAGTAAAGTGATCCTTGAAAGGGGTAAAGTAATCCTAGGTAGGAGTAAAGTAATCCTAGGAAGGAGTAAAGTAATCCTAGGAGGGAGTAAAGTAATCCTTGAAAGGAGTAAAGTAATCCTAATTAGGAGTAAAGTAATCCTAATTAGGAGTAAAGTAATCCTAAGAAGGAGTAAAGTAATCCTAGGAGGGAGTAAAGTAATCCTTGAAAAGAGTAAAGTAATCCTAGCAAGTAGTAAAATAATCCTAGGTAGGAGAAAAGTAAGCCTTGAAAGGGGTAAAGTAATCCTAGGAGGGAGTAAAGTAATCTTTGAAAGGAGTAAAGTAATCCTAGGTAGGAGTAAAGTAATCCTAGGAAGGAGTAAAGTAATCCTAGGAGGGAGTAAAGTAATCCTTGAAAGGAGTAAAGTAATCCTAAGAAGGAGTAAAGTAATCCTAATTAGGAGTAAAGTAATCCTAAGAAGGAGTAAAGTAATCCTAGGAGGGAGTAAAGTAATCCTTGAAAGGAGTAAAGCAATCCTTAAAAGGAGTAAAATAATCCTAGGAAGTAGTAAAGTAATCCTAGGAGGGAGTAAAGTAATCCTTGAAAAGAGTAAAGTAATCCTAGCAAGTAGTAAAATAATCCTAGGCAGGAGTTAAGTAATCCTTAAAAGGAGTAAAGTAATCCTAGGGGGGAGTAAAGTAATCCTTGAAAGGAGTAAAGTCATCCTAGGTAGGAGTAAAGTAATCCTAGGAGGGAGTAAAGTAATCCTAGGAGGGAGTAAAGTAATCCTTGAAAAGAGTAAAGTAATCCTAGCAAGTAGTAAAATAATCCTAGGTAGGAGTAAAGTAATCTTTGAAAGGGGTAAAGTAATCCTTAAAAGGAGTAAAGTAATCCTAGGAAGGAGTAAAGTAATCCTAGGAGGGAGTAAAGTAATCCTTGAAAGGAGTAAAGCAATCCTTAAAAGGAGTAAAATAATCCTAGGTAGGAGTAAAGTAATCCTAGGAAGGAGTAAAGTAATCCTAGGAGGGAGTAAAGTAATCCTTGAAAGGAGTAAAGTAATCCTAATTAGGAGTAAAGTAATCCTAATTAGGAGTAAAGTAATCCTAAGAAGGAGTAAAGTAATCCTAGGAGGGAGTAAAGTAATCCTTGAAAAGAGTAAAGTAATCCTAGCAAGTAGTAAAATAATCCTAGGTAGGAGAAAAGTAAGCCTTGAAAGGGGTAAAGTAATCCTTGAAAGGAGTAAAGTAATCTTTGAAAGGAGTAAAGTAATCCTAGGTAGGAGTAAAGTAATCCTAGGAAGGAGTAAAGTAATCCTAGGAGGGAGTAAAGTAATCCTTGAAAGGAGTAAAGTAATCCTAAGGAGTAAAGTAATCCTAGGAGGGAGTAAAGTAATCCTTGAAAAGAGTAAAGTAATCCTAGCAAGTAGTAAAATAATCCTAGGCAGGAGTTAAGTAATCCTTGAAAGGAGTAAAGTAATCCTAGGGGGGAGTAAAGTAATCCTTGAAAGGAGTAAAGTAATCCTAGGTAGGAGTAAAGTAATCCTAGGAGGGAGTAAAGTAATCCTAGGAGGGAGTAAAGTAATCCTTGAAAAGAGTAAAGTAATCCTAGCAAGTAGTAAAATAATCCTAGGTAGGAGTAAAGTAATCCTAGAAAGGGGTAAAGTAATCCTTAAAAGGAGTAAAGTAATCCTAGGAAGGAGTAAAGTAATCCTAGGAAGGAGTAAAGTAATCCTTAAAAGGAGTAAAGTAATCCTAAGAAGGAATAAAGTAATCCTTAAAAGGAGTAAAGTAATCCTAAGAAGGAGTAAAGTAATCCCAGGAGGGAGTAAAGTAATCCTAGGTAGGAGTAAAGTAATCCTTAAAAGGAGTAAAGTAATCCTTAAAAGGAGTAAAGTAATCCTAAAAAGGAGTAAAGTAATCCCAGGAGGGAGTAAAGTAATCCTAGGTAGGAGTAAAGTAATCCTTGGTAGGAGTAAAGTAATCCTTAAAAGGAGTAAAGTAATCCTAAAAAGGAGTAAAGTAATCCCAGGAGGGAGTAAAGTAATCCTACGTAGGAGTAAAGTAATCCTAGGAAGGAATAAAGTAATGCTAAGAAGGAGTAAAGTAATGCTAAGAAGGAGTAAAGTAATCCTAGGTAGGAGTAAAGTCATCGTGGCTACGAGTATTGCGTTTGGTCTGGAAGGCGGATCTTGGAAGTCTTTCAGCAGGAACCAGACTGTTTTCTACGGACGACGCGACACGTTTATGTTCCTACATCTGACCTGTTTGAGTTGCCGTAGTTCTGCCAGGTGCGGTACTCCTCCATGAAGTCTATGTGCTCCAGGGTGATGTTGTAGAAATCGGTAAAAGGCATGATGGGAGGAGAGGAGACACTGTTGGCTGCATCTGCCAGGAAAACAGAAAAAACTCAAGTACAACCATCTACGCACACACACACACACACACACACACACACAGTCTCTCCGGTGTGACACTCACTGAACAGGCTGAGGACCTTGGTGGCGGAGGGAATCCACCAGGAGCACTTGGCAAGAGGAGGAAGCTCGTCTGGCTCTGCAGGAAACAGGCGGGTGGATATGAACTGCAGGAGGCGCTCTACAAGCTGCCGGAAGCGTCTCACCGACAGCCTGACCAACACACACAATAAAAACGCCGTTACGGAGGGATCAGAGCTGCACAACGTCTACATGGCCTGAAATATACACGTGCACACCGAGTTAAGGTAAAACACAACGCAGCGCCGGCTGGGAAAAGTTCTGGATGGGAACAGGACTGAACAGAACCTCTAATTTAAAACAGCCTGCTAGTAAATCATCACCACAAGTAGCGATTTTACGTTCCCCATTCTCATGCTGGGAGAGTCGCAAACAGAAGCTGTGAACATCTGCAGGCTTTTTGTCTCATTTCCACAGAAGTTGGCGGGTTTTTCTGAATGCAGCAACATCTGTATGTTATTTGATTTTAGTTTCATCAAACAAACACAAATTGGTCAAAAAAGCTGCAAAAAAACCCTAACCCTTGGATCACGCAAGGAGGAGAACCGGAGGGGGAGGAGCCGAGACAGTGGGAGGGGCAAAGACAGGACACCACTTTCACATCTGGCTAGCTTCCCAACATTACCTACCCAAGCTTTAAGTGTTGACGGGTGAGGGTGTCAAGAATGGGTATGAAAGGTGATGACACAGCACATGCAAATGATGACACAGCAAATGTAGACGATGACACAGCACATGTAGACGACAAAGCACATGCATGTGATGACACAGCACATGTAGACGACACAGCACATGCAGATGATGACACAGCACATGTAGACGACACAGCACATGCAGATGATGACACAGCACATGTAGATGATGACACAGCACATGCATATGATGACACAGCACATGCAGATGATGACACAGCATATGTAGACGATGACAAAGCACCTGCATATAATGACACAGCACATGCAGATGATGACACAGCACATGCAGATGATGACACAGCACATGTAGACGACAGCACATGCATATGATGACACAGCACATGCAGATGATGACACAGCACATGTAGACGACAGCACATGCATATGATGACACAGCACATGCAGATGATGACACAACACATGCAGATGATG
Source organism: Telmatherina bonti (assembly GCF_933228915.1). Taxonomy (NCBI): domain Eukaryota; kingdom Metazoa; phylum Chordata; class Actinopteri; order Atheriniformes; family Telmatherinidae; genus Telmatherina; species Telmatherina bonti. The sequence goes on from NC_136629.1 coordinate 6,363,233, forward strand.
ACACAGCACATGCAGATAATGACAGCACATGTAGACGATGGCACAGCATATGCATATGATGACACGGCACATACATATGATGACAGCACATGCAGATGATGACACAGCACATGTATGTGATGACATAACACATGCAGATGATGACACAGCACATGTAGATGATGACACAGCACATGCAGATGATGACACAGCACATGTAGATGATGACACAGCACATGTAGACGATGACACAGCATATGTAGACAATGACTGAGTACATGGAGATGATGACACAGCACATGCAGATGATGACACAGCATATGTAGACGATGACACAGCACCTGCATATAATGACACAGCACATGCAGATGATGACACAGCACATGCAGGTGATGACACAGCATATGTAGACGATGACACAGCACATGCAGATGATGACACAGCACATGCAGATGATGACACAGCACATGTAGACGATGACACAGCACATACAGATGATGACACAGCACATGCAGATGATGACACAGCACATGTAGACGATGACACAGCACATACAGATGATGACACAGCACATGCAGATGATGAATCAGCATATGTATACGATGACACAGCACATGTAGAGGATGACACAGCACGTGGAGATGATGACACAGCATATGTAGACGACAGCACATGCATATGATGACACAGCACGTACAGATGATGACACAGCACATGCATATGATGACACAGCACATGTAGACGATGACACAGCACATGGAGATGATGACACAGCACATGCAGATGATGACACAGCACATGTAGACGATGACACAGCACATACAGATGATGACACAGCACATGCAGATGATGAATCAGCATATGTATACGATGACACAGCACATGTAGAGGATGACACAGCATGTGGAGATGATGACACAGCACATGCAGATGATGACACAGCATATGTATACGATGACACAGCACATGTATATGATGACACAGCACATGCAGATGATGACACAGCACATGTAGAGGATGACACAGCACATGTATATGATGACACAGCACATGCAGATGATGACACAGTATATGTAGAGGATGACACAGCACATGTATATGATGACACAGCACATGCAGATGATGACACAGCATATGTATACGATGACACAGCACATGGAGATGATGACACAGCACATGTAGATGATGAAACAGCACATGTATACGATGACACAGCACATGCAGATGATGACACAGCACATGTAGATGATGACACAGCACATGTAGACGATGACACAGCATATGTAGACAATGACTGAGTACATGCATATGATGACACAGCACATGCAGATGATGACACAGCATATGTAGACGATGACACAGCACCTGCATATAATGACACAGCACATGCAGATGATGACACAGCACATGCAGGTGATGACACAGCTTATGTAGACGATGACACAGCATATGTAGACAATGACAGAGCACATGCATATGATGACACAGCACATGCAGATGATGACACAGCATATGTAGACGACAGCACATGTATATGACACAGCACGTACAGATGATGACACAGCACATGTAGACGATGACACAGCACAGACAGATGATGACACAGCACATGCAGATGATGAATCAGCATATGTATACGATGACACAGCACATGTAGAGGATGACACAGCACATGGAGATGATGACACAGCACATGCAGATGACACAGCATCTGTATACGATGACACAGCACATGTATATGACACAGCACATGCAGATGATGACACAGCACATGTAGAGGATGACACAGCACATGTATATGATGACACAGCACATGCAGATGATGACACAGCATATGCATACGATGACACAGCACATGGAAATGATGACACAGCACATGTAGATGATGACACAGCACATGTATACGATGACACAGCACATGCATATGATGACAAAGCACATGTAGATGATGACACAGCACATGTAGACGATGACACAGCACATGCATATGATGACACAGCACATGTAGACGATGACACAGCACATGCAGATGATGACACAGCACATGTATATGATGACACAGCACATGCAGATGATGACACAGCACATGTAGATGATGACACAGCACATGTAGACAATGACACAGCACATGCATATGATGACACAGCACATGCAGATGATGACACAGCACATGCAGATGATGACACAGCACATGTAGACGATGACACAGCACATGCAGATGATGACACAGCACATGTAGACGATGACACAGCATATGCATATGATGACACAGCACATGAAGACAATGACAGCACATGTAAATGATGACACAGCACATGTAAATGATGACACAGCACATGTAAATGATGACACAGCACATGTAGAAAATACATGATAAAAGATAAAATCACCTCTTTAGCCAGTGGACCAGGAAGTGGTGGTCGGCCTCGGACAGAGCCGCGATCTGCCTCAGCAGGTGAGCGTAGATCACGTAGGTGCTGGTGCTGGAATACTGCGGGTTCTGGACACACAAACACAGACCGTACAAGATCTCTGAGACATGACAACGGCATACGGCCAGTTTTCCTGTAGAAGAGTTTCCAAAGTCAAAGTCTGAAATTCTTTACTTAATGTGACTCTTTGTCCACAGAGGACATCTGTCCATCATCCATCCATCCATCCATCCATCCATTAATCCATTAATCCATCATCCATCCATCCATCCATCCATTAATCCATTAATCCATCATCCATCCACCCACCCATCCATCCATCCATCCATCCATCCATCCATCCATCCATTAATCCATTAATCCATCATCCATCCATCCATCCAGCCATTAATCCATCATCCATCCATCCATCCAGCCATTAATCCATCATCCATCCATCCATCCATTAATCCATCATCCATCCATTCACCCACCCATTAATCCATCATCCAGCCATCCATCCATCCATCCATCCAACCAGCCATCCACCCCTCATCCATCCACCGTCTCGCCATCTGTCCATCATCCATCCATCCATCCACCCATTAATCCATCATCCATCCACCCATTAATCCATCATCCATCCACCGTCTCGCCATCTGTCCATATGAACCGGACCAGTCAGCACCAGTATGTCTAAGTATGAGTAGGGAAATGTGTAAAACCTGCAGGACTGGAGCTGGACCAGTCATAATACAATGCAGTCAACAATAAATTAAACCATCTGAACATTAATATTCAACATGAGACAAATATGAGGCTGCTTTCTTCGTCTCTGGAGGCTGCAGATGGATCTGCAAGTCCTAAACAGCCTCACAGGAGTGAGATAATCCTGCTGAGTCTGAGAGTCATCACCAGACAGGAAACCAGCAACTAAACACGACTTCATCCACGTCCAATCAGCTGCTCGTCAGAGGAGCTGAAACACTGAGCCAGCCCTCAGATCCCAAAGCTGTGACGCAGCATTGAACCACAGCAGATTCCTGGCTTCATCTGATTCTGTTCACCAGCCATATATGGCAGTCAGACTGCTGCGATGGAGAGGAAAGAAGGATAAAAGTGGATCAGTGAAAGACAGAAGAGAGGGAACGCTTCAGCAAAAACACGAAAAGTTTATAGTCCTTTATGGTGGAAGACTGAATCAATCACATGAACTGCAGCTCCCAAACCCGGCTGCAGTCACAGCAGCTGTCCACTGATCAGAGGGCCGATGGTTCAATGCCAGGCTAGTTACAAGATCTTTTCAGATGTCGCCAAATAATTGCAAAATAACACACATAACAACATGTCATCTTGGAGTCCGAGTTAGACTAAAGGTCCAGTTCTGATCTATAAATGAGGACATTTCAAGGTTGTCATACATCGCCATTCTCATATTTCCATGTGTCTTTTACGTTGCCATGGTGGTTAGGTCAGTTCATTCAGTAGAGGGCAGTGTTGAGTTCAGAGATCACTTCTGTGTTCCGATGCCGGTTGGTAGTGGTAGCGCGCCGCTATGAATTTGTTTACAATCATCCAAAAACACCAAAGAAGAAGAAAACCCCCAAATTCCTTTTTTCTTTTTTTTTTGCTGTTCTTCTTCTGGTGCTTTTTATTTGGCGGTTTCTACACCATCTTCTTCCTGTTTGGTGGTTTCTACACCAACGTCTTCCTGCCCCCCATGATTTCTGGTGATTTTTTTGCTCCATTTCTGTTTCATGTGATGATAGCTAAACTCTTTGAAAACAGATCAAACTACCAGAGTCACTGTATTTTCTCATTCAACAGAGATTATTTGTCAACTTATGGTAAAATGTCTTACATTTCACTCATGACTCACCACAACCTCCTACTCCGACTGTTGTGTCTAAAACTGTCCCCTCTACAGTTGGACAGTAGTTGATGTCTGGAGACATCAGACGGCCAACCATCGCTGAAACAAGCTGTGTAATCGGTACCAGGTCATAGGTTTCCAGTTTGCATGAATCCTGGTGTTTTTACACAGGAAAAGTGCTCAAAACGTATTCCCCATTTACATGACTTTGCTCCTCTTCAACAGCAACAAACACGTGTACATTAGTGGCAAGACTGCACCACTAAAGAAAATGTTGTTTGCGTTGTTTGTCAGGGACACAATAGCTGTGTCCGAATACAGGGTCTGCACACTTTGCTGTGTTCAGACTGCATAGGGTTTGATGTGAATGATTGCATTCATTTCATTTTGACTTGTAATGACGGCGTTTCAACACCATGTGGCGCCGTAGCCGCAGTGACTTGAGAGAGCCATTTCAAATTACCGCTCTTCTTCTACTGGTCAGATCAGAACCCATCTGCAGCAATGTCGAAGAAAAGAAAAGTCAACAGTGAGGGCCGGGTGTTTAACAAAGAATGGACGCCTACATACTTTTTTGCTGAAGTCCGGTCCAAGGCTGTACGTCTTATTTGCCAAGAAACCGTCACAGTTTTAAAAGAACACAACATTAGCCGTCAGTTTTCCACCAAGCATGCTAATTACGCCAGCAAACTTTCAACACAAGAACGTGCAGCTACCGCTGACAGGTTGGTTGCTAGCTTGCAGGCTCAGGAAAACACCTTTATTAGAGCAACTTCCATCCAAGAAGCAAGCACGAAGACAAGTTATTTACTGAAGGAGTAAAGTAATCTCCGAAGGGGAGTTTCTTAAAGAGTGCATGGTAAAGACGGCTATGTCCTGAGAGCAAGAACAAATTTTAAAAAATTCGCTTATCACGCAGGTCAGTGACTCGCCGTATTGACGAACACTTAACTAGCAAGCTAAACAAAACAGCGGAGACATTTACATTATATTCTTTGGAACTGGATGAAAGCAATGATATAACCGACACCACTCAGCTTTTAATTTTTATCAGAAGGATTTATGAGAATTTCGAGATAACGGAGGAGTTTTTGGATATGGAATCCTTGAAAGGAAAAACGCGGGGAGAGGATTTATTTAACAGCGTGTCATCAGTCATACAGAGACACAAGTTACCTTGGAATACGCTCGCCAACGTTATCACAGATGGATCTTCAAATCTGACAGGAAAAAACGTTGAGATGCTCAAGAGAATTCAGGACAGGGTGAAAGAGGACAACCCTGAGCAGGAGGTAATTTTCCTACACTGCATAACTCACCAGGAAGCGCTGTGTAAATCTGTGTAGCAGCTTTACCGCTTCGTGAAGCCAGTTGTGAAACTCGTTAACTTTATTCAAGCGAGGGGACTTCACCATTGTCAGTTTATTCCTTTTCTTGAAGAAACTGACGCGAATCACACGGACTTACTTTACCATTCTAATGTCCGCTGGTTAAGTTTGGGAAAAGTACGTCAACGTGTCTCGGAGCTCAAACAGGACATTATTTCATTTTTGGAGCTACTTGAGAAAACTGACAAATTTCCTGAGCTGAATGAGAACTGTGTCGGCTTTGGGATTTAGCTTTTACTGTGGACATACTGACACACATGAACGAGCTGAATGTGAAGCTAGAAGGGAAAACCCAGTTTGTGTATGAAATGCAAGCAAACATCAGAGCCTTCAAAACCAAGCTGGTTTCATTTTCGAAGCAAATGTCAGACAAGTCATTTGCTCATTTCCCAACACTGGCTATGTTAAAAGAGAAAAAATACGGGAAATCACTGGAAGACCTGCATGAAGAATTCTGCCGTCGGTTTTGTGATTTTGGAAAAATTGACAGGGCACTTCAGCTGGTGTCATGTCCCTTCTCACAAGACCCGGAAACGGTTCCACAGGAGTTGCAGTTGGAACTGATTGACCTCCAATGTGACATGGTCTTAAAGGACAAGTTCAACTGCCTGAAACTGGATGAGTTTTATGTTTCATTGAGTGCAGTCAAATTTCCAAACATCCTGAAACTGGCACAGCAGATGCTGGTGTTGTTTGGCTCTGCATATGTGTGTGAACAGACTTTTAGTGTGATTAACACCAACAAAGCACCCCTCAGATCCCAGATGAGTGATGAACACCTCACCTCTGAACACCTCTGTTCTGAGAATTGCCACAACAGGATGACCACCAGACTTCGATGCACTGGTTAAAATGGGTGATCAGCAACGCTGTTCTCATTAAAAGGTATGTTAATACTTCATATGTACTGTTAACAAATGCAGTTTTTTATATGTATCGTATCTTGTGCTGACCCGGCCCGTCTGTAAAATTTTAAAAGTCAATGTGGCCCCCGGGTCGAAAGGTTTGCCCACGCCTGATCTAAAGTGTTCTCCATGGTAAAGTTCCCTCAACATTAAACTACCCAAACTTTTATTTCTGTCTTTGGATGTTTGTGAAAATAATTTATAAACTGACTTTGGATGAGGTGTGAACAGCAAATGTAAAGCTGTGAACTTCTGCGGAAATGGCGCACAGAGCTACGTTACGACATTTGTAGTTTGTAAGGTGAAGCAACACAGTAAACTAGAAATGTGCTTAAAAGGTACGTTTTTTCTATTACTTTTACTGTGCTCTGTGTAGTTATTTTATGTGACATTCCTGAATCCTTGTTGTGTGTGTGTGTGTGATGGAACGTAATGTTTTCTAACAGGTAGACTATCCTACAGCCCTGAAGGTCCTGTGTGCAGCAGAACAGTTTGGAACAAAACAGGTCTCAGCTCCAGGTCCGAACCCTCGGCACAGCATCCCTGTTTTCACCCAATAAACACAACGCAACGCAGGAGTCGTTCTGAGGCAGCGGACGGAGGGGATTATAAGTGCGATAACTCTCTGGCATTGTTCTAATTTTGCTGGTAAAGGCGACTCACATTCAAGCTGTCTGACCTGCTTGGGTTGCTATTAGAGACACAAGTGACGTATGCAGAAATGACAGAAATCGCCCATCAGATGTTATAAGCCGGACCTTCCTGGCTGGATTTATCTCTCAGCCAATCAGGATTTGATCAGTGGTCGGTTGCCTCCAGAGATATTACGGGAATTTCGACTTGTGCTAGGTGGCCACCTCGCGTTGTTTTAGGGTTTTCTATTTGCTTGGTAGAATTAACTACGGAGTTTTGAAACATTTCTGCTTCATTTTAATTCCTAAAACTGTGAGATTCGCTGTTTGTTCCACACCGCACCATCTTTACCAGAGATGAAGTGGTCATGACCCCTCGCATCACGTCCGAAGACACGTTAATGTAAAATAATAGTATTTCCATTGCACTTTTGTGATATTTTTATACATGAAAATGTCTGGAAAACCACCTCACAAGAGCGTAAAAACTTTTTAGTGTTCCCATTAGCAGTTTCTTATTGCGATATTTAGTTTTTGCGTAATTCTAGGTGTAACAGAAATGCACCTTCAGACCGTAGTGATCCCTGGGAAGATGGCCTGCATTTACACCATGGTCATTTTCTCCCACACCGCTGCAAGTCCACCATGGAGCTCAATAATCCGGTTGTTCTGCCATCTCTGGATTAATCCTGCTACCTGTTCTGCATCTGAGGTCACGCAAAAACCGAACCAGTATCTCCCCGACCTACATTTAGCTGTCTTCCAGTGAAATGTACAACCTGACTGAGAAAGAAGAGATCAGCAACGAATGAGTGAAATGGTTCTGAGCATAACAGAGAACCTTCCAGGTTTTGTTAAATTTGCCTTCCAGCTCAGCGAGCAGAGATCTATCTACCAGATCAATACATCTTGGATCAATACAGGTCTTGGAAACTGAACCCCATCTTTGTTTTGGCCATCAAGAAGTCTGTGTTATAGAAACAACCATCAACATGCTTCTAGCAATCCCAGTTTGACCATTTCATTCAGGGGTGCACAAAGTGCCACTGTCCTGCAAGTTTTCCATGTATTCCTGCTCCAACACACCTGGTTCACATTCTCTGGATCCAACAGCCAATAAAGTTCTGCATTATCAATGATTAGTTTGAGTCAGGTGTGTTGGAGCAGGGATACATGGAAACCCTGCAGGATTGTGGCCCTCGAGGACTAGATGCCTGACTTAATTCATCTGAATGACCTTCACATTAACCTTGTTGGAAGTTCTCATTGTATTCCGTGTCGATCCAGGGGAAAAGAAATGTTTTTATTGGCTGCAAAGAGTCATGACCTCTACCAGGATGATAAGTCTGGAACAGTGTGTGTGATGACTTTAAAACATTTTCAGCCTCACCTGAATGAGAATAAAATATGCTCGTAGGTCGTTTTTGGTCCGAGGCCTGAAAACAAACGGCAGAAGCTTGGTGAGAAACTAAAACAGGAAATAACCAGGATAAGACTTCATGCAAAGCTCCAGCAGACAAATCAACAAGCTGGAAATGATTTAAACAGCATACTCCTCCTGTTAACAGAGCTTCCACTCACCCTTTCCACTCCCTCAGCAGGCTGTTGATGATCCCTTTCAACACTGATTTCTGGATGTCCTGAGGCTGGAAAATGACAACAAAGGTTCAGTGTCCAAAATATGAATGGATGTCAGAAACCTGAAAAGAGACTTAAAAATAAAGGAAGCCAAGTGTATCTCCTATTAACCCTCAAAGACCTATCTGTCCTTAGAGGGACCTAAAAATGACAGAAGTCATCAGATGTTGTCAATGAAACTAATGAAAACAGGAAAACTGGTTTTATTTGTAGCTGTAGCTCAAAGTTTAGACCCTATAATTGATAAAAGCAGGGCAAATTTGGATTTAATATCAAAAATGAATCTTTAGAAATTATTTAGTTCCTGAATGTGTTCAGCGACAGCATTAGCATGCAGTTAGCACAATAGAAACATTGCTTTAGCATGATGTCAACATGATGCTAGCATGGTATTAGCATGATAGTAGCAGAAGTTTTGCATGATGTCAAGATGATAAAATTGTTAGCATTATTGTAACATTGTTTTAGCATGATGATAACATTATTTAAGATTAATATGGCAATTTATATACTGAAGTTCATTTGTTAAATGTTCTACATTGTTTTTGCAGTGTTAGATGTTTACATATTTGTTCACGAAACTCATTTCAATGGGTTTAGCTGTCCATATTTGCATTCTAAAGAAGAGTGATAGTCCATTGAATCTGCAGGTTTTCTCCTGCATTTTCCTCGGTTTAACCATTTCTCTCTGCTGATTGGTTAGCACTGTCACATGGGGAAAAGAACAAGGAAGTGCTGGTTTTGTTGGGGATTGTTTTGATGTTTGGCGAGAGTAAAGTGCTGTTCAGATATGTCTCCATCCTGTGAACTCACAACACATATTGAATCCTCATGTTACAATTATGTTAGCATGGTGTTAAGATGATGTTAGCATGGCCATAGCATTTTGTTTATATAATAATAGCATGGTATTACACTAGTCTTAGCATGATGCTTCTACAGTGTTAGCATGATAGCATTGTGTTATCATGGTGTTAACTTAATCTTAGCATGGTATTAGCATGATAGTAGCACTGTTTTAGTATTTGTTTGCATAATGTTAGCATGGTGTTAGCATGATAGTAGCACTGTTTTAGTATTTGTTTGCATAATGTTAGCATGGTGTTAGCATGATAGTAGCACTGTTTTAGTATTTGTTCACGTGATGTTAGCATGGTGTTAGCACGATAGTAGCATTGTTTTAGTATTTGTTCACATTATGTTAGCATGGTGCTAGCATGATTGTAGCACTGTTTTATTATTTGTTCACATGATGTCAGCATGATTGTAGTATTCCTTTAACAGGGGCCAAATATGACGTTAGCATAGTGTTAACACCATGTTAACAAATCAGCCAAATGTTAAGAAATGTTTAAAGGTTTGTATTTGTGAAAGCAGCTTCTGTATCTGACAGACGGAGGAATCAGAAGTCCCAACAGAGAAACTATAAAGCTGGATTTCTGCTCCACGTTTTATCCTTCATCAGGGATGCAACCTGGTTTATTTATTTATTTATTAAAACAAACAAATAATGATGGAGAAACTGATTAGAAACAGTTTTAAGTGAAATGTCTTAATGGTGATGGAAATGAGCTGTAAGTGAATTTCTTACTGTGCTGAGCAGCGAGTCGTAGACAGCGTTGACAAACTTGGCGTTGACTCCTGAGTCCTCTGTTGTGTTAAACAATCCATTCGCCTCACGCTGGGAAAGACGGCGGCATGGTGTGGAAAAGAGAGGAGAAGGAGGCATGAGAGAAAAGACAAAAACAGTGAAATTCTACCACATCTTAAGAAGTTCTCCCAGTCAGAAGCAGGTCTATGATACCTTGAAGGCTGCGTTGATTTCTATGAAGGAGTCAAAGGTGGTCAGGTAAAACTCTCTGACCTCCCTCCAGTCACCTGATTGGACAGCACGTTCCATGTCCTCTCTGGCACAAATACATATGATGCATTTGAGGTAAAGCAGTTTTTATTTAACGGGCTTCATTGGCTGGAGACTTACTGAAACTCCTTGGTGGTCTTGGTTCGCAAAGGGATGACGGGGTCAGAGGGGAATGGAGCTTTGACCTCTGGAGGCAGAGTGTCGATGGAGAGGCGCTGCTTCTGGCGAACATCGCTGCAGATGGGAGGCAGCTCTCTCCCTGTTGAGACAGAAAAAAGACATGAAATGTGCTTCTTCTTTCTGACTTTTAAGCTTTCTGAGGCTGAATCAGCTGAGTGGAGCAGAGCTGGAGATGCTTGGTTTGTGATGATGTGGTGCAGACCAGTCAGCCACATTTGGGTCAGTGGTGAGTAGGGGTGGGAAAATCGAATGAAAAAAAAATCGAATATCAGGATTTTTGGCTTCACAATTTCCTATTGTTTTTATTGATCTTTTAACTTGTCTTCTTGAGCACTATAGCAGCAGAATGATGGTCTGGTTGCTGTTTTGTTTTTTCATAATTAAAATCAAGAAAAATGACCCAAAAAAGTTTAGCACTTTTTTTTTGTTGTTTTTAATCTACAAAAATCAGCAATGTAGAAGAATTGTGAAAATTTAAATCAAATAGGCACCTAAAAAATTGGAATCGAATCAGAACAAATGCATATGGTCACAGCCTAAGTGGTGAGGCACGTCCCACCGGTCACAGACCCCGAGGGCGACCCAGAAGGGACCTCGTCTCTCAGCTGCTCTGGGAACACATGGAGACCACCTGGATCCCACCAAACCAGCTAGAAGGAAGAAACAGCTGGACGAGAGGAAGTCAGCATTTTCCTGCTCGCAGTATGTTCCCCAAAACCTGAACCCGAATACACTGCAAGAAGACGGATGGATGGATGAATGGACGGATGGACAAATGGAAGGATGGATGGATGGATGGATGGATGGATAATGGATGGATTGGTGGACAGATGGATGGATGGATGAATGGATGATGGATGGATGATGGATGGACAGATGAAAGGATGGATGGATGGACAGATGGATGGATGATGGATGGATGGATGGATGGACAGATGGAAGGATGGATGATGGATGGATTGGTGGACAGATGGATGGATGATGGATGGATGGATGGATGGACAGATGGAAGGATGGATGATGGATGGATTGGTGGACAGATGGATGGATGGACGGATGGACAAATGGGAGGATGGATGGACAGATGGATGGATGATGGATGGATGGATGGATGGACAGATGGAAGGATGGATGATGGATGGATTGGTGGACAGATGGATGGATGGACGGATGGACAAATGGGAGGATGGATGGACAGATGGATGGATGATGGATGGATGGATGGATGGACAGATGGAAGGATGGATGATGGATGGATGATGGATGGATTGGTGGACAGATGGATGGATGGACGGATGGACAAATGGGAGGATGGATGGACAGATGGATGGATGATGGATGGATGGATGGATGGATGGATGGATGGACAGATGGAAGGATGGATGATGGATGGATTGGTGGACAGATGGATGGATGGACGGATGGACAAATGGGAGGATGGATGGATGATGGATGGATGATGGATGGCCACAGAATCATCACAGGGATGAAGACATGATCATATGAACTTCAGCGCTATGCCTAAATTTATTTACAATTTAAATAAAACAAAATGAAAATCTGGAAAACAAAAAGAAAAAGACTGAAAAATAACGTCTAGTATTAAATTAGAGACAGTCAATAAAGAATAATAATAAATAATACAGAACCAGAAACATAAAATGGAGTGAATAAAAGCAAATAAGTAAAACAGTGTCGCGAGCTGACAGATAAATAAACAAAGAAGTGGTTGAATGCAAGTTTGTCACATCAGGCATGAAAGATGATAAAAACCTGAGTTTGTTTATTTTATTGCTCCTGTATGCAAACATGTGACATCATCAGGGATAACCAGGACGACGAAACTAAAGGCACCAACAGATAAACGCTGACGTTTACACAACAATGGAAGCCATTAACCCCGATCGGTGTGTAATCACAGAGGCCAACCTGCGCTGCAGAAACACATCCATCCTTTCTCTTTATAATTGGCCTCCTATTGTCTCCGTCTCCATGGTAACGCTAGTCAGGAGCAGGCCTGTGCAGGTGCACTGTGGGCGCTCATTCAGCAGGCCTGGGCAGATTGTACCAGCAGAAGATAAAAGGAAGGAAGAGGTGGACAGATGAGTGGATGGTGTGAACAGGTGTTACATCACAGCAGGACGGCGTGAAAGTTCACCTTCAGAGAACAGAGCAGAGTTTCTCAGTCCTCAGGACCCCCTGCCCTGAATGATTTAGACATGCTCATGCTAAAAAGCACCTGAGTGGAATTATTGCAGCCTGTTAACGAGTCTTTATTCCATCCAGGTGAATGAAGGTAGGATTGCCTATAAAACAGGGCAGGCGGGCCTGAGGACGGAACTGAGAAACACTGTTTTAGCGAGAAGAAACATGGTGTGCTGGATATGGTGGCCAGGAAGTGAAAATCAGTATTATCTCCAGTGACTCACTTGGACATTGTTGCAGTGCACATTTACATCGATAAAACAATGTTTACCTGTTTACCAAACAAAACCACAATGCTGAAACTCCTTTACAAGCTCTGTAAACACTTTAACCAAGACAAGACCCGGGAGTACCGTGGGCTTGGCGGGGGATACAAGATGGAATAAACAGGAAACCACATGTTAGCTGAGTTGATCCAGCAAGCAGCCTAACCAGCAGAGATGTTTTGTCCATTTTGTGGAGCCTTTTTCAAGCTTTGAGGTCATTTTGTGGTGATTGTGGACGCAGCTTTATACTTTTTCGCCGCTGTAGAAGAAGAATAGGTCGGCCTTATGGACCTAATCTCTCAGGATTTCAATGGTCAGATGTGCAGTGATTGTTGATGGAAAACCTACACAATCTCCGCTTGTCTTTGCGAACTGTAAAAGCCAAACTGAATGATACCAGATTCTAAGACAAGAGACACCATCAGACTGGAACTTTGCGGACCAGGACAGCAGTTTGGCTACAGCACGATGACTCAGGTACTTGGGCAAACTTCATGTAACAACATAATAATCTTTCTGCGAGAGCTTAACCCGCGATGTTGTGAGATGAGGGCTAGGACAAGATTTGTTAGACGCACAAATTCTTTGGGACCAAGTTAAAACTTCATACCAAACCTAAAACTTTTCCTCTGAAGGCTCAAATGTGGACTCATGACTAATAAACCCGGCAGTCGCTCACAGCGTTCTGGAATGTGTACTTGGTGTTATTCCATCAGATCGCAGATTGACTGCGATACAGATAACATAATACTTGCTGCTATTTAGAGCAGTCTGAGCACAATCAGTATCCATCAATATCCATTGCCAAAGTTTGAAAGTCTTCAACGCGAAAGGTACATTTATGCACTTTCCGGATGTAAATTTGGACATCCATGTCATAAATTGCCCCCATCCCCCCCAATACTTCCACGTGTCTCTTTCCACATTAAGGGACCAAAATCAACCAGATTTCCACATTAAGGGTCTGATATCCACCTGATTTTCACAAAATACAAAGTAGTGAAGAAGAAACTCGGAAAGCAAACATGGCTTAGAAAATGCAGGAAAAATTTCCCCGACTCAGCTCGGTTAATCTGCCTCCTCCCACTAAACAGCCGGGAAAGAGAAAATTGAATGAATGAATGAATGAATGAATGAATGAGAAAATTGTTGGTGGAAAAAGTTGAGAATAAAAAAGCCTGATTTTTCCATTAAGGGGCTAAAATCAGCCAGATTTCCACATTAAGGGTCTGAAATCTGCCTAATTTTCACATTGAAATTCAATAATCAGCTGAATTTTCACATTAAGGGTCAGTAATCCACTTAATTTCAATATTAAGGGGCTAGAATGAGCCAGATTTCCAAATTAAATTCTGAAATCCACCTGATTTTTACATAAAGGGTCACAAATTTACCTGATTTCCACATTAAGAGCTTAGAATCAGCCAGATTTCTACTTTAAGGGTCTGAAATCCGCCAGATTTTTACATTAAGGGGCCAAAATCAACTAGATTTCCATATTAAGGGTCTGAAAACTGCTTGATTTTCACATTGAAAGTCTAAATTCTGCCAGACTTCCATATGCTTGAAGCTTTTTGTCACCTACCAAACACAGATTCAGTCCACCAGCGTTAACTGTTAAGTTTAATGGTTTAATTCAGCGCCTGTTGAAGATCCGTCTTTGTAGATCATGTAGCTTCCTACATGGAGGTGACATCATCTGAATATTTAAGGGGTTAGGACTAAGCCAGAGGGTGGAGATGGGGATTGGACAGCTCATGCATCATTCAATAACAATCCTTAGTTGTCACGGTAACTTTTATATAAGAGTTGTCTTCGTGATCTCTTGCTCCTCCTCATGTTTATTTTTTACTCCAGCAAAAGCGTTTGATGTTTTTATGAAATGATAAAAGAACGACTTTGTTATTCTGGTCATTAATTCCAGGTTTTGTTTCTGCTGAGGCTGAATGAGTAGAGCACACTTCAGACTGAAAAAGCTGCTCACCGTGACACAACTGCATGTGTGGAATATCAGTAAAGAATTAACACAGTAATCACCAGTCAGTAAAAACAAACATCACATTTTAGCTTCTGTTTGACTGAAAATCTGCTCTCACGCTGTGCATCTCTTCATCTCTAAATATCCAAGTGTTGTGATGGAGTTAAATTAGTTTTAAATGGTCTCTATTGTGCACATTTCAGGCTAATTTATTTTAATATGCAAGTCCAGAAGGGCAGGAAATAATCAAGCAGATTTGCTGTCAGATCTGCTTCTGCCAGAAACGAGCACAAAGGGAAATCTCCACCCTAAGCCCCACCTCTCGCTGCTGCAGGCTGCAGCTGATTGGTCAATGGATTGGAGTATGTGTCGGGAGCATGCACATCAGCTGTTTTCTTCAATAAAACACAAGCAGAAATGGTAAACAATCTAAAGTAGTTACTCTGGAAATGTCAACACCAAGCATACAGCCGTACATGTTCGAGCCCGGATAGGACCCCAAACACAAGAGCGAACAACTCAGCAACAAATGCAGCAGGACGTATCTGTTTGGTAAATACTCCCTTTCCAGCTATAGTCTGAAATATCATCGTTTGCCAGTTATTACCCACTGTCACACTGTAAAATGTTCAGAAAACTCAAATTAGCATAATAGAGCCCCTTTAAGGGCCATGCCGGGCAAACATGGGATCAAGCATGTACTTAGCATCAGCAGTGTCCTTGTTTATAGAACCAGACGTCCACACCGAAGCTGTTGCCATTAGTTAAATTAGGCAGCCAACCTAGTGTGTGAGAATTACCCATAGTCCTCCAGTTCCTTGTTACCTAGCAACTGCTGATGTGAAGGCTATCCAATTAAAGCTTCCAGTTTCTCCACGAAACACACAAAAATATAAAAAATGAAAAAAAAATGGAGCCAGAACACCGCCAGGTCGGACACAACCGGACGGGAAGATCATGAGGTCGGGCACAACCGGACGGGAAGACCGCCAGGTCGGACACAACCCAGGAAGACCACGAGGTCGGGCACAACCGGACGGGAAGACCGCCAGGTCGGACACAACCGGACGGGAAGATCATGAGGTCGGGCACAACCGGACGGGAAGACCGCCAGGTCGGACACAACCGGACGGGAAGATCATGAGGTCGGACACAACCGGACGGGAAGATCATGAGGTCGGGCACAACTGGACAGAATATCTGGGGTCAGAACTGGGATCTGGCTCTTAGAGACCAGCTCTGTCATGGTCCTTTTTGCACTTTTCTTTCTTTTAATATGACTCTTTGTCTACACTAATTTTAAGGTTTATTTGTTGAATCCTGTGTGTTCTATGCTGAAAGGTTATTGATACGGAGTGTTATGGTTATTTATTGATTTGTGTGTGTGATCTCCGTGTTAAGCTGATCTCTCCGCTCAAAATGTCTGTCCTAAGGGAGACCAGTGAAGTGTAATGATGGAAGTGTCCAGATATCTGACTGCAGCTTTACCTCTGTCTGGAAAGTGAAGATGTGCAGGGATCGTACAACTGCGACATCGCTAGTTGTTAGCGTAGATCCAAACCTCTGGATCTGTCCCAGATGCTAAGACTCGAACGGTGCTTGAGTTGGCTTTTTCACAGTGGGATGATAGATGACGGAGATGGACAATAAACACATCTAGTGTTCAGATTCTGTACTTCTCTGCACGCACAGCTGCAGACCGAGGATGTTTTAAATGATTTTAGACAACAACGTCCTCTCATGAAGAAAGGTGTCAGAGTTTACTGAACTTGAACTGAGAGAGGCGGCAGATTTGATCTCAGCATCAGAACAGAAAACCATATTTGACACAATTAAAAAGGAAACACAAACCTCCTGTAATGTTTAACAGATGAACTACGGAGTTGTGGTGATTATCCAGCAGGCCGGACAGCCGGAGCAGCCTGCAGGAATGCTACAGTAGGATGTGTGTGTGTTTTCACTTTCATATGGTTTTCATTTGGGGTGGAGGTTTGCATAATTATTCTGGCATCAGTAGCCGTGGTGACAAAGAGGGCTGGTGAGCGCGCCGCTGGGTCTCTGTTCTCATGGCAGCCAGAAATAACCTCGCCTTTTACAGGAAGCAACATCCCCCTTATTATCATACACCCGCGACAAATACTCGCCATCAACCAGAACTTTCTGTCATGCTTTTGCTTCTTTTCCAAAACCATGAAGCTGAGCACAGAAACGTTTCAGCAAAGCTGCGATTTTGCCTCATAAAGATGCATCTAATTACAAGTCTGATTCTGCGTAGAGCTGCCTTCATCACGAAAAGCTCGTCCTCTTCTTGCTTCTCTGAGAAGCATCCGCTGAGAAAGGAAGCTGACGCCCAGTAAGCAGCCTGCCGTCAGACATCATGCTGCTAACAGCGACTGGAGGCGTCTCGCTTGCCTTCCCCTCATGGAGGAGCTGGCTTTACCTCTGTAAGCTGGTCACAAGGTGGAACTCTGCAGGGTGTGGGCGCGAATCACCATCCACCTACACTGGTTCCACGCTAAAAGTCCTGTATCAGCAGCCAGTAGAGTTCAGGCTGACCTTCTACAGCCCATCCACCAGTGACGACTGACCAATAGTGGGCACTACGGCGCCCCCCCCCCCCCCCCCCCCCCCCCACCACTCACCACAGCTAAAGAAAATGAATAGTTAAATCACATAATTATAGATGTATACATGTTTCTAGATTAGTGAAATATTATATAGTTAGTAAGTAAAGTTCTTATGTTAATGTAATCTAAAGTTACTAACTGGTGACGTGTTTCCTCCCTGAGGCGCAAAAATCTCCACAGACTCGCTCTACGTTCTACAAGCGCAGTTGCTTGGCTACAATACAGCAGATAGGAGCTGGTCGGGCGCCGCTTTCTGGCATCCAGAGCTGACTGCTGTTGGATTTAAATACCGCCGCGACACTTTCATCTTCTTCCTGCAACTTTTGCATGGCATGGTGCCCCGTGTGGACATTCCTACAGCAGCTCCAGATCCGGACCTCATGCAGCAGTTCACAGACAACACATCAGCTGAATTACTCATTATGTTGTGTCGGTTCATATTTCTGACATTGTATTGATCTTCTGTGTAGCTACAAAGGCGAGATAGAAGCTAAATGTGTGATTTTGGTCTTCACTAAGGTCTTTAATCTTAGTGGTGTATTATTCAGAAAAGTGGCCAACACATCTTAAAACAGACCATGTGTAATATAAAGTACTTTTACTGAAGTAATGAGTTCATTCGCATTGTGCCTTAAATTAAGTGAAGCCATAATTAATAAAATAATTCGTTTTTATATGTTATTATTAGATTATAAGTATATACAGTAAAGTTAACTGGTATCTATGTTGACTTAAATGGCAGCGTCAATGTTTTAGGTTCCTTCACCAAGCATCAGGCCAGGGCTGGACTGCTACAAGCAGATTCCAGGAGAAAACGTGCCGGATTTTAACCAGTCAGAGAAATTTGCTCCTCTGAAGGGTAGAAGGGCAAAGTTTATGTACAAAGAGTTAAACAAACATGTCATAATGTTCCTGTTATGTTCATCTATGTAACACTGATGTGATACTTTAGTACATTATTTGCTTGATTTTTCATACGTCTATTTTGGAGTTCAGAATAAACTCCCCCCGCCCCCGGAGAAAACTGCCCCAGCCGCCACTGCAACCGACCTCCTGCATGTACAACCAGCATGACGTGCCACCATTCACCTGGATACGGTCAAGTTAGCGAAGCAGCTGACAGCAGTTGCAAACAGGCCTGGACGCCACCACCACCGGTTCTTCCTAAAGCCTGTCCTGAACAACGGTTCGTTGGCCCGTTGGCCCCTTGGCTCGTTGGCCCCTTGGCTCATTGGCCCCTTGGCTCGTTGGCCCCTTGGCTCGTTGGCCCCTTGGCCCCTTGGCTCGTTGGCTCGTTGGCTTGTTGGCTCGTTGGCCCGTTGGCCCCTTGGCCCGTTGGCTCGTTGGCCCCTTGGCTCGTTGGCCCCTTGGCTCGTTGGCTCGTTGGCCCCCTTGGCTCGTTGGCCCCTTGGCTTGTTGGCCCGTTGGCCCCTTGGCTCGTTGGCTCGTTGGCTTGTTGGCCCGTTGGCCCCTTGGCTCGTTGGCCCGTTGGCCCCTTGGCTCGTTGGCTCGTTGGCTCGTTGGCCCGTTGGCCCCTTGGCTCGTTGGCCCCTTGGCCCGTTGGCTCGTTGGCCTGTTGGCTCGTTGGTCTGTTGGCTTGTTTTTTCAGATTCTGACTAAGGGAACGGAAACATAACTGCAAGTTTACTGGGAACGCAGCTGACACAAGGTAACTTTATGCTGGTTTTAGTCAGAGATGCAGAAAGATGGAGGTGTTAGAGCATTTCCATGCAGAAGCAATGCCTACCCAACCACACCATCTGGGTGTGTTCGTCTGCTGATGAGATGCGTTGTGTTCACTGACCAATCAGCCCTCAGCTGGAAAACTGCTGCACATGTCCTGGATCCTGGATCGCTGTGTTTTTCTGGACTATACCGGCTTCCTTGGATGATCCGAGGATTATTATTTCCATGCGTGACACTGTATTAACCACATTTTCACTGACTGCAGAAGACCTCTTCATATCCTCAGTAGTGATATTCATCGCTCTGTCTCCACGGATCTTATCAGAACAAAGATTTTGTCTAGATGGACTGTGATGGTGATGGTTTCCTTCATCAACTTGTATTAGTTAGTAAACATGCCTACCAGTGTCATCCGACTCATGTCCTCCATATTTTCAGTTTTACCTGAGGATGTGGACGGTGTGGCTCTAGGAACGCGCTCACATCAGGAGAATTTAGGGAACCCGGTTCCATTTGGCTGCAAATTCTGATCCATATCACACGCCCAGTTTTCAAGCAGACCCAATTTCCCTTCTTTTGCTAAAAGCCGAGAGCCAATGAGCGTTCACACCGCTGCAAAAGAACTGTAACATCCATGAAAGTGTAAAGGTTCGCTTCAAGCACCACACAGCAGCAGAGGGAATGTTTCTCTTGGGTGTCTTCTGCGAAGTCACCTCCTCAACTTTTTCTGTCCATTTTTCTATTAAACATCTCCACCGCTGCTCTGCTGCAGGTTTACTGGTGCAGCGGTGAAAACAGTCCCCTCTCAAACAGCTGCAAACCCAATAACCCCCCTCCCCCCAGTGATGAAATTATATTTCATCAGAATTCTACATTTTTATTGTAGAAGAACGACTAACTGCATATCAAAGTATTTAGCGGAAAGCATTGTGTAACCTTTGGGTTGAGAAACCCAAGTCGCTTTGGATAAAAGCGTCGGCTAAATGACTGTAGAATAGAATAGAATAGAACCACGATGTACGCAGCGGCGCGGTGACTAAACGTGATACGACAGTTTTCAGTTGAGGGGAAATGAGTGTAGACATCCTTAAAAGCTTTGAATCTGATTTTGTGACGTGTTGGTTTGTGATTGGTGGACTGGTCTGCTGCAGACTACAGGAGAATTCAGGAACTGGTCTCAAGAGGATTCAAACTTACCAGAGCAGTAATTATTTTCAGTCAGGTTGAGGAACTCCACAGCATCTGTGGACTGTGGAGTCCACCAGGGTTCTGTCTTTGGGCCAGTTCGTTTTGCCCTGTAGGTCCCACTCAGGGACATTTTAGAAGACAAGGTATTTTGTGTCATTTCTACGCTGATGACTGACAAATTTACATGCTAGTTGGCAAAAACAACCACTGCCCCCCGACACCCCTACACCAGTCTTGGTTAGCTCACAATAAAAAAGAACTGAATGAGGGAAAGACTGAGATCATGGAGATCTGGAAAAGCCCTCTTTGACTTGGGAGCCCTCCAAACTTATTCACCAGCTAAGGTGACACCATAAACACCATAAACATGACAAACAGGTCAGTGCAGTTTTAGCATCCAATTTTTATCACTTTTCTCTTGCATGAAAGCGAAAATCAAATAAATCAATCAAATCAAAGATACTTTATTCTTTAATCTCTTCTACCTTTTAATCTTGAACACGTTTTCTCGCCTAAACTACAGCTCTCGTGTCTGCAGTTAGCGCCAAGCTCCGTGGCACGACCAGAAAAAGCAAACATATCAACATAGCTGTCAAGAACCCCGTTTTGGCCGAGAAACAACCATATTCTTCCCTGTTTCCCGACGTTGTCTCGTATTTTTATATTCCCATACTTTCATATAGGGAGAAAGTACACTCATACGAGGAGAGAAACCCCTTGCAGTCCAACATGATGCATTCAGGTGACACAAATTTAACGTATTTTAAAATCCAGAACTTACCAGGTATGCATATCAGTCCTATGTTTGCCTCTTCGACTGGCAGCCGGTTTGTTTCAGAACTAATTTAAAGATCTTATTGTTTGTTTTTATTGTTTGTTTTTAAATATTTAAATTTGCAGCACTTTAGAGATATTCTGTTTCTAAAAAGTGCTTTTTCAATAAATTGGATTGACGTGAACTCACCGTGTTTCGGTCCTGTCGTGCCCGTGAAGGCACTTGTGATGCTGCCAGTAAAGCCCCGCCCCCCTGAGTCCCTCTTGTGGCTCAGAGTGGAGATGAAGGTCCCCAGAGACGGGAACGGTGGCTTGGCTCCTCGACCCAGAACCTGCAGCAAAAAGATCACATGAAGAGGAATTTCTGATTCAAACCGGATCAATCCGCGCGTCTGGTTGTGTACAGTAGGTCAGATCATTCCTGCAAATGTGTTTACCGTTTTTTTCTCAAATAAACTTGATCAGATCTATTGATAAGTCAGATCTGATGAAATCTAGCGAGGAGTTATCCTGAGCAAACTCAGTCAGTAAACTGTCTCTGATGTGCCGTTTTTTCCACCAGAGAGGAACTTCTTATCCTGACTGAGCTGCATGACCAGCGGCAGAACAACCGAAGCTCATGCAGCGCGTCGGCTTCCTCATCTCACACCGCTTTCAGGTCTGGCCAAGCGTCAGAGTACTCAGACCCGACCAGAGGAAGACATGAGGAGGAGACGGAAATTACAGGACAAAGAAGAAAAGCAAAGAAGGAGGGTGAGGCCAGAAGAGGACGAACACAGGAATGTGGCAGCAGGATATGAAACAGAATGATATGATGGAGGGAAAACAGATGCACAGCAGCTTCTCCTGACAACCACAAACACACACGCGTGTGCACAGAAACACACAAACAGCGGAGCTGCTCAGGAGACAGATGTGGCGTTCACCGTCAACAACTGTTTAAAATGAGAGATGAGACACGAGTCCCAGCTGCACGTCGTCTTTTTAAATTATCAGATTCTCCATGCTGCCTTCAGGTGACACGCGTGTCCCATCGGGAGTCTGATGTCCAACACGCTGCTTTCAGGTGACACGCGTGTCCCATCGGGAGTCTGATGTCCAACACGCTGCTTTCAGGTGACACGCGTGTCCCATCGGGAGTCTGATGTCCAACACGCTGCTTTCAGGTGACACGCGTGTCCCATCGGGAGTCTGATGTCCAACACGCTGCTTTCAGGTGACACGCGTGTCCCATCGGGAGTCTGATGTCCAACACGCTGCTTTCAGGTGACACGCGTGTCCCATCGGGAGTCTGATGTCCAACAGGAACAACATTCTGGATACCACCATCCAGAACAGGAACAACATTCTGGATACTACCATCCAGAACAGGAACAACATTCTGGATACTACCATCCAGAACAGGAACAACATTCTGGATACGACCATCCAGAACGGGAACAACATCCTGGATACTACCATCCAGAACAGGAACAACATTCTGGATACTACCATCCAGAACAGGAACAACATTCTGGATACTACCATCCAGAACAGGAACAACATTCTGGATACTACCATCCAGAACAGGAACAACATTCTGGATACGACCATCCAGAACGGGAACAACATCCTGGATACTACCATCCAGAACAGGAACAACATTCTGGATACTACCATCCAGAACAGGAACAACATTCTGGATACTACCATCCAGAACAGGAACAACATTCTGGATACTACCATCCAGAACAGGAACAACATTCTGGATACTACCATCCAGAACAGGAACAACATTCTGGATACTACCATCCAGAACAGGAACAGGGAGTTTTTTATCCTTGAAATTGATAAGAACATGAAGTTCATTTGCTGCATCTACACAGGACCTGTGATGTGACCTGGTGTACACACATAATGAAATGTTTCCTCACATCAACGGTGACCTTGAAGAGCAGAGTTTCCTCTGCACAAAGCTCAGGTTTCACAGCTTCGGTTTTACTGCTTCAGCAACCCAACGAAAAAGCCTCGTCTTTACGGGCTCCTTATCCAGCTGCAGCAGCCAGGAGACGTCTGCAGCAGCCTCACAAAGAGAAGGCATGCAGCTGCTTTATGGCATTACCAGACCCGAGCAGCGACGGACCGCTTGCTGGTCAAAGCCGTCCGACGTGCATTCCTGCTCCCTGACACAATGCAATGACATCAACCTGCAGTCTGTGACACAGAAGCAAACCGACAACACCCCACAGCCTCACCATTACATCAGCAGACACGGATGCAGAGGTGGAATTACATCACGCATCAATTTTTCCAAACAGATAGAAACAAAGTCATTCAGCTTCGCTCCCGCCGCGTCTTCGTCAAGTGCTGCAGAAACACTAAATGTGTGCCAGAATAAAGTCAAACTGGAACAAAACATGAACTACAATGAGACGTAAAAGCAGAAAATGGTCCTCTGCTATACTGGGCTGCTGCTGGAGTCTGTCCCAGCAGGTCCACCATGGACAGGTCCACCGTGGACAGGTCCACCATGGACAGGTCCACCGTGGACAGGTCCAACTGGTCCACTGTGGACAGGTCCAACTGGTCCAGCGTGGACAGGTTCAACAGGTCCACTGTGGACAGGTCCAACTGGTCCAGCGTGGACAGGTTCAACAGGTCCACTGTGGACAGGTCCAACTGGTCCACCATGGATAAGTCCAACAGGTCCAGCGTGGACAGGTCCAACTGGTCCAGCGTGGACAGGTCCAACAGGTCCACCGTGGACAGGTCCAACAGGTCCACCATGGACAGGTCCACCGTGTACAGGTCCACCATGGACAGGTCCACCGTGTACAGGTCCAACTGGTCCACCGTGGACAGGTCCAACTGGTCCAGCGTGGACAGGTCCAACAGGTCCACCATGGACAGGTCCACCGTGTACAGGTCCACCATGGACAGGTCCACCGTGGACAGGTCCAACTGGTCCAGCGTGGACAGGTTCAACAGGTCCACTGTGGACAGGTCCAACTGGTCCAGCGTGGACAGGTCCAACAGGTCCACCATGGACAGGTCACCAGTCCGTCTCAGGACCAGAGAGACTAACAACGTCTCATTTCTGCTTCTTTTAGGAACATAAACAGGAGCATTTGTTCTGAAGGTCCCTGCTTCTACGCAGCCTTTACATTAACATGGCGGTTGGCTGATGCGTCCAGCAGGGGGCAGCACAGAGATCAGAGTTCACCGCGTTCTGATGA
>NC_136629.1:6393038-6460538 GCF_933228915.1 Telmatherina bonti
ATAGAGGAGGAATAACGGGAAGCTGCAGCTTTCAGTTCAAAATAAGAGAAAAAAAAAACTTCAGTGATGAAGAAAAAACTGAAACATCAGAAATAATTCAGATTAAAGACATAAAAACTCACATGAAGTTATCAGTAAATCGCTCCGATGAGACACATTCAATCAAATATTTTATTAATTTGATCATAAAGCAGGAAAAAAAAATTACCTGTTTTATATCCAACTTTAAATTTAAAAGAATATATAATTTATCACACAGAAAGCAGAAAATGAGTCTGAAACACTAAAAGCAGAAGCAGTTCTACGATGGGTTTAATGAGATGAAATGAGATGAAATGAAATGAGATGAGATGAAATGAAATTGAAAGGTTGCAGAGTTCTGGTGAAACTGAAGTGCTTATTTGTTGTTTTTAATGTGTAAAATCGCTTTTGCTTTGAAGCACGTTTTTTAAACAACTTTTCATTTGATGCGATTATTTTATGGAAGTTTCGTCAGATGTGAAACATTCTGATCGGCTTCATCACTTTTCATCCTCATCCTCGTTTGTCTCTCCGACAGAAGCAACATTTGTGGAATGAGGTGAGTCAGAACCACAACCAGGTCCAGTTCTAAGGATCTTCCAGTGAAGAGTTTTATCTTTTTATCCTGGAACATTTTTCCAGGATCCTTGAAAGATTTTCCAAAGTTTTACATGTTTTTTGTTCTGTTTCTGTCCAGATGATTCACACGGCTTCAGGTCCGGGTTCTGGTTCTGGATCCGTCCCTCCATCAGACCTTTAGAGGTCTGGGTTCTGAAGAGGATCTGTCCCTCCATCAGACCTGTAGAGGTCTGGGTTCTGAAGAGGATCCGTCCCTCCATCAGACCTGTAGAGGTCTGGGTTCTGGAGAGGATCCGTCCCTCCATCAGACCTGTAGAGGTCTGGGTTCTGGAGAGGATCCGTCCCTCCATCAGACCTGTAGAGGTCTGGGTTCTGAAGAGGATCCGTCCCTCCATTAGTCCAGTTCTTGGTCATGTGACCTCAGCCTTTTTTCGCTTCTTGACAGCCATGTTTCCATGGAGACCATTCCTGATGAGACTTCAGCCAACAGAAGATGGATCAGCTGAAGGTCCAGAAGGTCTCTCAGGTCCTGGTTCAGGTCAAAAACCCAGTTTTCTGTCTGATCTTTGCAGGTTTTGGTCTTTGTGACAAAGAGCCCAAAGATCCAGTTTAAACCGGTTCTTTGCTGAGCTGTTATGTGTCTGAAGGATTCAGTTTTCAGCAGTGTTTAGAACCTTTTGGGTTGTCTGTTAGATGTTTAAAGAAGCGAGGCCAGAACCGGAGCCGTTCTACCAGCTGTACGTCTACATTTGCTCTCCTGCCTCTGCGGGCGATGCTTCAGTGAAACCTTTGTTTCGACAGTCGTGACAGGAAGCGGGGAGCCTGAATCCTCCCGTCTTTACGGCCGAGCTGCAGACTCTGCGTCACAGCCACAATTTAACTTCTGTCCATAATTAGTGAGAAACAGGATCCGGGCGTCGGGCCAGCTCGCACTGAACATAAAGTAACTGATGTTACAGCTGTGTGTGTGTGTGTGTGTGTGTGTGTGTGTGTGTGTGTGTGTGTGTGTGTGTGTGTGTGTGTGTGTGGTTTCTCTGAGATCATCTGGACTCTCCGTCTGGTATCCTAAAAACAGATCCAGTATTTCTGGAGGTCCTGAAAAGCCACTTTCAGATTATTTCTTGGTGAAATGGACTCAGACTGCAGGAAGTTGCTGATGTTCAGTTTCTTCTTGGCTTTTATAGACGAGATGGAAATGTATATGTGTAAATATATATGCATTTGTAGGGTTTTTCCTCTATTAATCTTTCTGAGATGTTTTCTCTTCTTTCTCTTTCTGTCTCTCTTCTGTCCTCTCCAGTCCAGTCCAGCAGTACAAACACTACAGTGCGAACAATATTGCAAAATAAATACAGAAATAAAATAAGAATCCAGAAAGTCAAGGGGATCATTATGTCTATAAAAGCTCCCCTTTGCTAAATAAATTTGCTCAACAGAACACAGCATCCAGACCATCATTCTGCTTGCCTAAATTCTGGCACATAACAAAAGAAAATATATAAAAAAAGAATGAAATAAAAAAAATAAAAATAAACAGCATGAAAATGAACTCAGTAGCAGGAGTCCATTAGACGTTTTTATCCGCAAATTTACTGACTTCTTGGGTTTTTGTCCGGATCGCCATATCATTGGGTTTTTGTTCCGGTTTTCCATCTTTTTGGGTTTTTGTTCCGTTTTCCGTGTAGTTGGGTTTTTGGGCAGTGTTCCATGTTTTTTCTGGTTTTTGTTCCGGTTTTCTGTGTTTTGGGGTTGTTGTTCCTTTTTCCTCTGTTGTTGTGTTTTTGGACAGTTTTCCTTGTTGGGTTTTTGTTCCGGTTTTCCGTCTTTTGGGGTTTTTGTTCTGGTTTTCTGTGTTGTTTGTTTTTTAGACAGTTTTCTGTTTTTGGTTTTTTGTTCCAGTTTTTTGTGTTTTTGTGTTTTTGTTCCGGTTTTCTGTCCAGCAGTTAGGCTGAGGACTCTTTGTGTTTGAACATCTGTCTTCCCCCAGTCCGCTGCAGACATGCGCTCTGTCTCTGGAAGAACAGATGCTTTTTGCATCAGTTTGGAGGTTTTATGGCTTCTGGGCCTCAGACTTGCTTCATCCGCGCTGCACCTGATGTGGACACCAGCAGCAAACTTTCTGGGACCAAAGTGAAAAAACATGGTTTAACAGAAGTCTTTGTCCCTTCATTGATCTGATGTGAGTCACACCTGCAAGCTGATGGTTTCCATTTTAGGGACTGGGACACCATTGCATCATGGGATGGTTACATAAGAGCAGATGGATGGTGGCTGACTCATGGATTTACGGGCTGCTGGTTTTTTCTGTAAATAACGTCCAGGAAGAGAGACATGGACACATGAAGGAGGATAAATAAACCTGAGTGAATGAGTGGAGGAGGGATTTGGGCATCTCCACTGTTTGGGTGTCATACAGCTGAAAGGCTCCCGACCTCTCAGCCCTTCTGTCAGTTTGTTCAAATTTTTGGATGAAACTCCCAAAAAAGGGTTAAAGGTTCTGCTTTCCAAATAAACGAACCTACAAAGGACTGAGCACAACCACATCCCTGATGTACTGTAATGGGGGATACTTCAGCCATTATTTATGTTACAGAAACAAGCTAATTGTCAGGATATAATCATACTTACTATTCCTAAAATAGAAGATTTTCAACTTTCCTGATTCAATTAATCTCAAAACAGCAAGCCTCAGATCAGCTGAAACACTCAAAGATCCTCATGTTCTCAGGTGCATTTCAGGTGTTTTTATTCAGTTATTTAGAGTTTATTTTAACTCCAAATCTGCATTTTCTTTACTTAAAGTTAATTCTTTTCTTTTGCTTTCTTGTTTTTACTTTGCTTCTATTTTTTTCTAATGTTTTATTGTCTCTGTGAAATACCATGCTGTTGAATTGTGCTATAGAAATAAACTTGCCTTGCCTAAATACAAAACAGTTTTATGTCTTGTGTTTTATTCATTTGTCCACATCAAATAAATCGTGATGAACTGGAAACAGAAATTATGCCTATGAGTCGTGTTTTACTGTGTTTCAGTGGAGCAGACATCTCTGGTTGTGTATGAGAATATGATTGGACAGTGGAAATGTGGACAGGTAGCGTCCGGGTGTTCATTCTGGTGGATCCAGCTGCATGTTCTGGAGATGCGGATCAGACTCTGTGCAGGGAGGAAGCAGGGAAGTGTTTTTAAGACATATCAGGATCAAAGCTGCTGACCCATGCAGCTTCCCGAAATGTCCCCCAAAAAAGCCTGTTTTCTACCCTGATCCAGTGAAAAGTCTGCAGCAGAGAAATGACACATTTAACACCCAGCTATCCTCAGGAGGAGTCAGATGTTTGTTCATATTGTCAGAAAAAAGACAGAAAAACTGTTTTTCTGGTCAACATTAACGTCTGCTGCATGAATCCACTTTTTATATTGTTATATGTCAACTACAAGGGCTGTACACACCTGTCTCTAAAGACAGATGAGACATGTGATACTGCAACAGACGTGTCAGAATCAACATGTGTGTTTCTGTGTCAGAGTAAATTCACCTGGAACACAGTAAAACATCTTCATCTTCATCCTCTACTGCTTATCCGGGGTCAGGTCGTGGGGGCAGCAGCCTAAGCAGGGAAGCCCAGACTTCCTTTTCCCCAGACACATTTGCCAACTCTGCGGGGGGGATCCCGAGGCGTTCCCAGGCCAGCCGAGAGATATAATCCCTCCAGCGTGTCCTGGGTCTTCCCCGGGGTCTCCTCCCCGAGGGACGTGCCTGGAACACCTCACCAGGGAGGTCCAGGAGGCATCCTGACCAGATGCCCGAGCCACCTCAACTGGTTCCTCTCGATGCGAAGGAGCAGCGGCTCTACTCTGATCTCCTCCCGGATGACCGAGCTCCTCACCCTATCTCTAAGGGAGAGCCCGGCCACCCTGCGGAGGAAACTCATTTCAGCCGCCTGTATACGAGATCTCCTTCTTTCGGTCACGACCCACAGCTCATGACCATAGGTGAGGGTAGGAACGTAGATCGACTGGTAAATGGAGATCTTCGCCTTCTGGCTCAGCTCCTTCTTCACCACGACAGACCGGCGCAGAGCCCGCATTACTGCAGACGCCGCACCGATCCATCTGTCGATCTCACACTCCATCCTTCCCTCACTCGTGAACAAGACCCCGAGATATTTAAACTCCTCCACTTGAGGCAGGACCTGACTCCCGACCCGGAGAGGACAATCCGCCCTATTCCGGCTGAGGACCATGGTCTCAGATTTGGAGGTGCTGATTCTCATCCCAGCGGCTTCACACTCGCCGGCGAATCGCTCAAGCGAGAGCTGGAGATCACGACCAGATGAAGCCAACAGGACAACGTCATCAGCCAAAAGCACGGACCCAATCCTGAGGCCACCAAACCGGATCCTCTCAACACCTCGGCTGCGCCTAGAAATTCTGTCCATATAAGTTATGAACAGAATCGGTGATAAAGGGCAGCCTTGGCGGAGTCCAACCCTCACCGGAAACGGATCCGACTTACTACCGGCAATGCGGACCAAGCTCTGACACCTGTCGTACAGGGACCGGACAGCTCTTACAAGGGGGTCCGGTACCCCATACTCCCGGAGTACCCCCCACAGGAGCCCCCGGGGGACACGGTCGAATGCCTTCTCCAGGTCCACAAAACACATGTAGACTAGTTGGGCAAACTCCCATGCCCCCTCCAGGACCCCAAAGAGGGTATAGAGCTGGTCCACTGTTCCGCGACCAGGACGAAAACCACACTGCTCCTCCTCAATCCGAGATTCGACTATCCGGCGGACCCTCCTCTCCAGGACCCCTGAATAGACCTTACCAGGGAGGCTGAGGAGTGTGATTCCCCTGTAATTGGAAAACACCCTCCGGTCCCCCTTCTTAAAAAGGGGGACCACCACCCCAGTCTGCCAGTCCAGCGGTACTGCCCCCGATGTCCACGCGATGCTGCAGAGGCGTGTCAGCCAGGACAGCCCCACAGCATCCAGAGCCTTAAGGAACTCCGGGCGGATCTCATCCACCCCCGGGGCCTTGCCGCCAAGGAGCTTTTTGACCACCTCAGCGACTTCAGCCCCAGAGATAGGAGAGTCCACCCCTGAGTCCCCCAGCTCTGCCTCCTCATCGGAAGACGTGTTGGTAGGATTGAGGAGGTCTTCGAAGTATTCCTTCCACCGACCCACAACATCCCGAGTTGAGGTCAGCAGCTCCCCATCTCCACTGTACACAGTGTTGATGGAGCACTGCTTCCCCCCCCTGAACCGCCGGATGGTGGACCAGAATCTCCTCGAAGCCGTCCAGAAGTCTTTCTCCATGGCCTCGCCGAACTCCTCCCATGCCCGAGTTTTTGCCTCGGCAACAGCCGAAGCCGCATGCCGCTTAGCCCGTCGGTACCCATCAGCTGCCTCCAGAGTCCCACAGGCCAAGAAGGCCCGATAGGACTCCTTCTTCAGCTTGACGGCATCCCTCACTGCTGGTGTCCACCAACGAGTCCTGGGATTACCGCCACGACAGGCACCAACGACCTTACAGCCACAGCTCCGGCTGGCCGCCTCAGCAATAGAGGCAGGGAACACAGCCCATTCAGACTCAATGTCCCCCGCCTCACTCGGGACATGTTCGAAGCTCTGCTGAAGGTGGGAGTTGAAGCTCGCTCTGACGGGGGACTCAGCCAGATGTTCCCAGCAGACCCTCACGACACGTTTGGGCCTGCCAGATCTGACCAGCTTCCTCCCCCACCATCTGAGCCAACTCACCACCAGGTGGTGATCAGTTGAAGCTCCGCCCCCCTCTTCACCCGAGTGTCCAAGGCTTGTGGCCGCAGGTCTGACGATATGACTACAAAGTCGATCATCGAACTGCGGCCCAGGGAATCCTGATGCCAGGTGTACATATGGACACTCTTATGCTGGAACATGGTGTTCGTTATGGACAATCCATGACGAGCACAGAAGTCCAATAACAAAACACCATTTGGGTTCAGAGGGGGGGAACTATGCCTCCCAATCACTCCCCTCCAGGTCTCACTGTCATTGCCCATGTGAGCATTGAAGTCCCCCAGCAGAACAATGGAGTCCCCAGAAGGAGCACCCTCCAGCACTCCCTCCAAGGACTCCAGAAAGGGTGGGCACTCTGAACTGCTGTTCGGTGCATAAGCACAGACAACGAGGCGGAGGGAAACTACCCTTTCATCCACCGGGGTAAACCCCAACGTGCAGGCACCAAGCTGGGGGCTGAAGAGAATGCCCACACCTGCTCGGCGCCTCTCATCATGAGCAACTCCAGAGTGGAAGAAAGTCCAGCCCCTCTCGAGGATACTGGTTCCAGAGCCCAAGCCATGCGTCGAGGTGAGTCCAACTATATCTAGCCGGAACTGCTCAACCTCGCGCACAAGCTCAGGCTCCTTCCCCACCAGAGAGGTGACGTTCCACGTCCCCAGAGCCAGCTTCTGCAGCCGGGGATCGGACCGCCAGGGTCCCCGCCCCTTGCTGCCGCCCAACTCACACTGCACCCGACCCCTACGGCTCCTCACGCAGATGGTGAGCCCACGGGAGGTAGGGCCCATGTAACCCTTTCGGGCTGAGCCCGACCAGGCCCCATGGGCAAAGGCCCGGCTACGCTCACCCTCATGCCCCACCCCCAGGCCTGGCTCCAGAGGGGGGCCCCGGTAACCTGCATGCGGGCAAGGGAACATTTGTGCCCAAGTTTGTCATCGTCATAGGGGTCTGTGAGCCGTGCTTGGTCTGGTCTCTCCCCTAGACACCTGTTTGCCATGGGTGATAAAGGCATAAAGCCCCAGACAACATAGCTGCTAGGATCTTCGGGACACACAAACCCCTCCACCACGATAAGGTGACGGCTCAGGGAGGAGCACAGTAAAACATGTCAGTGTTATTTCCTTCTGAAGGAAAACCATATTACTGTCAGTGTAAACCAGGAGATACCGCCTCAATTCATCTAGAAAAGAGTTAAGTGTGTGCTTAGGGAGTAAACTGCACGACTGTTTAAACGTGTGTTGCCGTGTATGTTTCTATGGATCTACATCATCCTGAACTTGTTGCCTAACGACGTTTTTTCTTCCTGACAGATCTGGGATCCTGTGAATGTGGACGTGAGTGTACAGAGGCCATGTTGAGGAAAACACGCAAGTCCAACATGTTTCGATTGGAACAGAAACGCTGCTCTAAAAGACATGAACTTTGTGTGCGAGTGTGATTCCTCGTCAGCAGACTCATCCTCACTCAGCTGTGCTGCTGTGAGGAGGAGGAGGAGAGGCAGTGGTTGTCAGGAGGAATATTTGGTTTGATTCATAGCAACGCCTCCAACTGTGGGAGACAGAGCCCAGAACCAACATCTGGGAGAGCTGGACAAGCACAATCCTCGTTTTTAGACTGTTTGGCAGCAACACACACACACACGCACACACACACACACGCCTTCACTCGAAAAGCAAGCGTGAAGCAGGACAGGGGTTACTGTAGTTCAGCTGGGAGCCAGGGAGAAGAGGAGGAGGAGGAGGAGGAGGAGGGTGTGCACATTTCCTGCACATGATGGCATGCATCTGGATGGAGGGTTTGAGAAGGAAAAGAAACAACGATGGAGGAAGAATAAATGCTCCCACCATCTTCTGGGTTTAAAGCTGTTGGAAATACTTCAGCTCAACCAGACGAGGTGTAGAAGGAAAAATTATCTTTCTCACGCATGTTGGGACATCTTTTCTGGATTTATCAGGAAGGAAAACCTCCAGAACCAGTCCTGATGTCATTTCTTCTCTCAACACAAGAGGGCGATGTTTACCAACATCTGCTCTGCATGAGGCTCAGCTCTCAGACAACTTCCTCTGTTTCTCCAGCCTCCCACC
Source organism: Telmatherina bonti (assembly GCF_933228915.1). NCBI lineage: Eukaryota > Metazoa > Chordata > Actinopteri > Atheriniformes > Telmatherinidae > Telmatherina > Telmatherina bonti. The sequence goes on from NC_136629.1 coordinate 6,401,504, forward strand.
AACACTTCCTGCTGAGGACTCGGCTTGGAGCTGCTGGACCTCTGATGGCTGGTCTCCTCATGCATTTCATTCACCTGGAAATTCATTTTTAAATTCTAAAATCCATAAATAGCCCATAAAATAAACAAATATGACTATTAAATGAATAAAAACTAAACAAGAAGAACATTTTCAGTGAAACTTTGATGTCATAATGTTTTTTATTTTTCTTTCCTCTTTTTCAGCACATCATCTCCTCAGTCTTGTCCGTCTGCTGCAGCTCTTCAGGATTGTGGACTTCAGTTCTGATTAAAGCCTGAGGAGACGATGCTCCAAATCAGCGGTGCAGAACCAGGATCATCGACAAACCAGACGATACTGCGAGGAAAAGCTCCCTGCAGTCGGAAGTCCGAGTCCAGCGAGCTTTTCCTCGCAGTATCGTCCTGTTCATTCATTCATTCATTCATTCATTCAGTTGGTCATTCTCCTGTTTAGGGTTGTGGGGAAGCTGGAGTTTATCTCAGCGATCATCAGGTGAAGGGCAGGTGAACATGGCCAAACTTTATTTATCTCTGAAAGGCGATTCACAACTCAGCTCACATACAAACAACACAAACACGTCATCAGAAAGTCATCAGTTTGCATGATGGAGACTCAAAAGAAGGATAAAGAGAATCAGCTCTCTTGATCTAGTCAGAAAGAGAAAAAGAAGTTTTAGGGTGTGTTCACATCAGGATAGTCCGCTAGACTCAGTCCGATTGGGGTTAGATCATACTGGTGGAGCAGGTGGAGGTTAGATCATACTGGTGGAGCAGGAGGAGGTTGGATCATACCGGTGGAGCAGGTGGAGGTTGGATCATACCGGTGGAGCAGGTGGAGGTTGGATCATACCGGTGGAGCAGGTGGAGGTTAGATCATACTGGTGGAGCAGGAGGAGGTTGGATCATACTGGTGGAGCAGGAGGAGGTTGGATCATACCGGTGGAGCAGGAGGAGGTTGGATCATACTGGTGGAGCAGGTGGAGGTTGGATCATACCGGTGGAGCAGGAGGAGGTTGGATCATACTGGTGGAGCAGGTGGAGGTTGGATCATACCGGTGGAGCAGGAGGAGGTTGGATCATACTGGTGGAGCAGGAGGAGGTTGGATCATACCGGTGGAGCAGGTGGAGGTTGGATCATACCGGTGGAGCAGGTGGAGGTTGGATCATACCGGTGGAGCAGGTGGAGGTTGGATCATACCGGTGGAGCAGGTGGAGGTTGGATCATACCGGTGGAGCAGGTGGAGGTTGGATCATACCGGTGGAGCAGGTGGAGGTTGGATCATACCGGTGGAGCAGGAGGAGGTTGGATCATACCGGTGGAGCAGGTGGAGGTTAGATCATACTGGTGGAGCAGGTGGAGGTTGGATCATACCGGTGGAGCAGGTGGAGGTTGGATCATACCGGTGGAGCAGGTGGAGGTTGGATCATACCGGTGGAGCAGGTGGAGGTTGGATCATACCGGTGGAGCAGGAGGAGGTTGGATCATACCGGTGGAGCAGGTGGAGGTTGGATCATACCGGTGGAGCAGGTGGAGGTTGGATCATACCGGTGGAGCAGGAGGAGGTTGGATCATACCGGTGGAGCAGGAGGAGGTTGGATCATACCGGTGGAGCAGGTGGAGGTTGGATCATACCGGTGGAGCAGGAGGAGGTTGGATCATACCGGTGGAGCAGGTGGAGGTTGGATCATACTGGTGGAGCAGGTGGAGGTTGGATCATACCGGTGGAGCAGGAGGAGGTTGGATCATACCGGTGGAGCAGGTGGAGGTTGGATCATACCGGTGGAGCAGGTGGAGGTTGGATCATACCGGTGGAGCAGGAGGAGGTTGGATCATACCGGTGGAGCAGGTGGAGGTTGGATCATACCGGTGGAGCAGGAGGAGGTTGGATCATACCGGTGGAGCAGGTGGAGGTTGGATCATACCGGTGGAGCAGGTGGAGGTTGGATCATACCGGTGGAGCAGGTGGAGGTTGGATCATACCGGTGGAGCAGGAGGAGGTTGGATCATACCGGTGGAGCAGGTGGAGGTTGGATCATACCGGTGGAGCAGGTGGAGGTTGGATCATACCGGTGGAGCAGGTGGAGGTTTGGATCATACCGGTGGAGCAGGTGGAGGTTGGATCATACCGGTGGAGCAGGTGGAGGTTGGATCATACCAGTGGAGCAGGTGGAGGTTGGATCATACCGGTGGAGCAGGTGGAGGTTGGATCATACCGGTGGAGCAGGTGGAGGTTGGATCATACCGGTGGAGCAGGTGGAGGTTGGATCATACCAGTGGAGCAGGTGGAGGTTGGATCATACCGGTGGAGCAGGTGGAGGTTGGATCATACCAGTGGAGCAGGTGGAGGTTGGATCATACCGGTGGAGCAGGTGGAGGTTGGATCATACCGGTGGAGCAGGTGGAGGTTGGATCATACCGGTGGAGCAGGTGGAGGTTGGATCATACCAGTGGAGCAGGTGGAGGTTGGATCATACCGGTGGAGCAGGAGGAGGTTGGATCATACCGGTGGAGCAGGTGGAGGTTGGATCATACCGGTGGAGCAGGTGGAGGTTGGATCATACCGGTGGAGCAGGAGGAGGTTGGATCATACCGGTGGAGCAGGTGGAAGTTGGATCATACCAGTGGAGCAGGTGGAGGTTGGATCATACCGGTGGAGCAGGAGGAGGTTGGATCATACCGGTGGAGCAGGTGGAGGTTGGATCATACCAGTGGAGCAGGTGGAGGTTGGATCATACCAGTGGAGCAGGTGGAGGTTGGATCATACCGGTGGAGCAGGTGGAGGTTGGATCATACCGGTGGAGCAGGTGGAGGTTGGATCATACCGGTGGAGCAGGTGGAGGTTGGATCATACCGGTGGAGCAGGTGGAGGTTGGATCATACCGGTGGAGCAGGTGGAGGTTGGATCATACCGGTGGAGCAGGTGGAGGTTAGATCATACCAGTGGAGCAGGTGGAGGTTGGATCATACCAGTGGAGCAGGTGGAGGTTGGATCATACCGGTGGAGCAGGAGGAGGTTGGATCATACCGGTGGAGCAGGAGGAGGTTGGATCATACCGGTGGAGCAGGAGGAGGTTGGATCATACCGGTGGAGCAGGAGGAGGTTGGATCATACCGGTGGAGCAGGTGGAGGTTGGATCATACCGGTGGAGCAGGTGGAGGTTGGATCATACCGGTGGAGCAGGTGGAGGTTGGATCATACCGGTGGAGCAGGTGGAGGTTGGATCATACCGGTGGAGCAGGAGGAGGTTGGATCATACCGGTGGAGCAGGTGGAGGTTGGATCATACCGGTGGAGCAGGTGGAGGTTGGATCATACCGGTGGAGCAGGAGGAGGTTGGTTCATACCGGTGGAGCAGGTGGAGGTTGGATCATACCGGTGGAGCAGGTGGAGGTTGGATCATACCGGTGGAGCAGGAGGAGGTTGGATCATACCGGTGGAGCAGGTGGAGGTTGGATCATACCGGTGGAGCAGGTGGAGGTTGGATCATACCGGTGGAGCAGGAGGAGGTTGGTTCATACCGGTGGAGCAGGTGGAGGTTGGATCATACCGGTGGAGCAGGTGGAGGTTGGATCATACCGGTGGAGCAGGAGGAGGTTGGATCATACCGGTGGAGCAGGTGGAGGTTGGATCATACCGGTGGAGCAGGAGGAGGTTGGTTCATACCGGTGGAGCAGGTGGAGGTTGGATCATACCGGTGGAGCAGGTGGAGGTTGGATCATACCGGTGGAGCAGGTGGAGGTTGGATCATACCGGTGGAGCAGGAGGAGGTTGGTTCATACCGGTGGAGCAGGTGGAGGTTGGATCATACCGGTGGAGCAGGTGGAGGTTGGATCGTAGGGATCATACTTCGGCAGTCCTGACCAGAGGATCACTGATCCCTGGTGAAGGAGAGAATGTAGCCTACATACACATACCTGCCATTCTGTTTGTGTCTCAATCAGAGCGTTGCACCTGTTGCTGGGCACTTTAGTGCATGACACTGAAATAAATAAACAAAGTCAATAAATCAAATATATAGTTCACTGCTGTATTTTCTTTTGTTTGATCTCGACTTATCATGTTTATAGTGACAGTCTAAAGTCTGCACTTTGACTACCGGCATTATGTTCCTACAAGGCTAATCGTAGCCGTCGTTTTGATGGGTCGTACAAATTACCTGGTATAAATTCAGTCAGCAAAATAAAATCTAACAATAATTTGGTCTGTAAAGAACAGTTGATTATTACAGAAGAGTATTAGGGCCACTGAATAAAAAAAAAAGTTAATTCTGAGAAAAAAGTCAGAATTCTGACTTTAATCTCAGAATTTTGAGATTTTTGTCAAAACCTAATATATTAGGTCTGTCCCTTCTGCTAACAAGGAACTGGATTGTGGTCAGCGCTCAACTAAGGAGAGCAAGGAGGTCTGAAAATGTCCGATAATCGTGATTTTCTTCAAGACAGAGGCGTCTCTGAGGACCAAATATCGTATTTAAAGGAGCAAAAGGTGAGTAAAACAGACATTTACTGGTTGGTTTATGAGTTCTGTACATTTAAAGTGTGGAGTATGGATCCGATTAAGCTAGCTTGCATGATGTCATTAGCTAATCATTTGCGAACGTAACGTTTACCCAACGAGTGAACCCGTTCGTCAGATAATTTCAATATATATTACAGCAACATTTTATTGTCTTCACTGTTTATGGTCATATAATTATACACTGATTTTCAGTACAACACATAATTGTTATATGAAAAGCATGTGTGTATGACTTTTACTTCCAGAATATCCCCTATTTCAGGTGGTTAGTTGGTGGATAAGAATCTGTATCCTCATAGTTTCACATACAAAAGCTGTGTATGCAGTAGTCCCAAAAATGTTTTCTGATGTGCAATAATACAGTACAGTACTGTTGTCCTTTCACAACAGTAGGAACAATTCTAAATTGTTTATTTTAACATTTTCCTTCAAAAGGATACACAGATCTAATATAAATAAAGTTGAGAGCACCTTAACTCATAATGACTTACTCCGTGTGGTAAATGTAACTAACCTCTTTTAATATTACACTAATCAAAGTCAGAAAACAAATTACACCAGCGTTTATGAATAACTAATACAGGCGCGTATGTTCATAAGTTCTTGAAAGTTCATTCATTCATTCATTCGCATTATTTTTTCAGGGACAGTGTGCGATATAATACAATCATTCATTCACTCATTCATTCATTCATTTTTTGAACCCGCTTATTCCAAGTAAATGTCGCGGGGAAGCTGGAGCCTATCCCAGCAGCCTTCAGGCGAGAGGCAGGGAACACCCTGGACAGGTCTTCAGTCCATCGCAGGGCAATATAATACAGTTCAATTTTTTGTCAGGATGTCTCTCAAACACTCCTAACACAAACCGCCACAATAACATTATATCATGCATTTGAGGTTGTCTGATGTGTGTTGTGTACGTAAAGAATGAGTAGCAGCCATGTATGGTCGATGTCAGCAGAAAGAACCAGTTAACCAGTCCCCAGAGGAGTCCGTATAATTGTATGAAGATAAACAGTGAAGACAATATAACGTTGCTGTAATATATATTGAAATTATCCGACAAACGGGTTCACTCATTGGGTTAACATTACGTTCGCAAATGATTAGCTAATGACATGCAAGCAATCTTAATTGGATCGCTCCACACTTTAAATGTACAGAACTCATAAACCAACCAGTAAATACGATATTTGGTCCTCAGAGACGCCTCTGTCTTGAAGAAAATCACAAATATCAGATATTTTCAGACCTCCTTGCCTCTCCTGTAGTTGAGCGCTGACCACAATACAGTTCCTTGTTAGCAGAAGGGACAGACCTAATATATTAGGTTCTGACAAAAATCTCAAAATTCTGATATTAAAGTCAGAATTCTGGGATTAAAGACAGAATTCTGAGATTAAAGTCAGAATTCTGAGATAAAAGTCAGAATTCTGAGATTAAAGTCAGAATTCTGGTATTAAAGTCAGAATTCTGAGATTAAAGTCAGAATTCTGAGATTAAAGTCAGAATTCTGGGATTAAAGTCAGAATTCTGAGATTAAAGTCAGAATTCTGGGATTAAAGTCAGAATTCTGAGATTAAAGTCAGAATTCTGGGATTAAAGTCAGAATTCTGAGATTAAAGTCAGAATTCTGAGATTAAAGTCAGAATTCTGGGATTAAAGTCAGAATTCTGGGATTAAAGTCAGAATTCTGGGATTAAAGTCAGAATTCCGGGATTAAAGTCAGAATTCTGAGATTAAAGTCAGAATTCTGGGATTAAAGTAAGAATTCTGAGATTAAAGTCAGAATTCTGGGATTAAAGTCAGAATTCTGGGATTAAAGTCAGAATTCTGAGATTAAAGTCAGAATTCTGGGATTAAAGTCAGAATTCTGGGATTAAAGTCAGAATTCTGAGATTAAAGTTCTGACTTTAATCCCAGAATTCTGAATTTTTTCTCAGAATTAATTTTTTTTTTCAGTGGCCCTATTACTCTTCCGTAGATAATAAATACGAGACATAAAATGAAAGTTTTAACGAATGTTCAAGTTATTAATTAATCCACTACCGCAGTAATTGCAATTGTAACTAGATACAAATTTGGATGAGCAAGAACTTTACTTTCAAAATCTTTTTGTGATTTTATTAAATTGTTAATGTTACAAATGTGTTTTTTCCCTCTTTTTTTCTTTTAAGAACAAGTTATGGTTATGGTTACACAAGTTTTATTTAATGAAACTACGGTGTTTATCCACTTGTAGTTCATCTCATATAATAGCAGATGGCGACGCACAACAAAGCTTGCTTTTCACATGACGCGAACTTCGCTGCACCACTATGATGAGAAACAATAAAAATGGACCAGCTGGCCTGTCGTTATTGCAATAGCCTACATAAAAGACCTTCTTTTGAGAGTAACATTTGAATTTCACTCCAAAATGGCACATCCCGCTTTTTACGGTTTAGACTATGGCGTTAATTTACGTCCGATTATTCCTACTAGCGGCTTGTCGTATGTCTGCACCTGCAGGTCTGTAAAACTGTGGGGAGGTTCCTCTTCATCCTTCTCTGTCAGAATGACCTCAGTTGTTGTTTCCACACTCTGCAGTCATTAAATGAGACAATCAAGGCTTTGTTTGCAGTCGCTGGTTTCTGAGAGTAACAGTAGCAAATGATTGTATCCATGTGCTCCTTGCAGACACTAAGCATGTGTACAGAAATTACAAACACTTGTATTCGATTAATGGACGTGTTTGTGATTCCAAAGGCATAATCACCAATGTTGTGGCAAAATATCTCAGGTCAGTGTGTGATTTCTTTAGTTTTCATCTCTGTTTTCTCTTCTGAGCTGGTGAGTTTCAGACATTTGTCTTGTAGGTGGTAGTAGCGGGAAGTTCATCTCTTGTCAAAGATTCTGCTCTTTTGACTCGTTCTCTCAGAAGAGTCAGCTCTTTCAGCTCCCAAATAGCGCTTCTGTTTTAGTCCAGTTTACTCATTTTCAGCTGTTTGTTTGATTGTTGGCAGCAGGTATTTATTCATCTTTTATTGTTATTACAGTTTTTCATTAAACCTGTAAAAAAGAGCTAACAACAGTAAAACACCAAGCAAATCTGCCAAACAAAGGTGAAAGTCCGAGCCTTCGTTTGGTAGAATTGAGCCCACACAATGTTAAATATAACCGCAAACACAGTGTACAAATACCTTGTTTTACAGTTTGCAGTCATTCAGATATAATATGATAAATAATATAATATGATATCAGCCTGGACAGTAGCAGAATGTAACATGAGCCCTGTATTTATCACAGTCACTCTCAAAGGTATCGTAGTAATGAATCTCGGAACCTTCTGCTGATATTCTCCGCTGTAGACGGTGGATCTTCACAGTCTGAGGAACACTTGAGGAACAATGTCTCAGTTTCATCATCTGATATGAATAAAAAAATGACCAGATGAAATTTTATAATTTACATTTTAAACAGCATCCGGCTGTCTCAGATGTAGGGCTGCACAAATTATCCTAATTTATAATAATAAATAGAAAACATTAAAAGCTGAGAGGGATCAATTCTGTCCTCTTCTTTTAAACCACAGCCTGGAAAACTCTGGAAGCAGATGCTGGAAGTTTGGACGGGAATGTTGACCCAGAACAGCTGGTCAGAAGGGAAAATTGCTCAGTGACTGTAATAAATAATGGGTACTGGATGTGAGGTATGTGTGAAACTCTTTACTGCTGTAAATTCTAATGTCATCATCAAGGACCTCTCAAGTTCCTCACATGTACACAAGTCATGTTGCCCATAAAACCTTCCAGGTATATTCAGAGTAAAATATGTGTGCTGTTTATAGACGTCTAGGCTCTGATGTTTCCTGTCAGCGACAACCGTGGGATGGTATGTCATCCAGTTGTCCACGTTAACTCTAACTACAGCCATTTTTAAAGCTTTTCCTACCAGTCAGAAGGCAGACGGGATGTTTCAGCCTCAGCTGCGATATTATCCGCCTAAAATGATGTGAACTGAATGTTTCAGTAGATAAAGCAGCATAAAGAGCAACCAGAAAAAGAAAACAGGATTTATTACCAACAAAACTTTGTAGGACTAATTGGTGGACTGATTGGTGAAAAGTTTGACAGGGAGTGGCTTCATCTACATTTTCAGGTGAAAATAGAGGTTTTTTTGTTTAGCAAACTAGCAGTGATAATGATCCTTTTTAAAAATGTGATTAATAATGTGTTTGGTACTGACTACATAAGTGCAATTTCTGGGATTTTATTATTTTGAAATACCAGCTCAACATGAGCACATTTTACTATTTCCAGCAGCTGCGGAGGAGGAGGAGGAAGACAAGTTTACGTAGGAAGGTGGAATAAGGACAAAGAAACGTAGGTAGGTAGGACGGGCAAGGTTAATTAGGTCAGTGGGATGGGAAAAGGTGATGTAGGTAGGTGGGGCGGGACAAGGTGACGTAGGTAAGTGAGGCGGGACATGGTGACGTAGGTAGGTAGGATGGGACAAGGTAATTTAGGTAGGTAGGATGGGACAAGGTGACGTAGGTAAGTGAGGCGGGACAAGGTGACGTAGGTAGGTGAGGCGGGACAGGGTGACGTAGGTAGGTGGGGCAGGACAAGGTGACATAGGTAGGTGAGGCGGGACAAGGTGACGTAGGTAGGTGAGGCGGGACAAGGTGACGTAGGTAGGTGAGGCGGGACAAGGTGATGTAGGTAGTTGAGGCGAGACAAGGTGACGTAGGTAGGCGAGGCGGGACAAGGTGACGTAGGTAGGTAGGATGGGACAAGGTGACGTAGGTAGGTAGGATGGGACAAGGTGACGTAGGTAAGTGAGGCGGGACAAGGTGACGTAGGTAAGTGAGGCGGGACAAGGTGACGTAGGTAAGTGAGGCGGGACAAGGTGACGTAGGTAGGTAGGATGGGACAAGGTGACGTAGGTAGGTAGGATGGGACAAGGTGACGTAGGTAACTGAGGCGGGACAAGGTGACGTAGGTAGGTAGGATGGGACAAGGTGACGTAGGTAGGTGAGGCGGGACAAGGTGACGTAGGTAGGTAGGATGGGACAAGGTGACGTAGGTAGGTAGGATGGGACAAGGTGACGTAGGTAAGTGAGGCGGGACAAGGTGACGTAGGTAGGTAGGATGGGACAAGGTGACGTAGGTAAGTGAGGCGGGACATGGTGACGTAGGTAGGTAGGATGGGACAAGGTGACGTAGGTAAGTGAGGCGGGACAAGGTGACGTAGGTAAGTGAGGCGGGACAAGGTGACGTAGGTAGGTAGGATGGGACAAGGTGACGTAGGTAGGTAGGATGGGACAAGGTGACGTAGGTAAGTGAGGCGGGACAAGGTGACGTAGGTAGGTAGGATGGGACAAGGTGACGTAGGTAGGTAGGATGGGACAAGGTGACGTAGGTAAGTGAGGCGGGACAAGGTGACGTAGGTAGGTAGGATGGGACAAGGTGACGTAGGTAGGTAGGATGGGACAAGGTGACGTAGGTAAGTGAGGCGGGACAAGGTGACGAAGGTAGGTAGGATGGGACAAGGTGACGTAGGTAGGTAGGATGGGACAAGGTGACGTAGGTAAGTGAGGCGGGACAAGGTGACGTAGGTAGGTAGGATGGGACAAGGTGACGTAGGTAAGTGAGGCGGGACAAGGTGACGAAGGTAGGTAGGATGGGACAAGGTGACGTAGGTAGGTAGGATGGGACAAGGTGACGTAGGTAGGTAGGATGGGACAAGGTGACGTAGGTAAGTGAGGCGGGACAAGGTGACGTAGGTAGGTAGGATGGGACAAGGTGACGTAGGTAAGTGAGGCGGGACAAGGTGACGTAGGTAGGTAGGATGGGACAAGGTGACGTAGGTAGGTAGGATGGGACAAGGTGACGTAGGTAGGTAGGATGGGACAAGGTGACGTAGGTAAGTGAGGCGGGACAAGGTGACGTAGGTAGGTAGGATGGGACAAGGTGACGTAGGTAAGTGAGGCGGGACAAGGTGACGTAGGTAGGTAGGATGGGACAAGGTGACGTAGGTAAGTGAGGAGGGACATGGTGACGTAGGTAGGTAGGATGGGACAAGGTGACGTAGGTAGGTAGGATGGGACAAGGTGACGTAGGTAAGTGAGGCGGGACAAGGTGACGTAGGTAGGTAGGATGGGACAAGGTGACGTAGGTAAGTGAGGCGGGACAAGGTGACGTAGGTAAGTGAGGCGGGACAAGGTGACGTAGGTAGGTAGGATGGGACAAGGTGACGTAGGTAGGTAGGATGGGACAAGGTGACGTAGGTAAGTGAGGCAGGACAAGGTGACGTAGGTAGGTAGGATGGGACAAGGTGATGTAGGTAGGTAGGATGGGACAAGGTGACGTAGGTAAGTGAGGCGGGACAAGGTGACGTAGGTAGTTAGGATGGGACAAGGTGACGTAGGTAGGTAGGATGGGACAAGGTGACGTAGGTAAGTGAGGCGGGACAAGGTGACGTAGGTAGGTAGGATGGGACAAGGTGACGTAGGTAGGTAGGATGGGACAAGGTGACGTAGGTAAGTGAGGCGGGACAAGGTGACGTAGGTAGGTAGGATGGGACAAGGTGACGTAGGTAAGTGAGGCGGGACAAGGTGACGTAGGTAGGTAGGATGGGACAAGGTGACGTAGGTAAGTGAGGAGGGACATGGTGACGTAGGTAGGTAGGATGGGACAAGGTGACGTAGGTAGGTAGGATGGGACAAGGTGACGTAGGTAGGTAGGATGGGACAAGGTGACGTAGGTAAGTGAGGCGGGACAAGGTGACGTAGGTAGGTAGGATGGGACAAGGTGACGTAGGTAGGTAGGATGGGACAAGGTGACGTAGGTAAGTGAGGCGGGACAAGGTGACGTAGGTAGGTAGGATGGGACAAGGTGACGTAGGTAAGTGAGGCGGGACATGGTGACGTAGGTAGGTAGGATGGGACAAGGTGACGTAGGTAAGTGAGGCGGGACAAGGTGACGTAGGTAAGTGAGGCGGGACAAGGTGACGTAGGTAGGTAGGATGGGACAAGGTGACGTAGGTAGGTAGGATGGGACAAGGTGACGTAGGTAAGTGAGGCGGGACAAGGTGACGTATGTAGGTAGGATGGGACAAGGTGACATAGGTAGGTAGGATGGGACAAGGTGACGTAGGTAAGTGAGGCGGGACAAGGTGACGTAGGTAGGTAGGATGGGACAAGGTGATGTAGGTAGGTAGGATGGGACAAGGTGACGTAGGTAAGTGAGGCGGGACAAGGTGACGTAGGTAGGTAGGATGGGACAAGGTGACGTAGGTAAGTGAGGCAGGACAAGGTGACGTAGGTAGGTAGGATGGGACAAGGTGATGTAGGTAGGTAGGATGGGACAAGGTGACGTAGGTAAGTGAGGCGGGACAAGGTGACGTAGGTAGGTAGGATGGGACAAGGTGACGTAGGTAGGTAGGATGGGACAAGGTGACGTAGGTAAGTGAGGCGGGACAAGGTGACGTAGGTAGGTAGGATGGGACAAGGTGACGTAGGTAGGTAGGATGGGACAAGGTGACGTAGGTAAGTGAGGCGGGACAAGGTGACGTAGGTAGGTAGGATGGGACAAGGTGACGTAGGTAAGTGAGGCGGGACAAGTTGACGTAGGTAGGTAGGATGGGACAAGGTGACGTAGGTAGGTAGGATGGGACAAGGTGACGTAGGTAAGTGAGGCGGGACAAGGTGACGTAGGTAGGTAGGATGGGACAAGGTGACGTAGGTAACTGAGGCGGGACAAGGTGACGTAGGTAGGTAGGATGGGACAAGGTGACGTAGGTAAGTGAGGAGGGACATGGTGACGTAGGTAGGTAGGATGGGACAAGGTGACGTAGGTAGGTAGGATGGGACAAGGTGACGTAGGTAAGTGAGGCGGGACAAGGTGACGTAGGTAGGTAGGATGGGACAAGGTGACGTAGGTAAGTGAGGCGGGACAAGGTGACGTAGGTAGGTAGGATGGGACAAGGTGACGTAGGTAAGTGAGGCGGGACAAGGTGACGTAGTTAGGTAGGATGGGACAAGGTGACGTAGGTAGGTAGGATGGGACAAGGTGACGTAGGTAAGTGCGGCGGGACAAGGTGACGTAGGTAGGTAGGATGGGACAAGGTGACGTAGGTAAGTGAGGCAGGACAAGGTGACGTAGGTAGGTAGGATGGGACAAGGTGACGTAGGTAAATGAGGCGGGACAAGGTGACGTAGGTAGGTAGAATGGGACAAGGTGACGTAGGTAAGTGAGGCGGGACAAGGTGACGTAGGTAGGTAGGATGGGACAAGGTGACGTAGGTAAGTGAGGCGGGACAAGGTGACGTAGGTAGGTAGGATGGGACAAGGTGACGTAGGTAGGTAGGATGGGACAAGGTGACGTAGGTAAGTGAGGCGGGACAAGGTGACGTAGGTAGGTAGGATGGGACAAGGTGACGTAGGTAGGTAGGATGGGACAAGGTGACGTAGGTAAGTGAGGCGGGACAAGGTGACGAAGGTAGGTAGGATGGGACAAGGTGACGTAGGTAGGTAGGATGGGACAAGGTGACGTAGGTAAGTGAGGCGGGACAAGGTGACGTAGGTAGGTAGGATGGGACAAGGTGACGTAGGTAAGTGAGGCGGGACAAGGTGACGAAGGTAGGTAGGATGGGACAAGGTGACGTAGGTAGGTAGGATGGGACAAGGTGACGTAGGTAGGTAGGATGGGACAAGGTGACGTAGGTAAGTGAGGCGGGACAAGGTGACGTAGGTAGGTAGGATGGGACAAGGTGACGTAGGTAAGTGAGGCGGGACAAGGTGACGTAGGTAGGTAGGATGGGACAAGGTGACGTAGGTAGGTAGGATGGGACAAGGTGACGTAGGTAGGTAGGATGGGACAAGGTGACGTAGGTAAGTGAGGCGGGACAAGGTGACGTAGGTAGGTAGGATGGGACAAGGTGACGTAGGTAAGTGAGGCGGGACAAGGTGACGTAGGTAGGTAGGATGGGACAAGGTGACGTAGGTAAGTGAGGAGGGACATGGTGACGTAGGTAGGTAGGATGGGACAAGGTGACGTAGGTAGGTAGGATGGGACAAGGTGACGTAGGTAAGTGAGGCGGGACAAGGTGACGTAGGTAGGTAGGATGGGACAAGGTGACGTAGGTAAGTGAGGCGGGACAAGGTGACGTAGGTAAGTGAGGCGGGACAAGGTGACGTAGGTAGGTAGGATGGGACAAGGTGACGTAGGTAGGTAGGATGGGACAAGGTGACGTAGGTAAGTGAGGCAGGACAAGGTGACGTAGGTAGGTAGGATGGGACAAGGTGATGTAGGTAGGTAGGATGGGACAAGGTGACGTAGGTAAGTGAGGCGGGACAAGGTGACGTAGGTAGTTAGGATGGGACAAGGTGACGTAGGTAGGTAGGATGGGACAAGGTGACGTAGGTAAGTGAGGCGGGACAAGGTGACGTAGGTAGGTAGGATGGGACAAGGTGACGTAGGTAGGTAGGATGGGACAAGGTGACGTAGGTAAGTGAGGCGGGACAAGGTGACGTAGGTAGGTAGGATGGGACAAGGTGACGTAGGTAAGTGAGGCGGGACAAGGTGACGTAGGTAGGTAGGATGGGACAAGGTGACGTAGGTAAGTGAGGAGGGACATGGTGACGTAGGTAGGTAGGATGGGACAAGGTGACGTAGGTAGGTAGGATGGGACAAGGTGACGTAGGTAGGTAGGATGGGACAAGGTGACGTAGGTAAGTGAGGCGGGACAAGGTGACGTAGGTAGGTAGGATGGGACAAGGTGACGTAGGTAAGTGAGGCGGGACAAGGTGACGTAGGTAGGTAGGATGGGACAAGGTGACGTAGGTAAGTGAGGCGGGACAAGGTGACGTAGTTAGGTAGGATGGGACAAGGTGACGTAGGTAGGTAGGATGGGACAAGGTGACGTAGGTAAGTGCGGCGGGACAAGGTGACGTAGGTAGGTAGGATGGGACAAGGTGACGTGGGTAAGTGAGGCAGGACAAGGTGACGTAGGTAGGTAGGATGGGACAAGGTGACGTAGGTAAATGAGGCGGGACAAGGTGACGTAGGTAGGTAGGATGGGACAAGGTGACGTAGGTAAGTGAGGCGGGACAAGGTGACGTAGGTAGGTAGGATGGGACAAGGTGACGTAGGTAGGTAGGATGGGACAAGGTGACGTAGGTAGTGAGGCGGGACAAGGTGACGTAGGTAGGTAGGATGGGACAAGGTGACGTAGGTAAGTGAGGCGGGACAAGGTGACGTAGGTAGGTAGGATGGGACAAGGTGACGTAGGTAGGTAGGATGGGACAAGGTGACGTAGGTAAGTGAGGCGGGACAAGGTGACGTAGGTAGGTAGGATGGGACAAGGTGACGTAGGTAGGTAGGATGGGACAAGGTGACGTAGGTAAGTGAGGCGGGACAAGGTGACGAAGGTAGGTAGGATGGGACAAGGTGACGTAGGTAGGTAGGATGGGACAAGGTGACGTAGGTAAGTGAGGCGGGACAAGGTGACGTAGGTAGGTAGGATGGGACAAGGTGACGTAGGTAAGTGAGGCGGGACAAGGTGACGAAGGTAGGTAGGATGGGACAAGGTGACGTAGGTAGGTAGGATGGGACAAGGTGACGTAGGTAAGTGAGGCGGGACAAGGTGACGTAGGTAGGTAGGATGGGACAAGGTGACGTAGGTAAGTGAGGCGGGACAAGGTGACGTAGGTAGGTAGGATGGGACAAGGTGACGTAGGTAGGTAGGATGGGACAAGGTGACGTAGGTAAGTGAGGCGGGACAAGGTGACGTAGGTAGGTAGGATGGGACAAGGTGACGTAGGTAAGTGAGGCGGGACAAGGTGACGTAGGTAGGTAGGATGGGACAAGGTGACGTAGGTAAGTGAGGAGGGACATGGTGACGTAGGTAGGTAGGATGGGACAAGGTGACGTAGGTAGGTAGGATGGGACAAGGTGACGTAGGTAGGTAGGATGGGACAAGGTGACGTAGGTAAGTGAGGCGGGACAAGGTGACGTAGGTAGGTAGGATGGGACAAGGTGACGTAGGTAAGTGAGGCGGGACAAGGTGACGTAGGTAGGTAGGATGGGACAAGGTGACGTAGGTAAGTGAGGCGGGACAAGGTGACGTAGTTAGGTAGGATGGGACAAGGTGACGTAGGTAGGTAGGATGGGACAAGGTGACGTAGGTAAGTGCGGCGGGACAAGGTGACGTAGGTAGGTAGGATGGGACAAGGTGACGTGGGTAAGTGAGGCAGGACAAGGTGACGTAGGTAGGTAGGATGGGACAAGGTGACGTAGGTAAATGAGGCGGGACAAGGTGACGTAGGTAGGTAGGATGGGACAAGGTGACGTAGGTAAGTGAGGCGGGACAAGGTGACGTAGGTAGGTAGGATGGGACAAGGTGACGTAGGTAGGTAGGATGGGACAAGGTGACGTAGGTAAGTGAGGCGGGACAAGGTGACGTAGGTAGGTAGGATGGGACAAGGTGACGTAGGTAAGTGAGGCGGGACAAGGTGACGTAGGTAGGTAGGATGGGACAAGGTGACGTAGGTAGGTAGGATGGGACAAGGTGACGTAGGTAAGTGAGGCGGGACAAGGTGACGTAGGTAGGTAGGATGGGACAAGGTGACGTAGGTAGGTAGGATGGGACAAGGTGACGTAGGTAAGTGAGGCGGGACAAGGTGACGAAGGTAGGTAGGATGGGACAAGGTGACGTAGGTAGGTAGGATGGGACAAGGTGACGTAGGTAAGTGAGGCGGGACAAGGTGACGTAGGTAGGTAGGATGGGACAAGGTGACGTAGGTAAGTGAGGCGGGACAAGGTGACGAAGGTAGGTAGGATGGGACAAGGTGACGTAGGTAGGTAGGATGGGACAAGGTGACGTAGGTAGGTAGGATGGGACAAGGTGACGTAGGTAAGTGAGGCGGGACAAGGTGACGTAGGTAGGTAGGATGGGACAAGGTGACGTAGGTAAGTGAGGCGGGACAAGGTGACGTAGGTAGGTAGGATGGGACAAGGTGACGTAGGTAGGTAGGATGGGACAAGGTGACGTAGGTAAGTGAGGCGGGACAAGGTGACGTAGGTAGGTAGGATGGGACAAGGTGACGTAGGTAAGTGAGGCGGGACAAGGTGACGTAGGTAGGTAGGATGGGACAAGGTGACGTAGGTAAGTGAGGAGGGACATGGTGACGTAGGTAGGTAGGATGGGACAAGGTGACGTAGGTAGGTAGGATGGGACAAGGTGACGTAGGTAAGTGAGGCGGGACAAGGTGACGTAGGTAGGTAGGATGGGACAAGGTGACGTAGGTAAGTGAGGCGGGACAAGGTGACGTAGGTAAGTGAGGCGGGACAAGGTGACGTAGGTAGGTAGGATGGGACAAGGTGACGTAGGTAGGTAGGATGGGACAAGGTGACGTAGGTAAGTGAGGCAGGACAAGGTGACGTAGGTAGGTAGGATGGGACAAGGTGATGTAGGTAGGTAGGATGGGACAAGGTGACGTAGGTAAGTGAGGCGGGACAAGGTGACGTAGGTAGTTAGGATGGGACAAGGTGACGTAGGTAGGTAGGATGGGACAAGGTGACGTAGGTAAGTGAGGCGGGACAAGGTGACGTAGGTAGGTAGGATGGGACAAGGTGACGTAGGTAGGTAGGATGGGACAAGGTGACGTAGGTAAGTGAGGCGGGACAAGGTGACGTAGGTAGGTAGGATGGGACAAGGTGACGTAGGTAAGTGAGGCGGGACAAGGTGACGTAGGTAGGTAGGATGGGACAAGGTGACGTAGGTAAGTGAGGAGGGACATGGTGACGTAGGTAGGTAGGATGGGACAAGGTGACGTAGGTAGGTAGGATGGGACAAGGTGACGTAGGTAAGTGAGGCGGGACAAGGTGACGTAGGTAGGTAGGATGGGACAAGGTGACGTAGGTAAGTGAGGCGGGACAAGGTGACGTAGGTAGGTAGGATGGGACAAGGTGACGTAGGTAAGTGAGGCGGGACAAGGTGACGTAGTTAGGTAGGATGGGACAAGGTGACGTAGGTAGGTAGGATGGGACAAGGTGACGTAGGTAAGTGCGGCGGGACAAGGTGACGTAGGTAGGTAGGATGGGACAAGGTGACGTGGGTAAGTGAGGCAGGACAAGGTGACGTAGGTAGGTAGGATGGGACAAGGTGACGTAGGTAAATGAGGCGGGACAAGGTGACGTAGGTAGGTAGGATGGGACAAGGTGACGTAGGTAAGTGAGGCGGGACAAGGTGACGTAGGTAGGTAGGATGGGACAAGGTGACGTAGGTAGGTAGGATGGGACAAGGTGACGTAGGTAAGTGAGGCGGGACAAGGTGACGTAGGTAGGTAGGATGGGACAAGGTGACGTAGGTAGGTAGGATGGGACAAGGTGACGTAGGTAAGTGAGGCGGGACAAGGTGACGAAGGTAGGTAGGATGGGACAAGGTGACGTAGGTAGGTAGGATGGGACAAGGTGACGTAGGTAAGTGAGGCGGGACAAGGTGACGTAGGTAGGTAGGATGGGACAAGGTGACGTAGGTAAGTGAGGCGGGACAAGGTGACGAAGGTAGGTAGGATGGGACAAGGTGACGTAGGTAGGTAGGATGGGACAAGGTGACGTAGGTAGGTAGGATGGGACAAGGTGACGTAGGTAAGTGAGGCGGGACAAGGTGACGTAGGTAGGTAGGATGGGACAAGGTGACGTAGGTAAGTGAGGCGGGACAAGGTGACGTAGGTAGGTAGGATGGGACAAGGTGACGTAGGTAGGTAGGATGGGACAAGGTGACGTAGGTAAGTGAGGCGGGACAAGGTGACGTAGGTAGGTAGGATGGGACAAGGTGACGTAGGTAAGTGAGGCGGGACAAGGTGACGTAGGTAGGTAGGATGGGACAAGGTGACGTAGGTAAGTGAGGAGGGACATGGTGACGTAGGTAGGTAGGATGGGACAAGGTGACGTAGGTAGGTAGGATGGGACAAGGTGACGTAGGTAAGTGAGGCGGGACAAGGTGACGTAGGTAGGTAGGATGGGACAAGGTGACGTAGGTAAGTGAGGCGGGACAAGGTGACGTAGTTAGGTAGGATGGGACAAGGTGACGTAGGTAGGTAGGATGGGACAAGGTGACGTAGGTAAGTGAGGCGGGACAAGGTGACGTAGGTAGGTAGGATGGGACAAGGTGACGTAGGTAAGTGAGGCAGGACAAGGTGACGTAGGTAGGTAGGATGGGACAAGGTGACGTAGGTAAATGAGGCGGGACAAGGTGACGTAGGTAGGTAGGATGGGACAAGGTGACGTAGGTAGGTAGGATGGGACAAGGTGACGTAGGTAGGTAGGATGGGACAAGGTGACGTAGGTAGGTAGGATGGGACAAGGTGACGTAGGTAAGTGAGGCGGGACAAGGTGACGTAGGTAGGTAGGATGGGACAAGGTGACGTAGGTAACTGAGGCGGGACAAGGTGACGTAGGTAGGTAGGATGGGACACGGTGACGTAGGTAGGTAGGATGGGACAAGTTGACGTAGGTAACTGAGGCGGGACAAGGTGACGTAGGTAGGTAGGATGGGACAAGGTGACGTAGGTAACTGAGGCGGGACAAGGTGACGTAGGTAGGTAGGATGGGACAAGGTGACGTAGGTAGGTAGGATGGGACAAGGTGACGTAGGTAGGTAGGATGGGACAAGGTGACGTAGGTAAGTGAGGCGGGACAAGGTGACGTAGGTAGGTAGGATGGGACAAGGTGACGTAGGTAGGTAGGATGGGACAAGGTGACGTAGGTAAGTGAGGCGGGACAAGGTGACGAAGGTAGGTAGGATGGGACAAGGTGACGTAGGTAAGTGAGGCGGGACAAGGTGACGAAGTTAGGTAGGATGGGACAAGGTGACGTAGGTAGGTAGGATGGGACAAGGTGACGTAGGTAAGTGAGGCGGGACAAGGTGACGAAGGTAGGTAGGATGGGACAAGGTGACGTAGGTAGGTAGGATGGGACAAGGTGACGTAGGTAAGTGAGGCAGGACAAGGTGACGTAGGTAGGTAGGATGGGACAAGGTGACGTAGGTAAGTGAGGCGGGACAAGGTGACGAAGGTAGGTAGGATGGGACAAGGTGACGTAGGTAGGTAGGATGGGACAAGGTGACGTAGGTAAGTGAGGCGGGACAAGGTGACGAAGTTAGGTAGGATGGGACAAGGTGACGTAGGTAGGTAGGATGGGACAAGGTGACGTAGGTAAGTGAGGCGGGACAAGGTGACATAGGTAGGTAGGATGGGACAAGGTGACGTAGGTAAGTGAGGCGGGACAAGGTGGCGTAGGTAGGTAGGATGGGACAAGGTGACGTAGGTAAGTGAGGCGGGACAAGGTGACGTAGGTAGGTAGGATGGGACAAGGTGACGTAGGTAAGTGAGGCGGGACATGGTGACGTAGGTAGGTAGGATGGGACAAGGTGACGTAGGTAGGTAGGATGGGACAAGGTGACGTAGGTAAGTGAGGCGGGACAAGGTGACGTAGGTAGGTAGGATGGGACAAGGTGACGTAGGTAAATGAGGCGGGACAAGGTGACGTAGGTAGGTAGGATGGGACAAGGTGACGTAGGTAAGTGAGGCGGGACAAGGTGACGTAGGTAGGTAGGATGGGACAAGGTGACGTAGGTAGGTAGGATGGGACAAGGTGACGTAGGTAACTGAGGCGGGACAAGGTGACGTAGGTAGGTAGGATGGGACAAGGTGACGTAGGTAGGTAGGATGGGACAAGGTGACGTAGGTAAGTGAGGCGGGACAAGGTGACGAAGGTAGGTAGGATGGGACAAGGTGACGTAGGTAGGTAGGATGGGACAAGGTGACGTAGGTAAGTGAGGCGGGACAAGGTGACGTAGGTAGGTAGGATGGGACAAGGTGACGTAGGTAAGTGAGGCGGGACAAGGTGACGAAGGTAGGTAGGATGGGACAAGGTGACGTAGGTAGGTAGGATGGGACAAGGTGACGTAGGTAGGTAGGATGGGACAAGGTGACGTAGGTAAGTGAGGCGGGACAAGGTGACGTAGGTAGGTAGGATGGGACAAGGTGACGTAGGTAGGTAGGATGGGACAAGGTGACGTAGGTAAGTGAGGCGGGACAAGGTGACGTAGGTAGGTAGGATGGGACAAGGTGACATAGGTAGGTAGGATGGGACAAGGTGACGTAGGTAGGTAGGATGGGACAAGGTGACGTAGGTAAGTGAGGCGGGACAAGGTGACGTAGGTAGGTAGGATGGGACAAGGTGACATAGGTAGGTAGGATGGGACAAGGTGACGTAGGTAGGTAGGATGGGACAAGGTGACGTAGGTAAGTGAGGCGGGACAAGGTGACGTAGGTAGGTAGGATGGGACAAGGTGACGTAGGTAACTGAGGCGGGACAAGGTGACGTAGGTAGGTAGGATGGGACAAGGTGACGTAGGTAGGTAGGATGGGACAAGGTGACGTAGGTAGGTAGGATGGGACAAGGTGACGTAGGTAAGTGAGGCGGGACAAGGTGACGTAGGTAGGTAGGATGGGACAAGGTGACATAGGTAGGTAGGATGGGACAAGGTGACATAGGTAGGTAGGATGGGACAAGGTGACGTAGGTAGGTAGGATGGGACAAGGTAAGGAGCATGTGCAGAACTCTGAGCGTTTACATGGCAGAGCAAATCACTGGGAATAAACCAGCTACTTACTTTGCAATTCAGTTCAAGAATAAGATGTGTACATGGTCATTTTTCATGTCTTTATAGCAGGTTTAATATTTTTTCAGAATTAAATACAAATGAAAATGTATGTTTAAACGTGTATCAATAAAACAGACACAAGGACACTTGGATGGGACCGATGTGGACCGAAGTAAGACCAGAGGACACGAAGCAGTGTGTAAACAGAAAGATCTTTTCATTTCTCTTGGAGATAATCCAATATTATTAGTTTCATTGCAGAAGATGCTTCAAAATATGTCAGACGTTTCTGTTCAGGAAGCTAATGAAGACACTGACAGCAGTATAAGTTCGCTGCTCGTCTTCCTTTCATAGAACCTATTGTAAACACACATTCCTCTGCTCAGACGTGGCGACGGAACGCAGCAGCGGATTCCAAGTGTTCGTGTCACAGGTTTGTCCCATCATGATGATCCGCCACGGGTCCATGAGGGAAGCGACGTGTTCAGCTGATAGAAGCTGTCAGGTGACCCAGTGACTCGCCATAACATGGCAGACAGAAACCTGACAAGACACCAGCTGTCTGCCGACGCAAACAGCTCAGATCAATACAGGTCACAGATTCTCCCGGGACGGTTAGAGAACCTGATGAGGTCCACATTTCACCTCACCGAGACGGTTCACCGTTTGGAGGCCATGATGAAGACGTACGGGTCATGTCTCCTCTGAGGACATTCATCTGGTCGGAGACGTGTTGCTGTTTAACATCGAGAGTCCGAATGTCGGAAATAAACGACCCGTGGTACCAACCCGTCCTCTTTATCAGGACCGCCTTCTGGTACCGACCCGTCCTCTTTATCAGGACCGCCTTCTGGTACCGACCCGTCCTCTTTATCAGGACCGCCTTCTGGTTCTGACCCGTCCTTGCCATTGGATAACAGTGAAGTAATCTGCGACCATTTGGTTTAAAAGGTCGGAAGAAGGAATTTAATAATAAATACCAAAAAGTTCTGCTGCCGCAGGATGCGAGAACATAAACTAAACCTAATGACCAATCGGAAACGATGAACTAAAACGGGAAAGAAAGACAAAACCTTGATGATGACAGAGAGCAACAGAATCAGTGTGGGTGGATTATGTGTTACACCTGGTGCAGAGTGTCTCCTCTCTGTGCTGACAGATCCTCCAGAACAGATTCAGATTCATGACAAGGAGAGAAGGAAGAACCGACATCATGTTCATCAGATATCTGAGAAGGAAGCCTTGATCAGGATTTCTCCTGCATCACCAACACACATCCTGTTCACACCTGGAAACAGACGCCAGCATGTTGGATTACATCTGAACACACTGCTGCGTGTCACGCTGAGAGAAAACACACACACACACACACACACACACACACAGGAGCTGCTCGGTTACATCGGTGTAGAGCCATTTGCATGTTTCACATATGAAGTATATGCTGTCACACACCTGCTGCCTGCCATTAAACACACACACATCAGACAGCCTGTCAAAGCATGATGTCATTTTTCTATTTAAGCAAAACACATACACACACACACACACACACACACACACACACACACACACACACACACACACACACACACACAAACACACACATACATACATACCAACAGGATGGGTGAATTTTAGATTTCAACCCATCAGAAGGATTTCAGTGATTTTGTCTTTTGCAAAGATGAACCAAACTGAATAAAATTTTTATCTTTAACATAAAAGATGTGATACTCAGTGTCAGGTCATGTTGGCCTCCCTGGGTTTAGATGCTAGCCACACAGCTAGCTGCAACCAAACAGCGACGTCCGGCGGTTAAAAATTAAACCTATGCAGAAGTGCATAAAACTGCAGTTCCCCCTTCATCCACTAGGGGCTGCAAAACAGAGCGAATCCCCATAGACTCCCATGTTAAAAAGACCAACTTCACAGCAGGAATAAACATGTTTACAGCAGGAATAAACATGTTTACAGCAGGAATAAACATGTTTACAGCAGGAATAAACATGTTTACAGCAGGAATAAACATGCTTGCAGCAGAAATAAACATGTTTACAGCCTGGTACAAAAATCCATTTTTGGTTTAATAGGTCAGGTTTACCTTCATGACAACTGTGGGGGGAGTGAATTTTTTTCTAATTCGCCTGTTTAAAAGTAATTTAATCTCGAAGTTCGGCATATTTAGGGGTGTGTCCTTTTGATTGACAGGTACCCGATCTCCCGCTTCAAGTCAGAAGAACGTAGAACAACCGCAGTTTTTAGCCAGTTAACAATGTGACTTAGCTTTAGCCCGCTTACCTCCGTTAGCTGGTTAGCTCCTGTTATCTCCGGGTTAGCTCGGTTAGCTCTTAGCTACAGGCAGCTCGGAGTTCACTCGATGTCAGTCATCCACCATGACGCTCACAGCCCCCCTCTCAGCTCCACCTCTTTTCCCATATTTTTATTTTTTTGCGAGACGACACGCATGCCCCTGCCAAGACCACCAAGTTTAAGTTCAGCTCTTCAGAAACCTATGGGTGGACATTTACGAGCCTCATGAACCAGTACAACCTTCAAGGGACAATAGAACCATCACAAACCTGAGGGACCTTTGTCGACCATTAAGAATGATGTCATATTATTTGCTTTGGTATTGAGAACATTTGCAAACAATAACTTTCCTTTAATGCCAAATTTGTTATTCGGGAGAAATTTTCCACCTCAGAGGCTAAAAACTTTCATAGCTGCAGAATTAGTACAAAAATGTTATGAGAAGCAACATGAAGCTATAAAAGGAAAATGTCTTTAATCTGATGATGGAAATAACGTGAAGCAAGTTGATCCCGACTGGAAAATAAACAGTACAAGCAATACCCCAGCAAACCTGCAGCATTCGTCCTCTCGAAAACCCAAATAGCCACCAGGATTCCAGGCTGTGTTTCTGATCAGACATAAACTAACATGCTGAAGGGGATCTCTACCTGCAGGTTTTGCTGAAAGAAAAGAAGCAGAATAAAATCTGTCTTTTTCATCCACAGATATGAATTAAACAGGAAACCAAAAAAAGGGACACAGCCAACTGTGCAAGGTGGAATTTAGTAGAGCTGCAGGAACGAGACACTCATGTGTCACTTCGCTCGGGCGTCCTGGCTCTGGTCCAGAGCTGAAGGACTCAGACAAGGTTGTAGCCAGCAAAGCGGGACTGAACTGACTGACTGGTGTTGGTTTCTCAGATGGAGACTGACCATGAGCCATGCAGATGTTGTTTTATCAGGTTGAGGTTGTCACTTCTGGCCTACTCAGACCACATTTTTCTCAGCTTTAACAGCTGGCAACATGATTTTTCTGGAAGAACTCCTTCCAGACGTTCCCCAGTGGCTCCCGAGTGTAATTCTGCTTCACAGATTAATGTGAATTTATTACCAATGATGCTGGCGTAATCATATGTTAGAGTTGTGGCAAATATGTAGTAAAGTAACATTAAAGCATTTGATGGATTTTGCAAACATACTTGAAAGAAATGGCCCATGTTCAGGTTTCGTTGAAACTTGGGAGACAGAAAGACAGTTTACAAATGCAGAACACGCTAAAGAATCCAGAATGATACTAAAGCATCTATTCTTGGATGTTAGAGAATTTGGAAATGTGTATCTGCAAAAGGTTGTAAAGGATAGAACCGTTAAAGTGATGAGAAATGTGGCTGATGCTGAGTGCTGTTGTTATATAGGATGTCAACGCTCATCATCATCAACTCTGATGATGTCATTGTTAAAGACAGAAAAATTTTTGTTTATTCTGAGTAATGAGTTATTTTTTAGTCTTTATTTGGTAAATCAGCTGGTAAAAATAGCCATTTTGACAAATGTTGAAGATCCCTGTACTTAAATTATTATTCATTTATTTATTATCTGAACCGCATAGTCCGATTAAAGGTCATAAGGGAGCTGGAGCCTATCCCAGCAGTCTTCCGCAGGGCCTAATGGAAAATCTGTTAGGTAAATATATATATATATATATATATATATATATATATATATATATATATATATCTATATATATATATAGATATATATATATACATATATATATATATATGCGTGGGTTCTCTCCGGGTACTCCGGCTTCCTCCCACCATCCAAAGACATGCATGTTAGGTTAATTTGTTACTCTAAATTGCCCCTAGGAATGAGTGTGATCATGAGTGGTTGTTCGTCTCTCTGTGTGGCCCTGCGATGGACTGGCGAGCTGTCCAGGATGTACCCTGCCTGTCGCCCAAAGCCAGCTGGGATAGGCTCCAGCTTCCCCGCGACCCTGAATTGGATTAAGCGGTTCAGAAAATGAATGAATGACATGAATGAATGAATATATATATATATATATATATATATATATATATATATATATATATATATATATATATATATATATATATATATATATATATATACATATATATATATATATATATATATATATATATATATATATATATATATAGATAGATATATGTATGTGTGTGTGTGTGTGTGTGGCAGGGTAATACTACACATGTTGACCCACCAAGGCTGGAGACGGAACAATGCTGGAAAGGCATATGGGAGAAGGAGGCATCACATAACAGTGAAGCACAGTGGTTTAAAGACCTCAGAGCAGACCACAGCTCCCTCCCTGAACAAGACCCAGTCTCTCCATCAGAGACTCTCAAGTATGAAGAACTGGTCAGCGCCTGGCCCTGATATGATCCATGCCTACTGGCTAAAGAGGCTGGCTTCACTTCATGAACGCCTGGCAGCACAAGAGAACCAACTCCTGAGGGATGGGACTCACCCTGAATGGCTGACCAGGGGATGAACAGTCCTGATACTGAAATACCCCCACAAGGGATCAGTCCCATGCAACTACCGGCCAATAACCTGCCTCTCTATGACATGGAAGCTCCTGTCAGGCAATATAACGACTAAGGTAAGTGGGCACATGGATCAATACATGGCAGAGACACAGAAAGGCATGGGCAAAGGAACAAGAGGAGCCAAACACCAGTTGCTGGATGACAGAACAGTCACCCGAGACTGCAAAACCAGACAGACAAACCTGTGCATCACCTGGATTGACTACCGGAAAGCCTACAACTCAATGCCACACACACGGATCCAGGCAGCATAAAGACTTTCGTTGCAAACTCAATGAGGCTGTGGCAGACCACTCTGGAGGCCAACTTCAAGCCAGTTGCACAAGTCTTCATCAAATGTGGCCTATATCAAGGAGATGTCCTGTCACCACTGCTGTTCTGTATAGGCCTGAACCCCTTCAGCAAACTAATCAAAAAGACTGGATATGGATACGGACTCAGGAATGGGGCCACCATCAACCACCTCCTGTACATGGATGACATCAAGCTGTACGCTAAGAGTGAGCAGCACATCAACTCATTGATCCACACCATCCAAAAAAGGAGCATGAGAAAGTACCAAGGCCTCAAGGATAAACTGGAGAAGGCCTGGAGGGTGAAAGCAACAGTAGTACTCATAGTGATCGGACCACTGGGGGCCGTGTCCCCCACACTGTAGAAGTAGCTCCTACAGATATCTGGTGAAACATCAGACATCTCCATCCAGAAAAGCACAGTTCTAGGAACAGCTAAGATACTGCGTAGGGCCCTCAAGCTCCCAGGACTCTGGTAGAGAACCCGAGCTTGAGAGATGAACAGCCACCCGCCCTACCCTGGGGAGATGGGAGGGGTGGGTGAGAGAGGAGGGTTTTTTTTTAGATATATTTAACATATACATATACATGGATGATTTCCATTGAACTAAACTATCCATGTATCATCCATGTGAATGAACAGTTATCAAAATATCAGAAGGAAAACTGAACTTTGCCATAAAATATATTATTATTATTATTTCTACAAGAAATAAAGAGTTTAAAGTAGTTTGTCTTCTTGACAATTATGTCCTGCTGAAACAGTCTGCTTTCATGCTTTTATTCCAGCGGGGAGGGATCAGTAATGTGAGTCAGGAACCACTGAGACCTCTGGCCTACTTTATCTGAAAAACAAACTAAATCAAATTACAAGGACACGAAGCAACTGGAAGGACGAGTGTTTGCAGCACACAGAATCTACATGAACATGTGTAGAGGTGTATTTTTAGCTTGTCAGGAGGTGTGTGTTCTATATGTCATCACCTGCATTCCTACATTTCTGATGAAACAGTTAGGAAATTTCTTACAGGATGAGATGAAACAGTTGATTTAGAAAAACTTCCTGCTTCATGCATCCCGGCAGTACTTTGCCACCAGTGACCAGCTTACTGGTCAACGCTCTGGTTTTCTGTTTAAGCCCATCACAGCCTCATCTTCCAGCATCACCCCAGTCAATCATCTGCCTGTAAAGCTCAATGTTCTGTCTCTTACAGCAATATTCACCCTCCACAGCTTTTCTCCTGCTTTTTTTCAGCACAGTTGTGTAAAAGGATGCTTTGAAATATAATATAATGAAGAAAAACTATCTCAGTCTGAATAAATCTAAACCATTTAAAATAAGACAAAAAGCACTTGTTCAATGCTGTATTTGGTAGAAACTGAAGTCCATCTTTACTGATCCCACCAGCAGCTACTTTCTCTGTGGAAAAAATCCCACAGACATGAGCGCTCACAGCTACAGTCAGATCCAGCACCTCGCATCAGGTGCTGGATCTGCACCTGGCACCTGGACCGACCTGGGCCGGCTCAGTACAAGCAGGATGTTGAAATAAAGCAACTCCAGGTTTAGATTTTATAAATGATTCACAGCTTTCATTTCAGCTCACATAACCTGCAAGTCGGCGACATTCATGGTGGTAAAACCGATAAACAAAGCAGGCTAGCTGCTAGCGGCTCGGCTGCTACAGCTAGCTTTTCCTGTCTCTGGATGTTCGGCTTTTCAGTGATGGATTTCATTTTCCCCATCCCTGAGCTGTCACCTTATTGTGGTGGAGGGGTTTGTGTGTCCCAAAAATCCTAGCAGCTATGTTGTCTGGGGCTTTATGCCCCTTGCAGGGTCATCCATGGCAAACAGGTGTCTGGGGGAAGGCCCAGACCAAGTACGGCTCACAAACCCCTATGATGAACACAAACCCGGACAAAAATGTTCCCTTGCCCAGATGCGGGTTACCGGGACACCCCTCTGGAGCCAGGCCTGGGGGTGGGGAGGGCAAGCGTCTGGTGGCCGGGCCTTTACCCACGGGGCCCGGTCAGGCTCAGCCCGAAAGGGTTACACGGGCCCCACCTCCCGTGGGCTCTCCATCTGCGGGAGAAGCCG
This sequence comes from Telmatherina bonti, assembly GCF_933228915.1. NCBI lineage: Eukaryota > Metazoa > Chordata > Actinopteri > Atheriniformes > Telmatherinidae > Telmatherina > Telmatherina bonti. The sequence continues at coordinate 6,429,981 of NC_136629.1, forward strand.
TAGGGGTCGGGTGCAGTTTGAGCTGGGCGGCAGCAAAGGGCGGGGACCCTGGCGGTCCGATCCCCGGCTGCAGAAGCTGGCTCTAGGGACGTGGAACGTCACCTCTCTGGTGGGGAAGAAGCCTGACCTTGTGCGCGAGGTTGAGCGGTTCCGGCTAGATATAGTTGGACTCACCTCGACGCATGGCTTGGGCTCTGGAACCAGAACCCTCGAGAGGGGCTGGACTTTCTTCCACTCTCATGGTTGCTCATGGTGAGAGGCGCCGAGCAGGTGTGGGCATTCTCATCAGCCCCCAGCTTGGTGCCTGCACGTTGGGGTTTACCCCGGTGGATGAAAGGGTAGTTTCCCTCTGCCTCCGGGTGGGGGGACGGGTCCTGACTGTTGTCTGTGCTTATGCACCAAACAGCAGTTCAGAGTACCCAACCTTTCTGGAGTCCTTGGAGGGAGTGCTGGAGGGTGCTCCTTCTGGGGACTCCATAGTTCTGCTGGGGACTTCAATGCTCACTTGGGCAATGACAGTGAGACCTGGAGGGGAGTGATTGGGAGGCATGGTCCCCCTCCTCTGAACCCAAATGGTGTTTTGTTATTGGACTTCTGTGCTCGTCATGGATTGTCCATAACGAACACCATGTTCCAACATAAGAGTGTCCATATGTACACCTGGCATCAGGATTCCCTGGGCCGCAGTTCGATGATCGATTTTGTAGTCGTATCGTCAGACCTGCGGCCACATGCCTTGGACACTTGGGTGAAGAGGGGGGCGGAACTGTCAACTGATCACCACCTGGTGGTGAGTTGGCTCAGGTGGTGGGGGAGGAAGCCAGTCAGGTCTGGCAGGCCCAAACGTGTTGTGAGGGTCTGCTGGGAACATCTGGCTGAGTCCCCTGTCAGAGCAAGCTTCAACTCCCACCTTCAGCACAGCTTCAAACATGTCCTGAGTGAGGCGGGGGACATTGAGTCCGAATGGGCTGTGTTCCCTGCCTCTATTGCTGAGGCGGCCGGCCGGAGCTGTGGCTGTAAGGTTGTTGGTGCCTGTCGTGGCGGTAATCCCAGGACTCGTTGGTGGACACCAGCAGTGAGGGATGCCGTCAAGCTGAAGAAGGAGTCCTATCGAGCCTTCTTGGCCTGTGGGACTCTGGAGGCAGCTGATGGGTACCGACAGGCTAAGCGGCTTGCGGCTTCGGCTGTCGCCGAGGAAAAAGACTTGGGATTGGGAGGAGTTCGGCGAGGCCATGGAGAAAGACTTCCGGACGTCTTCGAGGAGATTCTGGTCCTTCATCCGGCGGCTCAGGAGGGGGAAGCAGTGCTCCATCAATACTGTGTACAGTGGAGATGGGGAGCTGCTGACCTCAACTCGGGACGTTGTGGGTCAGTGGAAGGAATACTTCGAAGACCTCCTCAATCCTACCAACACGTCATCCGATGAGGAAGCAGAGCTGGGGGACTCAGGGTGGACTCTCCTATATCTGGGGCTGATGTGTTAAAAAGGCTCCTTGGTGGCCGGGCCCCGGGGGTGGATGAGGTCCACCGGAGTTCCTTAAGGCTCTGGATGCTGTGGGGCTGTTCTGGCTGACACGCCTCTGCAGCATCGTGTGGACATCGGGGGCAGTACCGCTGGACTGGCAGATTGGGGTGGTGGTCCCACCTTTTTAAGAAGGGGGACCGGAGGGTGTTTTCCAATTACAGGGGAATCACACTCCTCAGCCTCCCTGGTAAGGTCTATTCAGGGGTCCTGGAGAGGAGGGTCCGCCTGATAGTCGAATCTCGGATTGAGGAGGAGCAGTGTGGTTTTCGTCCTGGTCGCGGAACAGTGGACCAGCTCTATACCCTCTTTGGGGTCCTGGAGGGGGCACGGGAGCTTGCCCAACCAGTCTACATGTGTTTTGTGGACCTGGAGAAGGCGTTCAACTGTGTCCCCCGTGGGCTCCTGTGGGGGGTACTCCGGGAGTATGGGGTACCGGACCCCCCTTGTGCGAGCTGTCCGGTCCCTGTACGACAGGTGTCAGAGCTTGGTTCGCATTGCTGGTAGTAAGTCGGATTCGTTTCTAGTGAGGGTTGGACTCCACCAAGGCTGCCCTTTATTACCGATTCTGTTCATAACTTATATGGACAGAATTTCTAGGTGCAGCCGAGGTGTTGAGGGGATCCGGCTCGGTGGCCTCAGGATTGGGTCCCTGCTTTTCGCAGATGACGTGGTCCTGTTGGCTTCATCTGGTCGTGATCTCCAGCTCTCGCTTGAGCAATTCGCGGCCGAGTGTGAAGCGGTACCTCCAAATCTGAGATCATGGTCCTCAGCCGGAATAGGGTGGATTGCCCTCTCTGGGTCGGGAGTGAGATCCTGCCTCAAGTGGAGGAGTTTAAATATCTCGGGGTCTTGTTCACGAGTGAGGGAAGGATGGAGCACGAGATCGACAGACGGATCGGTGCGGCGTCTGCAGTAATGCGGACTCTGCGCCGATCTGTCATGGTGAAGAAGGAGCTGAGCCAGAAGGTGAAGCTCTCGATTTACCAGTCAATCTACGTTCCTACCCTCACCTATGGTCATGAGCTGTTCTCAGCTTTTTGTTGCAATTAAGCAGCAAATCAACCAAAACAGTCTGAAGTTTCTCTCAGTGGAAATGCTGTCACGAAGCTGGTTGGACATTTGACTCATTCAGCCTTCACCGTGTTGTCAATGCAGATATGGAGAAGAAAGTTTTCGCGTTAATGAAAAGTTACAGACGTTTTTCGTTTGTGGTGTCAGTAAAGATTATAGAACGAGGAGCCATGCATTGACCAGTTTTAATGCACAATGCAGAGTCTGGAACATCACAAGGCACAGCTAAGTTGAGCTTCTTTTCCATGTGAAATCCGAAGTGAAACAAGTATTCTCAGATCGCTACCCATTCCCTGTTAAATCCAGGTTTAAGTTTAAAATTCTTCTCCTCACATATAAAGCTCTCCATGACCAAGCTCCACTGTTCATAAAAGATCTTATAGTTCCATATATTCCAAAGGAGCACGTTGCTCTCAAACTGCAGTTTTTTGGTGGTTCCCAGAGTCTCAAAGAGTACTATGGGAGGAAGGGCCTTTAGCTATCAGGCTCCTCTCTTATGGAACCAGCTCCCACTGTGGGTTCGTTTCTGGTTCAAGAGGGATGCTTGTCTGTCCCTGTGTCAGAACTTTTCTGTACGGTTGTAACCGCAAACCACTTTATTCTGCTTTGACTTGTTTTACTCCTATAAAACATAGTAAATCTTTTTCCAACTCATCCAGACTCTTTAAGTTACTTTTGCATCACAATACAAATTGCTGCTGCACGTTTTGCAGCTGTCATGTATAAACATCAACACATTTCTCTGGTTTTAGTGTCGCTCCATTGGCTTCCAGTTCATGTTAGAATCCCGATGGTGTCCCTGATCCAGTCCCAGAACGTTGGAGGACCTCTCTGCATGTCCTTACTGCCTTTTAAATCTCTTCCAACGATACACCTGTTCTTTTTGGTTGTTGGTTTTTGGTATTGTCTAAGTCATTCGTTCTGATTTTATTTAATCTTGAAATTCAGCAGAACTAGTCAGCGTGTCCTTTTGATTGACAGGTATCCAATATCAAGGCAGAGTGTACCACAACCAGGGCTTTTAGCCAGCTGACAGTCGCCCTTTAGCTTCACCCTGGAGATCAATAGATGTCAATCATCCACCATGACGCTCAAAGCCCCCCGCTCAGCTCGACCTCTTTGCCCATTTTTGCATTTTCTGGGAGAGACTTTGCCAAGATGGCGATGGTAGGAACCCCCAATGAGCTTTAATTCAGCTCTTCAGAAACCTACAGATGACGTAACAGAGGCTCCGCTATCTCTAATATCCAGTTTATACCCACAAAGTGTGATCAGCCGATTATTTAACTGGATAAATGTCAGAATATTCTCTATTTGTGTTTTATTCACTCATGTTTTCAGTGTTTTAGTAGATCAAGATAAAAAAACATTTAATTTTGAGCAAACATACTTTAAAATGCTTCAGAGACGTATGTCCAAGAATTCAGTCCATTACTGCAGCTGTGTCCAGGCAGAGACGGATTTCCTCCAAACGCCAGGAAGACATCTCCAAGCTGAAACTTAAAGCAGCATCGGCTCAGGTTGCAGACGGCGGTGTTTGGATTTGCAGAAGGCAGCGCTTTGGCTAACAGGTTCATTAGTTTAAAAGCAGGAAGGTCAGATTTATTTTGAGGGAAAGACCCCCGACCAGCGCGTCCATCTACAGCAGATGTTTCAGTCTGAATGTGAAGAATAAAAACCAGCATACACAGTAGAAAATCAACATTTAATCTACAGTTAGAGTTAGACAGGCAAACTGAAGATATGCTCATACTTCATGTCTGAGCCGAAGGTTTGTAGGCACAGGGACATACATTTAAAAATATCATATATAGCATATATTATTCTATGGAGCATAAAAGCTTTTCAACATAACAACCAATGCACTTCATCTGCTGTACAAAAATACATCTAAATCTCTTCTCTGCATGTTCTGTGTGTGTGTGTGTGTGTGGGTGGGTGGAAATGTTAGGTGTGTGTGAACGTCCGCATGTATGTGCACGTATGCAGGTCCTCTTCTTGCAGCCGTGGTTCAGCCAAAGTCGATCCGTGGTCGGTACTCCAGAACCATAGGATACGTCTGCAGAAACAGGAAACAGTGCTGAGTTTGGCCACTTCGGGCTCACCCTGGGAGGGGCTCTGACCAGACCAGGAACAAATGGGGTGGGGGGGCTTTACATTTGTACATCTTATATACCTCAGGATTAGCAGTGGCTCTGTGGCCACTCCCACAGTATTAACAGATTATATCATTCATATCGTCATATAGAGGGCTTTTACTTTGACATGTTAATTACGTTAAATTAATTTAATAAAAATGAACACCTTTAATCATGAAACGTTTTCCTGATTATACGGATACACACAGTAGCTTTCCGCCAGCAGCTAGCAGCAGCTATCAGCAGCTAGCAGCAGCTAGTAGCAGCTAGCAGCAGCTAGCACTGACGGTTCAGACACATCAGAAAAGGCAGCTGTGGCGGCTTTTTCTTGGGATATTGGAAACTTTTGGAGGCTAACGTGAAAGTAAATAGTTCCGTTCTCTCCGTGAACAGCAGCAGCGTCTGCCATTGTAACCGTCTTCGTCGAACTTCTTTCAAATGAACAAAACTGGTTTTTATGACAAGTTTTCGAATGTCTCTTTAGTAGATTTTACTTTTTAGTAGATTTTACAGTCAGCATCGTTCCTCAGACACAAAGACAAGGAGGCCATCAACCAGAGCCAGAACCTTGGTATCTGAGCCTCAGTGGCAGAACCTCGATATCAGAACTTTCGTATCAGAACCATAGTATTTGAGCCACAATGGCAGAACCCTGGAATTAAAACCATGGTATCAGAAACCCGGTATCAGAACCGCTATATTTGAGCCTCAGTGGCAGGACCTTGGTATCAGGAACTTCTGTATCAGAACCTCAGTATTTGAGCGACAACAGCAGAACCTCGGTATTAGAACCTTGGTATCAGAAACCCGGTATCAGAACCTCGGTATCGGAGCCTCGCTGGCAGAACCTCGGTATCTGAGCCTCGCTGGCAGAACCTCGGTATCGGAGCCTCGCTGGCAGAACCTCGGTATCTCAGCATGCTTTCAGGAAGGAGGTTCCGCTTCGTGCTGGTGAAGGACGTTTAGGAAGGAAAGGTTTTAGGAACGGGATTGTTCCTTCCAGATGCTGGTCTCAGCTGTAACCAGAGCTCACATGAACCAGACCCGATGAGCAATACAGGTTAACGTTCCTTAAATTCCAACCAGAGCCCTTTGCTCTCAGACTGCTTGTGGTTCCAGAGTCTCTAAGAGTACAATGGAAGGAAGAGCCTTCGGCTATCAGGCTCCTGCCTTATGGAGCCAGACCTCCCAGTTCGACTCCCTCTCTACCTTTAACATCTAGCTGAAGACCTTCCTTTGTAATAAACTCTTTAGGTCGGGGTAGTCTAGCCAACCATTAGTCATGAAGCCATGGGGACACCATCTGATGCACTAGATACTTCCTCTTCATCCCTCTTTGCCTTTTCCACCATGTAGAAACAGGACAGTATCGACATCATTAACATATTTCTTCTCTTTCTGCAGATCTTCCTGAACAAAAGCAGTTGTACATGTTGGTCTGTCTTTCCTGTCCTCTCCATCCCAACCAGTCCAGGCAGATGGCTGTCCTCCCTGAGCCGGTTCTGCTGGAGATTTTTCCTTTCCACTGTCGCCTCGTGCAGCTCAGGAAGAGGGACTGGATCCAAGTTAAGATCTGATGTAATCTGTTGTTTTTCCTTAACTAGGCTGTTTATTATGAGTTGGAGTCTGCAAAGTGTTCATCGATGACGTTGTGAAGTGGCGCTATACAAATAAAACTGTTCAGAGATGCAATGGGGACCATATTCAGGTCAAAGGCGGCCGTTTCGGCCCTGCTGGTTGTAAAACTGATTCCAGTTTCACAACCTGATTCTGTTTAATACCAACAGGCTTCTTCACCCTTCGTTCTTATTAACCTCATTCCTGGAACAAGAACAGACACCGGGATTTTCTGTGTCCAATGAAAACTGATCAACTACATCTGAACGTGGTCTGGGTCAGAGGATGGCGAGCCCATTCCAACAGGAAGTACTGACAAGTTCCTGGTTCATCCTGCTGACATCACATTCAGCACTGAAATAATTCTGCTTTGCTTGCTGGCCTGGAGCATCAGGGTCAACCACTTCCTCATGGTCCAGCACCTTCATCTCAGGTCAATACTGGACTGGAACCAGTAACTCCTAAACCCAGTGACTTTCTAGTTGAAGCAGAAAGAAATTGGAATCATAACTGGAAGGAGGGAAATCGTTTTTACTACGAACTTCAGGAGTTTCAACATCCTCACAGGGTCTTTCCCTCCTTTAATACAAGTTATTATTCCTTTAATCATGTTTTCTTTAAAATGGATCCAAAGTCTAAAACCTGAGAACTTCCTGAACCACTTAAGGCAGACAGACCTGAGGTCCCGGGAATGATAATGATGGAATAATGCTGGGAATGATAATGGAATGATGATGGAATGATGATGGACTGATATTTGAAAGACTATCAGAATAATGATGGAACAATGCTGGGAATGATGATAGAATAATGATGGAACAATGCTGGGAATGATGATGGAATAATGATGACGGAACAATGCTGGGAATGATGATGGAATAATGATGGAACAGTGCTGGGAACGATGATGGAATAATGATGGAACAATGCTGGGAACGATGATGGAATAATGATGGAACAATGCTGGGAATGATGATAGAATAATGATGGAACAATGCTGGGAATGATGATGGAATAATGCTGGAACAATGCTGGGAACAATGATGGAATAATGATGGAACAATGCTGGGAACGATGATGGAATAATGATGGAACAATGCTGGGAACGATGATGGAATAATGATGGAACAATGCTGGGAATGATGATGGAATAATGATGGAACAATCCTGGGAACGATGATGGAATAATGATGGAACAATGCTGGGAATGATAATGATGGAATAATGATGGAACAATGCTGGGAACGATGATGGAATAATGATGGAACAATGCTGGCAACGATGATGGAATAATGATGGAACAATGCTGGGAACGATGATGGAATAATGATGGAACAATGCTGGGAATGATGATGGAATAATGATGGAACAATGCTGGGAACGATGATGGAATAATGATGGAACAATGCTGGGAATAATGCTGGAAAAATGCTGGGAATAATGCTGGAACAATGCTGGGAATGATGATGGAATAATGATGACGGAACAATGCTGGGAATGATGATGGAATAATGATGGAACAATGCTGGAAACGATGATGGAATAATGATGGAACAATGCTGGGAATGATGATGGAATAATGCTGGAACAATGCTGGGAATGATGATGGAATAATGATGACCGAACAATGCTGGGAATGATGATGGAATAATGATGGAACAATGCTGGGAATGATAATGATGGAATAATGATGGAACAATGCTGGGAATGATGATGGAATAATGATGGAACAATGCTGGGAATGATGATGGAATAATGATGGAACAATGCTGGGAACGATGATGGAATAATGCTGGAATAATGATGGAACAATGCTGGGAACGATGATGGAATAATGATGGAACAATGCTGGGAATGATGATGGAATAATGCTGGGAATGATGATGGAATAATGATGGAACAATGCTGGGAATGATGATGGAATAATAATGGAACAATGCTGGGAACGATGATGGAATAATGATGGAACAATGCTGGGAACGATGATGGAATAATGATGGAACAATGCTGGGAACGATGATGGAACAACGCTGGGAACGATGATGGAATAATGATGGAACAATGCTGGGAATGATGATGGAATAATAATGGAACAATGCTGGGAACAATGATGGAATAATGATGGAACAATGCTGGGAACAATGATGGAATAATGATGGAACAATGCTGGGAACGATGATGGAATAATGATGGAACAATGCTGGGAACGATGATTGAATAATGATGGAACAATGCTGGGAACAATGATGGAATAATGATGGAACAACGCTGGGAACGATGATGGAATAATGATGGAACAATGCTGGGAATGATGATGGAATAATAATGGAACAATGCTGGGAACGATGATGGAATAATGATGGAACAATGCTGGGAACAATGATGGAATAATGATGGAACAATGCTGGGAACGATGATGGAATAATGATGGAACAATGCTGGGAATGATGATGGAATAATAATGGAACAATGCTGGGAACGATGATGGAATAATGATGGAACAATGCTGGGAACAATGATGGAATAATGATGGAACAATGCTGGGAACGATGATGGAATAATGATGGAACAATGCTGGGAACGATGATGGAATAATGATGGAACAATGCTGGGAATGATGATGGAATAATGATGGAACAATGCTGGGAACGATGATGGAATAATAATGGAACAATGCTGGGAACGATGATGGAATAATGATGGAACAATGCTGGGAACGATGATGGAATAATGATGGAACAATGCTGGGAATAATGATGGAACAATGGTGGGAATAATGATGGAACAATGCTGGGAACGATGATGGAATAATAATGGAACAATGCTGGGAACGATGATGGAATAATGATGGAACAATGCTGGGAACGATGATGGAATAATGATGGAACAATGCTGGGAATAATGATGGAACAATGGTGGGAATAATGATGGAACAATGCTGGGAACGATGATGGAATAATGATAGAACAACGCTGGGAACGATGATGGAATAATGATGGAACAATGCTGGGAATGATGATGGAATAATAATGGAACAATGCTGGGAACGATGATGGAATAATGATGGAACAATGCTGGGAACGATGATGGAATAATGATGGAACAATGCTGGGAATAATGATGGAACAATGGTGGGAATAATGATGGAACAATGCTGGGAACGATGATGGAATAATGATAGAACAACGCTGGGAACGATGATGGAATAATGATGGAACAATGCTGGGAATGATGATGAAATAATGCTGGGAATAATGCTGTGAATGATTACGGGAATGATGGGAATGATGATGAATAGAATCTGAAAAAAAGAGATGTAAACATTCTGCTCTGTGTTGGACTCCCAGCAGGGAGTCCAGAGACGTCACCTGTGAAGTCTGGCTTATAGATACTTGGATTCCTTGGAATGACGTTTTCCCATCTGTTTCACAGCAGGATGAACGACAACGTGCAGCTGAGTCTGTGTTCAGTTTGTGACCAGGAGGATTTGTGTTGCCTCCATCTTGGCTCTGATCTGAGGTTTGGCAGCATGAAGGTGTTTCTCCCTGCAGCAGGTAAAAACTCGACCTGTTTCAGACGCAGAATCCTCTAAACGACCGTAGAACTCCGGTTTGATCCATCGGATCAGCAAACCACCTGCACTGCATCTGAAACTGCTTCAGATACTTTAACAGTTGCAGGTTTGAAGCCTCCTGTTTGGTATTTCAGCTGTTGCTGCTTAATTTTTATATATTTTGTAACCGAGTCCCACCAGAACAGATAATATCAAATAAGTACAAAAAGAATTTTATTATTTAATTATTTTTTAAAAAAAAAAAGACTTTATATAAAATGAATAAATATAATTACATATTATGTAATAAACGAGATTAGATAAAAACATTTAAGTCAGCTAATGTCTCCTGCGTCAGCATGAGAGGACTCCGCCAGCGTGTTGCACGTCCTGCAGACAAAACCAAACAACACGTTGGGAAACTGAAACCATGAGACTGTCACACTGGCGCGGATTTCCGTCTGCTGCTGCTGCAGGAGGAAGCTGATCCCAGGAAGACTTTTCCTGACAGGAAAGATCTGGATCTGTTACATCTGGAGATGATGTAACAGATGTGACACGTGAGCACAGCTGGAGCCGACCTCCTGCTCCTCGTCCTGACCCGGGTTCTGCTGCCTCCTGCAGACACAGCTGTCCACACCAGAGCAGAACCTTTCCACAGCTAATCTGCATCTGAACACGCACACATGTAGACGTACCAGGACAGGAATGTCGGGCTGCAGACGTGTCGATGAGACAACATGACACGGCATCCATGTTCATACGAGCTTTCCTCAACCAATAAACCAATAACCAGTAACCCAATAACCCAATAACCAATAAACTAATAACCAACAAACCAATAAAACAATAAACAATAAACCAATAACCCAATAATCCAATAACCAATAAATCAATAACCAATAAACAAATAACCAATAACCCAATCATCCAACAACCAATAAACAAATAACCAATAACCCAATAATCCAATAACCAATAAACTAATAACCAATAAACCAATTAAACAATAACCAGATAAGCCAATAACCAAATAAACAGATAAACCAATAACCAAAAAACCAATTAAACAATAACCAATTAAACAATAACCAATAAACAGACAAACCAATAACCAACAAACAGATAAATCAATAACCAATAAACCAATAACCAATAAACAGATAAATCAATAACCAATAAACCAATAACCAATAAACAGATAAACCAAAAACCAATAAAACAATAACCAATAAACCAATAACCAATAAACAGATAAACCAAAAACCAATAAACCAATAAAAAAAAAACGCTCCAGACCTAACCCTTTTTAGTTTATCTTTTAACTAAGTTTTAACATTCTTATATCAGGCTATATTTAGTCTTCTTTTAGTTTATTTGATTTATTTTTATATTTATTTACATATTAGTATAAATGTTATTATTTTATTATTTCTGGATGGATTTTACTTTTAGTTATCGCTCCAGTTCTCTGCTCATTGGGGTCCTCTCCACCGAGAGCTGCCCTGCTCTGACTGCCTGGGTGTTGCTGTGGGGGCTGTCCCTGATCCAGTGCTGTGGCGTGGGTCCTGTCTGCCGGACCCGGGTGGCCGCCACGGTGACTGTGTGGGTGGTCGTGGTTGGGGGTATCCCTTTGTGTAGAGGCTCCCTGAGGTTATCGTTTCCTTATCTGGTGCACATGTACCTGGCCATTCCTCTTCTTTTAACTCTTATAGGGAGTAATAGGGAGAGGGGGGTGGTGGGTGGGTGTAAGGGGACTGTGGATGTAAATGTGTGTGTGTGTGTGTGTGTTTCATCTGTTTGATGTAAAGCACTTTGCATTGTTTTTTTTAAGCACGAAAAGTGCAATAGAAATAAAGTCTGATTTGAATCGTCACGGATAAAAACAGAACATATAAGCTCCCTGTGCTGCAGACTCACATGTGAACAACATGTGCAAACATTCCAGTGTGGTTCACATGGGAAACACATGTAAACTACATGTTCATGTGTGGTCTTCACATGGTTTCCACATGCAGTTCAGATGTTTCCTGCATTTTCACATGTGATTCACATGTTAACCACGGGAATCACATGGAGCTGTGCTTTTCCTCATGTGAACTACATGTGAAAAACATGTGAAACATGTTTCAGCCACATGTGAGACACGTGATTCACATGTGAACTAGTCTGTAAAATGTTGCTTTACATGCATTTCATGTGATTTTTACATGTGAATAACACGTGATTAGCATACATGGGGTTGTTATGTTTTTCACATGGAATTCAGATATGTTACATGTGAATAACACATTTCACAAAATGTGGTTCAGATGTAAATCCTGTGCTTTACATGGTTTTTCACATGTGTAAAAGCACACATTTTTACATGCTTTTCATACATGTTACACATGTGAACCATGTATGCCTGCCATGTTTTTCACATGTCAACTACATGGTAATCACGTTTTTCTTGTGGTTCACGTGTAAATCCTGTGTTTCACATGAGAGTTTTTCACATGTGTAATATGTGTTCACATGAGAATCACATAGAAATCTCATATTTTACATGATTTTTATATATGTGAACCATATGTGCTTGACATGTTCACTTGTCAACAACATGGGAATCACATGTTTTCCACATGTGTGACTGGATTTGGGTGGAAACAACATTCCAGCAGACAAGCTTCCACCTCAGAACTTTCTGGAACTCAGTCTGGATGAGAAGGCGTGTAAATGAGCTCACGTTCTCTCCGTGCAGCCTCCACCGGGTCATGTAGATGAACTCCAGAGTGTGATCTCTGCCCATGATTTCTCCGTTGCACAGCACATCCAGCTGCAGAGGGAGCAGAAGAAATCAGGTGGAAATGATGTTAAAGTGAGAAGCGGCAGAGGAAGGCGTGTTGAAGCGAGAAGACGGGGGAAGTTTGCTGTGGTGACGAGTGGGAGGATGCAGCAGGTGTGTGAAAGCGTGTGTGACACCACTTTTCCCTCAGTCTGCAGCAAGCACACTGAATGCTAAATGATTCAAGGTTTCCTGCGGGGGGGGGGGGGGGGGTAGCCTTTCACTAAAAATAAGCTCCGCCCACCACCTGCTGAAAATAAGTCCCTCCCACTGAGATGACGCCAAATTCAGATTGTTATTCTGACGTCAGCAAGTAGAAAATCTCCTGAGCCGCTCATTTGTAGCCTGTTGTAGTCCTGCATCTATTCCAGTTTCACTCAAAGACTTTCACACCTGACGTAACACCATGATTAACGGTCAGACGCGTTAAAACCATAGACTGTATATGAAAAATGGACAGAGCCTCCGGCGGTTAAAAGCAAAGCCTATACAGAAGTGCATAAAACTGCAGTTCCGCCTTCATCCACTAGGGGATGCAAAACAGAGCAAATCCCCATAGACTCCCATGTTAAAAAGACCAACTTCACAGCAGGAATAAACATGTTTACAGCATAAATAAACATGTTTACAGCAGAAATAAACATGTTTACAGCAGGAATAAACATGTTCACAGCCTGGTTTAAAAATCCATTTTAGGTTGTTTTAGGATTGAATTTTTTTCTAACTTGCCCTTTTAATAGTAATTTAATCTCAAATTCGGCATATTTAGGGGCGTGTCCTTTTGATTGACAGGTACCCGATCTCCCGCTTCAAGTCAGAAGAACGTAGAACAACCGCGGTTTTTAGCCGGTTAACAACGTGACTTAGCTTTAGCCCGCTTACCTCCGTTAGCTGATTAGCTCCTGTTATCTCTGGGTTAGCTCGGTTAGCTCTTAGCTACAGAAAGCTCGGAGTTCGTTCGATGTCAATCATCCACCATGACGCTCACAGCCCCCCTCTCAGCTCCACCTCTTTGCCCATATTTGTATTTTCCGGGCGAGACGACACACATGACCCTACCAAGATGGTGATGGTAGGAACCGCCCACCGAGCTTCAATTCAGCTCTTCAGAAACCTACGGGTGACGTCACGGAGGCTCCGCCCATCTTTTATATACAGTCTATGGTTAAAACACAGTAAACTTGTTCCAGTCCTGCGTCTATTCCAGTTTCACTCTGACTCAGACTTTCACACCTGAAATAACACCATGACGGTCAAACAGGCATTAAAACACAGTAAACTTGTTCCAGTTCTGCTATTTCTCTTGTATTTCAACAGTAAAACAAACAGCATGAAGATAATTACAGACCAGCGTTTCACATGGAAGTAACGGTGCTCGCTCCAGCTGTTCTGGAAACATCTGTAAAATACCAGATTGAATGGTCTCACCAACCAGGTGCGTTCTGACCAGTAGCTATCTGGTGGTCCTGAATCAGACCACAGCCACGAATGAGAGTTAAACTGAAGACATCATAAAGTTGTTAAAACACCAACGACAAACTGAAAAACACAACTATTCAAACGACACGACGTGGATGACTATTTCTCATGCTGCCCACCGGTACCTCCATCTTCTGGGGGGTTAATGTTGTGTTCTTTATTTGCAGTTGTGGTTTGAACTTCTAGGCCACCGTCCAAAACACACGTCCTTTATATTTATGGTATTATCTGTTTGTCAACATAAAACTGGTTTCAGAAATATTTAGGTAGAATCAGTCTCTTCTACATTCGAACCAAACCCCGGTCCGGTTACTGAGGACCAAACAGCAGCGGTGTGAACGTGTCCTAAGTCTGACCAAAAAACAAACAAAGAGAGACAGACAAAAAACATACAAACAAACAAACAAACAGATCGACTGACAAAAAGCAAAACGACAGTCAAACAGACAAACAACCAAGAAGATAAATGCCAGTAAAACCCACCCTCCTCAGTGAGGGTAAATATATGGTTCCATAAATAATAAAATAAAACTAGATGTAAAAGTTATTTAAAAATGTAAACCAGATATATTGGAAGTGTGAGCAGCACTGATAGCTGCAGGCATTTCTCACCTCGTACGAACTCGGCAGCTTCAGTTTCAGGCTGAGAAACTTCTTGATTGTTCCCACCGTGACTCTGCTGGAGCACCGGATGAACCTCTTCATCAGGTCCTGTGCAGGAAACAGTGTCCAGTACAGGCCCGTTAGTGCGGACAGAACCGAACCACGACCACGTTCTGCATGTTGGGAAAAGTGTGTTAAACGCCCACCGTGACGGTGCTCTCCCCCGTCTGCCCCGTGTTGCGTAAGCAGTCCAGACAGATGGCGATCTGAGGGTCGCTCCGGTGGTAGTCTTCATCCCCGCCACCATCAGCCTCGTCGCCGCCACCGTCAGGAAGGCCTAGACGCTGAAACCTCAGGCTTTCTACAGCACAAACACACACCCACACAAACACACACACACAAACACACACACACACACACACACACACACACACACAAACAAACACACTCTCTCTAATCAATCCAGGAAAAAGATCACACTGATCTTTAAATTCATGTTTCATAAGCCAGATTCTAACTCACTCGCAGGAGGTTCGAACTCGCCTGAAGGAGGTTCTAACTTACTTGCAAGGAGTTCTAACTCGCCTGCAGGAGGTTCTAATACGCCTGCAGGAGATTCTAACTTGCCTGCAGGAGGTTCTAACTTACCTGCAGGGGGTTCTAACTCGCCTGCAGGAGGTTTTAACTCACCTGCAAGGGGTTCTAACTCACCTGCAGGAGGTTATAACTCACCTGCAGGAGGTTCTGACTCACCTGAAGGAGGTTCTAACAGGCCTGCAGGACGTTCTAACTCACCTGCAAGGGGTTCTAACTCGCCTGCAGGAGGTTCTGACTCTTCTGCAGGAGGTTCTAACTCTTCTGCAGGAGGTTCTAACTCACGTGCAGGAGGTTCTAACTCACCTGCAGGGGATTCTAACTTTTCTGCAGGAGGTTCTAATTCGACTGCAGGAGGATCTAACTCTTCTGCAGGAGGTTCTAACTTACCTGCAGGGGGTTCTAACTCGCCAGCAGGAGGTTCTAACTCGCCTGGAATAGGTTCTAATTCACCTGCAAGGGGTTCTAACTCGCCTGCAGGAGGTTCTGACTCTTCTGCAGGAGGTTCTAACTCTTCTGCAGGAGGTTCTAACTCACGTGCAGGAGGTTCTAACTCACCTGCAGGGGATTCTAACTTTTCTGCAGGAGGTTCTAATTCGACTGCAGGAGGATCTAACTCTTCTGCAGGAGGTTCTAACTTACCTGCAGGGGGTTCTAACTCGCCAGCAGGAGGTTCTAACTCGCCTGGAATAGGTTCTAATTCACCTGCAGGGGGTTCTGACTGACCTGCAGGAGGTTCTAACACGCCTGCAGGAGGTTCTAACTCACCTGCAGGAGGTTCTAACTCAACTTTAGGAGGTTCTGACTCACCTGCAGGATGTTCTAAATCATCTGCAGGGGGTTCTGACTCACCTGCAGGAGGTTCTAAATCACCTGCAGGAGGATCTAAATCTTCTGCAGGAGGTTCTAACTCACCTGCAGGGGGTTCTAACTCAACTGCAGGAGCTTCTCACTCGCCTGCAGGAGGTTCTAACTCACCTAAAGAAGGTTCTAACTCAACTGCAGGAGCTTTTCACTCGCCTGCAGGAGGTTCTAACTCACCTAAAGAAGGTTCTAACTCACCTGCAGATGGTTCTTACTGACCCGCAGAAGGTTGTAACTCACCTGTAGTAGGTTATAACTCAACTGCAGGAGGTTCTAACTCTTCCTCAGGAGGTTCTAATTCGCCTGCACGAGGTTCTAGCTCACATGTAGGAAGATCTAAATCTTCTGCAGGAAGTTCTAGCTAAACTGCAGGGGGTTCTAACTCGCCTGCAGGAGATTTTTAACTCACCTGCAGGGGGTTCTAACTCGCCTGCAGGAGGTTCTAACTCGCTTGGAGGAGGTTCTAATTGACCTGCAGGAGGTTGTAATTCTTCTGCGAGAGGTTCTAACTCGCCTGCAGGAGGTTCTGACTGACCTGCAGGAAGATCTAACTCTCCCACAGGAGGTTCTAACTCACCTGCAGGGGGTTCTAACTCAACTGCAGGAGCTTCTCACTCGCCTGCAGGAGGTTCTAACTCACCTGCAGGGGATTCTAACTTTTCTGCATGAGGTTCTAATTCGACTGCAGGAGGATCTAACTCTTCTGCAGGAGGTTCTAACTAAACTGCAGGGGGTTCTAACTCGCCAGCAGGAGGTTCTAACTTACCTGCAGGGGGTTCTAACTCGCCTGCAGGAGGTTCTAACTCGCCTGGAGGAGGTTCTAATTCACCTGCAGGGGGTTCTGACTGACCTGCAGGAGGTTCTAACACGCCTGCAGGAGGTTCTAACTCACCTGCAGGAGGTTCTGACTCACCTGCAGAAGGTTCTAACAGGCCTGTAGGAGGTTCTAACTCACCTGCAGGAGGTTCTAACTCAACTTTAGGAGGTTCTGACTCACCTGCAGGATGTTCTAAATCATCTGCAGGGGGTTCTGACTCACCTGCAGGAGGTTCTAAATCACCTGCAGGAGGATCTAAATCTTCTGCAGGAGGTTCTAACTCACCTGCAGGGGGTTCTAACTCAACTGCAGGAGCTTCTCACTCGCCTGCAGGAGGTTCTAACTCACCTAAAGAAGGTTCTAACTCAACTGCAGGAGCTTCTCACTCGCCTGCAGGAGGTTCTAACTCACCTAAAGAAGGTTCTAACTCACCTGCAGATGGTTCTTACTGACCCGCAGAAGGTTGTAACTCACCTGTAGTAGGTTATAACTCACCTGCAGGAGGTTCTAACTCTTCCTCAGGAGGTTCTAATTCACCTGCACGAGGTTCTAACTCACATGTAGGAAGATCTAAATCTTCTGCAGGAGGTTCTAACTCACCTGCAGGGGGTTCTAACTCAACTGCAGGAGCTTCTCACTCGCCTGCAGGAGGTTCTAACTCACCTAAAGAAGGTTCTAACTCACCTGCAGATGGTTCTTACTGACCCGCAGAAGGTTGTAACTCACCTGTAGTAGGTTATAACTCACATGCAGAAGGTTCTAACTCTTCCTCAGGAGGTTCTAATTCGCCTGCACGAGGTTCTAACTCACATGTAGGAAGATCTAAATCTTCTGCAGGAAGTTCTAGCTAAACTGCAGGGGGTTCTAACTCGCCTGCAGGAGATTTTTAACTCACCTGCAGGGGGTTCTAACTCGCCTGCAGGAGGTTCTAACTCGCTTGGAGGAGGTTCTAATTGACCTGCAGGAGGTTGTAATTCTTCTGCGAGAGGTTCTAACTCGCCTGCAGGAGGTTCTGACTGACCTGCAGGAAGATCTAACTCTCCCACAGGAGGTTCTAACTCACCTGCAGGGGGTTCTAACTCACCTGCAGAAGGTTCTGACTGACCTGCAGGAGGCTCTAACTCACCTGCAGAAGGTTCTGATTGACCTGCAGAAGGTTTTAATTCTTCTGCAGAAGGTTCTAACTTACCTTCAGGAGGTTCTAACTTACCTGCAGGAGGTTTTAACTTACCTGCAGGAGGTTCTAACTCACATGTAGGAGAATCTAACTCACCTGCAAGAGGTTCTGACTCACCTGCATGGGGTTCTAACTCGCCTGCAGGAGGTTCTAACCCGCCTGCAGGAGGTTCTAACTCACATGGTTGGGGTTCTAACTCACCTGCAGGAGGTTCTAACTTGCCTGCAGGAGGTTCTGACTGACCTGCAGGAGGTTCTAACTTGCCTGCAGGAGGGTCTGACTGACCTGCAGGGGGTTCTGACTGACCTGCAAGAGGTTCTAACTCGCCTGCGGGAGGTTCTGACTCTTCTCCAGGCGGTTGTAACTCGCCTGCAGGAGGTTATACCTCGCCTGCAGGAGGTTCTAACTCACCTGCAGAAGGTTCTAACTCACCTGCAGAAGGTTCTGACTGACCTGCAGGAGGCTCTAACTCACCTGCAGAAGGTTCTGATTGACCTGCAGAAGGTTTAATTCTTCTGCAGGAGATTCTAACTTACCTGCAGGGGTTCTATCTCACCTGCAGGAGGTTCTAACTTACCTGCAGGAGGTTCTACCTTGCCTGCAGGGGGTTCTAACTCGCTTGCAGGAGGTTCTAACTCACCTGCAGTGGGTTCTAACTCGACTGCAAGAGGTTCTAACTCACCTGCAAGAGGTTCTAACTCACCTGCAAGGGGTTCTAACTCGCCTGCAGGAGGTTCTAACTCACCTGCAGGGGGTTCTAACTCGCCTGCAGGGGGTTCTAACTCGCCTGCAGGAGGTTCTGACTCACCTGCAGGAGGTTCTATCTCACCGGCAGGAGGTTCTAACTCTTCTGCAAGAGGTTCTAACTCACCTGCAGGGAGTTCTAACTCGCCTGCAGGAGGTTCTAACTTGCATGCAGGAGGTTCTGACTGACCTGCAAGAGGTTCTAACTTGCCTGCAGGAGGGTCTGACTGACCTGCAGGGGGTTCTGACTGACCTGCAAGAGGTTCTAACTCGCCTGCAGGAGGTTCTAACTCACCTGCAGAAGGTTCTAACTCACATGCAGAAGGTTCTAACTCACATGCAGAAGGTTCTGACTGACCTGCAGGAGGCTCTAACTCACCTGCAGAAGGTTCTGATTGACCTGCAGAAGGTTTAATTCTTCTGCAGGAGATTCTAACTTACCTGCAGGAGGTTCTATCTCACCTGCAGGAGGTTCTAACTTACCTGCAGGAGGTTCTACCTTGCCTGCAGGGGGTTCTAACTCGCTTGCAGGAGGTTCTAACTCACCTGCAGTGGGTTCTAACTCGCCTGCAAGAGGTTCTAACTCGCCTACAGGAGGTTCTAACTCACCAGCAGGGGGTTCTAACTCGCCTGCAGGAGGTTCTAACTCACCTGCAGGAGGTTCTGACTGATCTGCAGGAGGTTCTATCTCACTGGCAGGAGGTTCTAACTCACCTGCAGGGAGTTCTAACTCGCATGCAGGGGGTTCTAACTCACCTGCAAGGGGTTCTAACTTGCCTGCAGGAGGTTATAACTCACCTGCAGGGGGTTGTAACTCACCTGAAGGAGGTTCTAACGCCATGCAGGGGGTTCTAACTCGCCTGCAGGAGGTTCTGACTGACCTGCAGGAGGCTCTAACTCATCTGCAGAAGGTTCTCATTGCCCTGCAGAAGGTTTTAATTCTTCTGCAGGAGGTTCTAACTTACCTGCAGGAGGTTTTAACTTACCTGCAGGAGGTTCTAGCTCACATGTAGGAGAATCTAACTCACCTGCAAGAGGTTCTGACTCACCTGCATGGGGTTCTAACTCGCCTGCAGGAGGTTCTAACCCGCCTGCAGGAGGTTCTAACGCACATGGTTGGGGTTCTAACTCGCCTGCAGGAGGTTCTAACTTGCCTGCAGGAGGTTCTGACTGACCTGCAGGAGGTTCTAACCCGCCTGCAGGAGGTTCTAACGCACATGGTTGGGGTTCTAACTCGCCTGCAGGAGGTTCTAACTTGCCTGCAGGAGGGTCTGACTGACCTGCAGGGGGTTCTGACTGACCTGCAGGAGGTTATACCTCGCCTGCAGGAGGTTCTAACTCACCTGCAGAAGGTTCTAACTCACCTGCAGAAGGTTCTGACTGACCTGCAGGAGGCTCTAACTCACCTGCAGAAGGTTCTGATTGACCTGCAGAAGGTTTAATTCTTCTGCAGGAGATTCTAACTTACCTGCAGGGGTTCTATCTCACCTGCAGGAGGTTCTAACTTACCTGCAGGAGGTTCTACCTTGCCTGCAGGGGGTTCTAACTCGCTTGCAGGAGGTTCTAACTCACCTGCAGTGGGTTCTAACTCGCCTGCAAGAGGTTCTAACTCACCTGCAAGAGGTTCTAACTCTTCTGCAAGAGGTTCTAACTCGCCTGCAGGAGGTTCTAACTTACATGCAGGAGGTTCTGACTGACCTGCAAGAGGTTCTAACTTGCCTGCAGGAGGGTCTGACTGACCTGCAGTGGGTTCTAACTTGCCCGCAGGAGGTTCTAACTCACCTGCAGGAGGATCTAACTCTTCTGCAGGAGGTTCTAACTAAACTGCAGGGGGTTCTAACTCGCCTGCAGGGGGTTCTAACTCACCTAAAGAAGGTTCTAACTCACCTGCAGATGGTTCTTACTGACCCGCAGAAGGTTGTAACTCACCTGTAGTAGGTTATAACTCACATGCAGAAGGTTCGAACTCTTCCTCAGGAGGTTCTAATTCGCCTGCACGAGGTTCTAACTCACATGTAGGAAGATCTAAATCTTCTGCAGGAAGTTCTAGCTAAACTGCAGGGGGTTCTAACTCGCCTGCAGGAGATTTTTAACTCACCTGCAGGGGGTTCTAACTCGCCTGCAGGAGGTTCTAACTCGCTTGGAGGAGGTTCTAATTGACCTGCAGGAGGTTGTAATTCTTCTGCGAGAGGTTCTAACTCGCCTGCAGGAGGTTCTGACTGACCTGCAGGAAGATCTAACTCTCCCACAGGAGGTTCTAACTCACCTGCAGGGGGTTCTAACTCACCTGCAGGGGGTTCTAACTCACCTGCAGAAGGTTCTGACTGACCTGCAGGAGGCTCTAACTCACCTGCAGGAGGTTCTGACTGACCTGCAGGAAGATCTAACTCTCCCACAGGAGGTTCTAACTCACCTGCAGGGGGTTCTAACTCACCTGCAGGGGGTTCTAACTCACCTGCAGGGGGTTCTAACTCACCTGCAGAAGGTTCTGATTGACCTGCAGGAGGCTCTAACTCACCTGCAGAAGGTTCTGATTGACCTGCAGAAGGTTTAATTCTTCTGCAGGAGATTCTAACTTACCTGCAGGGGTTCTATCTCACCTGCAGGAGGTTCTAACTTACCTGCAGGAGGTTCTACCTTGCCTGCAGGGGGTTCTAACTCGCTTGCAGGAGGTTCTAACTCACCTGCAAGAGGTTCTAACTCTTCTGCAAGAGGTTCTAACTCGCCTGCAGGAGGTTCTAACTTACATGCAGGAGGTTCTGACTGACCTGCAAGAGGTTCTAACTTGCCTGCAGGAGGGTCTGACTGACCTGCAGTGGGTTCTAACTTGCCCGCAGGAGGTTCTAACTCACCTGCAAGGGGTTCTAACTCACCTGCAGGGGGTTCTAACTCGCCTGCAGGAGGTTCTAACTCACCTGCACGGGGTTCTGACTCGCCTGCAGGAGGTTCTAACCCGCCTGCAGGAGGTTCTAACTCACCTCCAGAAGGTTCTGACTGACCTGCAGTGGGTTCTAACTTGCCCGCAAGGGGTTCTAACTCACCTGCAAGGGGTTCTAACTCGCCTGCAGGAGGTTCTAACTCGCCTGCAGGAGGTTCTAATTCGCCTGCAGGAGGTTCTGACTGACCTGCAGGAGCTTCTAACTCGCCTGCAGGAGGTTCTAACTCACCTGCAGGAGTTTCTGACTGAGCTGCAAGAGGATCTAACTCACCTACAAGAGGTTCTAACTCACCTGCAGGAGGATCTATCTCGCCTGCAGGAGGATCTAACTCACCTGCAGGAGGATCTAACTCGCCTGCAGGAGGTTCTAACTCACCTGCAGGTGATTCTAACTCACCTGCAGGAGGTTATAACTCACCTTGGCCATTTTCTTTGGGCTGGTTCTTCCTCCAGAAATCCAGTTCTTGCTTTTCTTCTCCTGGTTGACGGGAAAAGCAGATGGAAGGAAAATATGAAGCCGGAGTGAGAAGAATTCATCATTTGACTCTTGATGTTGGTATTAAAGCTCGTCTGAACAAACTGCTTTTCGCTCCTGCACTGTCTTCAGTCTAATGTCTGAATCCGCCTACTTCCAGTTTCTCTTACAGTAAATTAAAACAATGGATGACGGAGACTAAAACATGTGAAAGACATGAAAGTGATCTCCTGCAGGACTGGCTCCGCGTCCTCCAGCGCTGTCGGGACTGTTCCTGGAGGAGTCGGGGTCTCTGTGGGTCTCTGTGTGTTTTGGGCTGCATGTGATGAGATGTCAGTTCACAGTGATCTCCAGTCCTGCTACCAGAGCAACATTAGAGGTGATGTCAGCGGGCCTGAACTTCCTGGAACGGACTGAGAAGTAGCTGATAAAACTTCTCCTAGGTTAATAATTCACTGTGGAGCGCCATGAGGAAGTCAAGCTTCGCTTAACTAAACGATGCAGGTGGAGAGACGCTGGTTTTACAGACCAACTGTGGAAACTCACTTTCTCTGAGTCCAGGCACCAGCTTGAAAATGATCTCCTCCAGGGTGTTGTCCAACCTGGGGGGTGGGAGCCAAGGAAGGGGCGAGAGGAGGAGGAGGAGGTGAAAATAGAAGGTGAACAGATGGTGAAAAATTATGACTACTGGAAATGTTTAAGCTTTTTAAACTTGAAAAAAGACAAACCACTAAAAGAAGCTTTTTCAGGATAAAGAAGAGAACGAAGAGATGGAAGGTGGTCTTACCGCAGCATCTCCAGCGGGTTGGTCTCGTGGACCTGGATGCCACATTTGGGACAATCGTTACTCTCCTCAAAGTGCTGCACGATGCAGCTCTTACAGACTGCAAGACATTCAGACATGACCAAGTCACGGCGAGTCACAGCGTGTGGATGACATCACATCACAGGATGAGCAGCCAAGCGGAACAAAGTCAGCCTCTGATTCAGCTTCATAAAGTTCCCCCCTCAAACTGCTGCAGGTTTACTGGTGCAGCGGTGAAAACGGTCCCCCCTCAAACTGCTGCAGGTTTACTGGAGTAGTGGTGAAAACAGTCCCCCCTAAAACAGCTGCAGGTTTACTGGTGTAGTGGTGAAAACGGTCCCCCCTCAAACAGCTGCAGGTTTACTGGTGCAGCGGTGAAAACGGTCCCCCCTCAAACTGCTGCAGGTTTACTGGTGCAGCGGTGAAAACGGTCCCCCCTCAAACTGCTGCAGGTTTACTGGTGTAGTGGTGAAAACGGTCCCCCCTCAAACTGCTGCAGGTTTACTGGTGCAGCGGTGAAAACGGTCCCCCCTCAAACTGCTGCAGGTTTACTGGTGTAGTGGTGAAAACGGTCCCCCCTCAAACTGCTGCAGGTTTACTGGTGTAGTGGTGAAAACGGTCCCCCCTAAAACTGCTGCAGGTTTACTGGTGTAGTGGTGAAAACGGTCCCCCCTCAAACAGCTGCAGGTTTACTGGTGTAGTGGTGAAAACGGTCCCCCCTCAAACTGCTGCAGGTTTACTGGTGTAGTGGTGAAAACGGTCCCCCCTCAAACAGCTGCAGGTTTACTGGTGTAGCGATGAAAACGGTCCCCCCTCAAACAGCTGCAGGTTTACTGGTGTAGTGGTGAAAACGGTCCCCCCTCAAACAGCTGCAGGTTTACTGGTGTAGTGGTGAAAACGGTCCCCCCTCAGACAGCTGCAGGTTTACTGGTGCAGCGCTGAAACAGTCCCCCCCCCCCCCAGACCGCTGCAGGTTTACTGGTGCAGCGGTTGGTTCCAGGCAGTTTTGAGGTGTGATCGGTCTGTTCCACTTAGCTGTTCACATGAACATCGTGGCGTGGCGTGGCGTGTGCGTGTGCGTGTGCTTACGTACAGGTGTGCAGGCACTCTGTCACTGTGGTCGGTTTGATCAGGTAACCTCGACACAGGTAGCAGGTGATGAAGTGGTTGAAATCTCTCACCAGATGTTTTCGCCCTGCTGCTGCCATCTCGTTTAAAGTTTGCAGACAGATGCAGGGAAGTAAAATGTCCTTGGAGCTCCAGAAGAGTCAGTCCACGGCAACGAGTGTTGCTAACGGGACGGCGCTCCAGCTGGAGGTTAGTTTTTCTGTGGAAGTGTTGGGAAAATCACTGATGAGTCCAGGAAGAGCACGGGAGCGATACGAGGAGCTACTGTGTGAAGTCCTGCTCCATTCTTAGAACTGTTCCGTCAGTCCTTCAGGAAAGTCTCCCGTCCAGATCCGTCTCCATCTTCGCTGGACCACATCAGTCCCACTGAGCTGAAGGATAAACCGGACTTATCCAATCCACCGTTAAAGTCGCTTCCTAAGTTGTCAGAGTAAAACCACTTCCTGTTTCAGCCAAAGTACCGTTTTAATCCATGAATGGTGGAAGGTGGGACGCACCGAGGCCGGGATCTGTTCACCATGATGCGCCGGCTCCTGGCTTCTGCTGGTGGGACACGCGTGATCTGTTAATCCACTGAGGTCACCTACGGACAAGAACATCCAATCAACAGAACTCTGATCAGTCCAGACGATCAATACACACTTATTATTTATACCAGCAGCCAATAGGGAGACAGAACCATCCTGATGTAGGAACGGGGATTACAGGACCGGTTCCACGGTTTACAGTCAGGAGACATTTCAGGGATAAACACACATTAAACTGGAACGAAGCTGGTCTGGACCACACTGAGACCTGGTCCCCCTCCAGCCTGTCTGGTCCTGAAGTCAGGACGAGGTCTGGATGAGGACTGGACCACACTGAGACCTGGTCCCCTCCAGCCTGTCTGGGTCCTGAAGTCAGGATTAGGACTAGACAACACTGATCTGGTTTTATTCCATCATAATCCCACCGTTTCTACGGTGATCAGCGTGACGATGAACTTACGGTTCTAAACCAGATCATCAGGAACTCGTCCTGGTGAGGACGACCCGCTACGGGAATTGGTCCCAATGAGAACGACCCGCTACAGGAAGTGGTCCCGATGGGGACGACCCGCTACGGGAAATGGTCCTGATGAGAACGACCCGCTACGGGAAGTGGTCCCGATGAGGACGACCCGCTACGGGAAGTGGTCCCGATGAGGACGACCCGCTACGGGAAGTGGTCCCGATGAGGAGGACACACGTTTTTCTTTATCCTGCAAGAACATCGTTCCAACACACATACTAAGTCAGGTGATCAAACACCATTAGTTATCTATGATTTACATGAGTACTAACTACTGCTAACTAGTACTAGTGCTGGGGTTAACTAGTACTTTAGTACTTTCAGCATCTTGATGCTGAACTCTGGAGGGAAACAAGCAGGAAGTCCTACTTTGTCTTCAGGGTTGCTCTTTATTCTGACGTGCAGCTCCCATCATGAAGTGCCGCGCGCGGTGTGTGTGTGTGTGTGTGTGTGTGTGTGTGTGTGTGTCAGGTGTGCAGCCGGATCTGGGCAGCTCGCGCGGCTCTACACACAGCGGGAACACTGTGAGCTTCACTCCGCCGCCTTTTGCTAGAAAAATCCAAAGTGCGCAGCTCAGAATTCCGCCTCGCGGTCCGCCAATGTGACACGCGCGCGCACACATGCGCGCTCCTGTTATTTCTTCACGCGGAGCGGATCTGCTTATCTCATCGTGAAGGCGCGTCACGCTCTACGTCATCTGCGTCAAAACAACATCACCGGACACGCTTTTCATTCCTTTTTTTTCGGTTTACGGTGACACACGCACTGTGTGTAACTCGCCTTCAGTTCCCTCACGCGAACGTACGCGCACGCGGACGCTCCTCACTACATGGTTCCTTGCGTAGCTTTCCCCGCGCGCGCACAGCGGCTGTCGACAGTAAAAGTTGCGGAGCTTCGGCTCGCGGCCTTTCATGTCTACGCGAAGGCGCAACGTGCGTTTGCGCGAACACGTTGTAATCCCGCGTGCGCGCGTGCACAGCGACGCACTTTGCGTTTGGAGGTAGAGGGGGGCCGGTGAGGGAGGGGTAGAGCCGGAGAGGAGGTCCAGCCAGCAGCGTCAAAGTTTGGCTGAAATGCTCGTGGCGTCGCGGATGAATCCGGCATCAGAAATAAAAACACATTCCTCACCTCCAGTTCACGCTTTCCCTCGCGCACACGGCCGCGGCGGGAATGTCCACCATGACATTGGTCCGGTCCTTCCCCGTTCAGGCTGGTCCGTACGCTGGCTGGGTAGAGAACACGGAACTGGTCGCTCGGATCTGCCCCAGTCCGCCCAGCAGTCAGTCAGCCAGGCAGCAGAGAGCCGCGGTGGGCGGGGAGCCACCAGGCGGCGGGCGGGGAGCCACCAGGCGGCGGGCAGGGCTCACAAACTGAAAGCGGTTGTGTAACACGATGACTATTGGTCCACCGCGCGCACACACACAATTACACACAAACACGCGCGCGGCAATGCAAACAGTTTGTGTTGAGATGAACCGAAACGCATCAGCTTGTTTAGAAAAACAACCACTGTCCTGATCCAGAGTCCTGGTTCAGTGTTCTGCTCTACAGTCCCGATCCAGAGTCCTGGTCCACAGTCCCGATCCAGAGTCCTGGTTCAGTGTTCTGCTCTACAGTCCCGATCCAGAGTCCTGGTCCACTGTCCCGATCCAGAGTCCTGGTCCACTGTCCCGATCCAGAGTCCTGGTCCACTGTCCCGATCCAGAGTTCTGGTCCACTGTCCCGATCCAGAGTTCTGGTCCACTGTCTCAATCCAGAGTCCTGGTTCACTGTCCCGATTGAGTTCTGGTCCACATTACTGATCCAGAATTCTGGTCCACAGCACTGATCCAGAGTTCTCTTCCACAGTACTGATCCAGAGTCCTGGTCCACTGTCCTGATCAAGAGGACAGTTCCTGTATGGTATGGTATGGTATGATATGGTATGGTACGGTCCAGGTCCAAATACAGTTCCTGTACTGTATGGTATAGTCAGGTTTGGTCAGGTACAGTACAGTCAGGTATGACTCGATATGGTCAGATTTGGGAACATATGGTTTGGTATGGTCAGGTTCAGTCAGATATGGTTTGGTATTGTCAGGTTCAGTCAGATACGGTACAATATAGTCAGGTACGGTTTGGTATAGTTAGGTTTTATCAAGTAACGTTTGGTATGGTCAGGTTCGGTTAGCTATGGTTTGCTATGGTAAGGTTAAGTCAGGTACAGTTTGGCATGGTCAGGCTCAGTCAGAAACAGTTTGGTATGGTCAGGTTCAGTCAGATATGGGTTGGTATGGTTAGGCTCAGTTAAGTATGATACTGTGTCATAAGGTGTGGTCAGATATGGTTTGGTATGGTCAGGTTCGGTCAGATACGGTACATTATAGTCAGGTACGGTTTGGTAAGGTTAGGTTTTGTCAGGTAACGTTTGGTATGATCAGGTTCGATTAGATACGGTAGAGTTAGGTTTGGTCAGATATGGGTTGGTAAAGTTAGGTTCAGCTAAGTATTGTACTGTATCATTAGGTGTGGTCAGATATGGTTTGGTATGGTCAGGTTCGCTCAGATACAGTTTGGTATGGTCAGTTTTCGGTCAGATACAGTTTGGTATGGCCAGGTTCAGTCATATACGGTCTTGTATGGTTAGAATCAGTCATGTACAATACTGTATCATTAGGTGTGGTCAGATACGGCTTGGTATGGTCAGGTTTGGAATGGTCAAGTTCGGTCAGATACGGTACGTTATAGTCAGGTACGGTTTGGTATGGTTAGGTTTTGTCAGGTAACGTTTTGTAGAGTCAGGTTGGGTCAGATATGGTTGCTACTGTAAGGTTAAGTCACAAACAGTTTGTTATGGTCAGGTTCAGTCAGGTACGATTTGGTATGGTCATGTTCTGTCAGGTATGGTACAGTATTGTCTGGTTTGGTCAGATAGGGTTTGGTATGAATAGGTTTGTCAAGTACAGTTTGGTATGGTCAGGTTCAGTCAGATACAGTTTGGTATGGTCAGGTTCAGTCAGATACAGTTTGGTATGGTCAGGTTCAGTCAGATACAGTTTGGTATGGTCAGGTTCAGTCAGATACAGTTTGTATGGTCAGGTTCAGTCAGATACAGTTTGGTATGGTCAGGTTCAGTCAGATAGTTTGGTATGGTCAGGTTCAGTCAGATACAGTTTGGTATGGTCAGGTTCAGTCAGATACAGTTTGGTATGGTTAGGTTCAGTCAGGTAAGGTACTGTATCATTAGGTTTGGTCAGATATGGTTTGGTATCATCAGGTTCGGTCAGATACAGTGCAGTATAGTCAAGTACAATATGGTATAGCTAGGTTTTGTCAGGTCATGTTTGGTATGGTCAGGTTCGGTCAAAAGTGGTTTGGATACACTATTCTATGTGTTTCTATTACAAAAGGCTCGACACAGGCAAACTTACACATTTAGCTGTTGTTGTTTATTCCATAAAAGTATCAGCCTTATAAGCTGTATCTGGTTGCAAAGGAAACTAATCAGGATTTCTAACCATGTATGACCCAACACTAAATGGGATAATTAAGAGGTGAATTGCTATCTGCTAACTGAGAGCTACGTATTGAGTTAAATGTGTATAGACGCATACCCTTCATGGGGATCAATGCCACTGAAAATGTTTGAAGCGTTACCTCTCGTAGAACTTCAGGAAGTGTTTTGAATGTTGGAACAATGTTGCGTCAGGTAAAAGACTCCATATTGGTGGAGGTGGTGTGGACCCAAAAGCAGGAGCAGGAAACAAGAGTTGCAGAACTCAAAGGTTTTAAAACAAGAAGTGAGCCAACAGAACCAACAGTGGTGTCACAATGAGATGTTGTGACTCTACTGTGGCTTATGGAATAATGACAGCAAACATTTGGGTAACTGGTTAAATTGGGTCAGTATGTTTTATACTGGTAAGATAAGTGGTAAAATGAGTACAAAGAGTTTATTGTATTGTTTTATTGGTTCATGGTGTTTGTGTGAAGAAACCTGGAGTCATCCATATTAGGCTTACCTGTAAAGATAAGATAGGAGTGGTGGGTAAACTAGGTTTAAGGCCTGAAGGATGTTGCAAGAAATTGATGTTTTACTGACCTCTGATTGTCTCTGCTTTTCAGAGACAATAGGGAAAAGACACCACAGGTGTTCAGGTGCCTTTAAATGATTCCGCGGAAAGGGAACTGAAGCAGTGGAATAAATGAAGGGGGATTTAGTGGAGAACGGATTGTTAGAGTGGGGTTAATCAGGGGCTGGATAATTTAAGTATGATTGTTGGGATGGTTAGGGTTATGTAAATATATGTATAGTTTCTGTTACAATGTGAATGTAAATATCTTTGTGTTTTCTGTGTATATAGCTGTTTAGGGAACCTGGGGGAATGGTGTATATATAAGCAGGCAGTTTTTATCAGTCGAGTTGGTTCTTTGAGTATGAAAAATAAAGGTTGACCACTATATGTCCAGTTGTTTACCTTTTCTGTGTGCTTCCAATGACGTTTGCCTCTGAGACTGCTGACTGAAGTTCACAATGGGGAATAGAACTAATATGATCCAACGGGTAAATTTACACAGGAAACTACAGGGGAGTTAACACAATGATCCAGCAACTGAAAACAGAAACCAAGTCGTGGATATATATGCACACACATACAAAGAGAACGAGACACAGGTGGAATGACTTAACTTAATGAGACCAGCCGAAGCCGCATGCCACTTAGCCTGTTGGTACCCATCAGCTGCCTCCAGAGTCCCACAGGCCAAGAAGGCCCGATAGGACTCCTTCTTCAGCTTGACGGTATCCCTCACTGCTGGTGTCCACCAACGAGTTCTGGGATTACCGCCACGACAGGCACCAACGACCTTACAGCCACAGCTCCGGCTGGCCGCCTCAGCAATAGAGGCACGGAACACAGCCCATTCAGACTCAATGTCCCCTGCCTCACTTGGGACATGTTTGAAGCTGTGCTGAAGGCGGGAGTTGACACTCGCTCTAACGGGGGACTCAGCCAGACGTTCCCAGCAGACCCTCACGACACGTTTGGGCCTGCCAGATCTGACCAGCTTCCTCCCCCACCATCTGAGCCAACTCACCACCAGGTGAGACAGCTCCGCCCCCCTCTTCACCCGAGTGTCCAAGGCATGTGGCCGCAGGTTCGACGATATGACTA